>NC_054534.1:5255807-5605807 GCF_017654505.1 Polyodon spathula
GATACTCCCTTGTCTGTTAACATTCAAAACAGCGCTAAATGTCTTTTCCAGTGCCTGAAAATAAATACAAATAGAAAATAATCAGTCTAGCATGCAAACTCAGCAACTAATCATTTAAAAAGCTTCTCTTTCAAATAGATTTAGTTATTCTTAAAAAAAATCACAATGCTGGAATGATTTTCTTCTTCTTTCCTACTTTCTCATCCATGATAATCCAATCAGAAAATCGGGTTTGGATTCTCACCCAGATGTTGCACATGTTTGTGCCTGATATTAACTAGAACTGGCTGGCTACGGGGTCTGCCCTCCTAGACCACCCAGCGACTCAGGCAGCGTGGCCTGCTGAACACATCTGACAGGGGCTGAGGTGCACCTTTCACAACCATTTGTAACAGATCAGTTCTCACATACAGGGGAAAAACCAACGCGTTTAACCGACACAAAGATGTAGTCAGCGCCCTGCTAGTCTTGTTGAGTTTGAATTGGAACCTGTTCTGCCTGGTTGAGTTTCCACATTGCACTGGTGCTTTAGATGAAACGTGACAACTCAGACCCCTTTCAGCATTTAAAATATAATTAAATTTATATATATATATATATATATATATATAATATATATATATAGATCGAGATAATAATATATATATATTTATATATATATATCCAAATATATCCAACTAATTTAAACTAAATTATATGTACATAAACCAAATTTAGTTCAATTAGTATTGCGGAACTTGAAGTGTACACAATTCATTTCAGTTATCAGTGAAATTAGGTTACAGTATGCTGGTGCTGATTACAAAGAGAATAAGACTCAAGCAATCATTTATCCTTAAAAGTTATTTCAGCACATGTTGTACTTGTTCTGTTTACAGACAATCAATAAAACAGCCGATAGTCTTGTATATGTCTGATGATACAAACACTGTTGTTATGATGGACTGCAGACGTCTTTGATAAAAGGTGCTGCACAAGATGTGCTCCTTGTCAACAGCAGCAGGTACAGCACCTGCCTGCAAAGCTGTTCAAATGAGCCCTCGACTTATAGCAAATATAATTGCTTGCATCTGTTCAAACTGTGAGACGCAAATGGCTTTAATGTGCATTTCAATTTGATTCTATACAATCATGAAGTAAAACATAAACACACAAAGCATTACTTAACAGTAGCCTGGAGATGAACGTGTCAATGCACACGGCACACCAACAACAAAACCAAACTGGACTTCTCGGTGCTGAAGAAAACTGCAGTAACAGTAAGACCAAAGTGTTTTTTCTGCTTAGTGGTTTTGAAAAAAAAAAAAAAAAAGCCTGAAAGTGCTTTAAACCTGAAAAATTGCTGATAAGTATACTTGTCCATAGAAAACTATTCTGCAGAATTGCTATCAAGTATACCAGCTCATGGAGGTCTTGTTAATTCTACTTCAGTGGTCTGCTCTGCTTTAATGAAATGTAATGCACAGAAAAATATATAAACTGCTTTGGGGAGAAATGTTTGTGCATGTCTGATATACTGAAAATAACTGTTTATGGAATAGTCTACTGGAGGGAAGTCTGCAAAGTTCTAGTGCTATATCTGTTAAGCCAGGGCAACCAATAAAGGCTAATGAAAGTTACATTTGACCATGTTGTTTTATTACTCTGCTTTTCAGTATGCTTGACTGGTCTCTAACATTGCTTTACAACATGTTATAATTCTCTAGTACATGGCTGCTACTCTGCAAAAAATAAAAATAAAACTTTAGCATTGTAAACTGTAGGAAAAAAAAAAAAAAAAAAAAAAAATATATATATATATATATATATATATATATATATATATATATATATATATATATATTTTTAAATTTTGTAGTTGGGCTTGCATTCTTTCACCTCTGCAAATGAACACAATTGTATGTAATAATGTAACACAATTGTTGTATAATATTAACAGTGTGTTCTTCCACGTGTGAGGTGAATAATACTCTTTCTCACTATCACAGGCAGATATCACACAATATGTTTTTTTTTTTTTAATTATTTTTTATCACACTCTTCACCATGTACTTATTTGGAGTCCAGAATTAACAAAAAATAAAGTGTTAGACTGTCAATTTAACAATATTGCATACATAACTAAAATAGGGATAATGTGAATAATTATAAGCTTTAATAACATTAACTGAATCTATTACCACATTTCAAAGCATTATTGTTCAAAAGTAAGCAACCATATAGTTTTTTATCTTTCTTCAGGATTACAGAACACTTACATGAATGTGTATAACTAACATGAAACGCATGTTGCTAACTTTTCACCCCAACGGCCTTCTTCTTCTGCAACTAATCTGTTTCTTTCAGTTTATCTTTCTTACTTTCACTCAAATCCATATAAAAATTGCTGTACAGACCAGATTAAAAGGCATTACCAGGCAGCGGGTTTGAGCTACAGTTAATATGAGCTAAGCAACAGAGACGTTGTCTCCTTGTATAATAATCAATTGAAACCGGAATGCTTGGATTGCCTGACCCAACAATCACCTCTAGTCCCGGGCCAATCAGAGTGACACGTGAGCCTCTAATCCTTCTTTTGTGAGGCACAGAAGATTCTGTTGTCAGTGTTGGTTTTTGTGAATTGCCTGCGAAAGCCGATCTGATTCCCTATTGTTGACAGGTCCCACAGAACAAGCACCGTGCTGTACCCGGTGTGGCTTTGAGATTAAAGTACTTTACTGAAGATACAAGTCTAATCATTTGTCCACATGCAGCACATTTACTTAAGATCTAAGCAGCTTATTTTAAACACTTTAGGAGCAACAGGCAACTGTTAAGCTAAACAAGTTATTGTTTTTTAAAAGCAAATGTAATTTAAAAAAAAATGTTTTGTTTCTAATTATATTTACAATTATATTTACAAGACTTCCATTTTAAACTTTAAATATACTTTTATTACAGATATACTATTCTAAAGCAGATATATTTAAGGACTGTAATGATGAGTCCTCCAATTATTACAACCTTCAATGCAGATTTAAAAACAAAAGTAGAAAAGCAGGATAAATCCTACTTCAGTTCAAAATGGTTTGAAATATTGTAGCATAAAGGATTTGATTTAAAACACAGAACAATATCCATTTACATTTAATTACATTTCCACACAATTTAGCCCTAAACATTTGTATATTACAAAACAATGTACTGCAATGTCTACCAAGCCTTTATTTTTAAATATATAAATAGCTGTATCTGCTGATTTTGAAATATACAGTATGTTATACAACATAACGGCTTATAAAGTTATTATATGACTGTATAACCCCCCCCCAAAACAATTTAATAATTCAGTGCATTCCAGTCAAGTCATTTTTTAATCCACAGAACAAAACTTGCAATAAGTCTGTGGCAAACATTTCAAAGCAGACGACACTGACAGCTGTCATATCATGCAGTCTTTGCAATAGCAAGCATTCCAAAAGACTTCAAAGATCACACACTGTGCTTGACAAGTGTGGGATCATATAAAAGAGACAATTACAGTGAGGTTTCATTGTATATGTTCTTCTGTGTGTATTTATTTAACAGAATGGGAATTACATTATTAACAAAATCCCTATTGTTTGAAAAAAAAACAATTACAGCATGGGGTGAAAAAAAACATACATGGGGATCACTGAGTGAGATCTGAACGTAGGTAAACACAAATAACTTGGGAGGTTACTGTTGGTTCACAGGTGGTTATATTTCCATGTCCTTGCCAAAGCCCCAGGGATTACAGTTATTATGCTTGATTTAAACATCTTTACTCTGCAACCACAATACCCAACACAGAGTGCCAGCAAAAACAAAACTAGTCAGTTGTTTTTTTTTGTTTTTTTTTTTTTGCCTGGCATAGCATGGAATGCTGGCCACCTAGCTACCCATTTAGAGTAACTAAGAAAACAGAGTAACTTCAGTTCTTTAAATTAGCATCATTAAATCCACCACCAAGTTGGTGATGCTGAAAACCCTACTTTGCCAAGGTAATTCTCTAAAGACTTGCAGTAAAACATTGGCACTCTGCCCGCTTTTGCTAAGCTCTCCTGAGCCCTGGTATTTATGTATCAAAGCATTTTAATATGACTACCTGTTCTTAAAAAAAAGGTCACACCTACAATATAAAATACCAGCTTCATCATGGAAAAAAGATCGAATATTTAAATAGTAAAATAAAATATACATGACGTCTACATTATTAAATTCATATTACATATGGTAAGGGGTGTGGATGTTAATTGTTATTATATAAATACATACTTTTGTACTTCTTGGTAAAAATAAAATTTAAAAAAGCGCATACAAAAAAGACGGACTTGTAACATGAAATACAAATCATGTGCCCTGTCTTTTTTTTTTTTTTTTTTTTTTTTTTTTTTTATGAATGCACATTCTCTTACACGTTTGTTTTTTTTTTTTTTTTTTTTTTTTCTTTTTTTTTTTTTCTTGGTTTTTTTTTTTTTTTTTTTTTTTTTTTTTTTTTTTTTTTTTTCTATTTTTATTTTTCTGAATTAATGCATTTTCCTACTAGTGTGTATAGTTTTGTATTTAACTCGCTGTTTGAGAATAGCTAGCATTTGTTTCAGTCCCTATCTGAAACTTCTGCATGCTACAGCAGTTTGCACTTTTCACTAAAAGACGATCAGCGACACCGGGTAATCCTGACCAATACAAGTATAATGTGAAATGATAGATAAGTATTTCCACGAGAGCATATAAACAGTTTCGTACAATTAACTTTGAAAGTGTAAAGCAGCTCGTAAATACGTCTGTAGCAGGGCTTTACCTCATGCAGTACCTCAATTAGTCATTCCTCTACAGCTAGGCTATAGCTCATCGATAATAATAATAATAATAATAATAATAATAATAATAATAATAATAATAATAATAATAATAATAATAATAATAATAATAATAATAATAATAATAATAATAATAATAATAATAATAATAATAATAATAATAATAATAATAACCTAGCTAGAATAACACCCATGTGTGAAGATTTCCTTGTTTTCTTGCTTGTTTTTGGTGTCGATTTTTTAATTATTTTTTTTTTACAAGGTCAAAGCAGTTGTAAAAAACACAAACAGAACCACGAGCCAGACCTTGAATACAGTTTTAGCCTCGCAAACATACACAACCTTTCTATTCAACGAAACCCGCGATGTTATAACAAGCTATATTAACAGCAATAAAGTTACTCTGAAGAAACACACGCTAGATTCCACACTGCACTGTACTTCGCCGGTAATGTCAAAATGACACATTATATCAACTAAAAAGAAGGGACACTTTTCCAAAGCATGTACCCGTAGTGGGTAATAACCGACGTATTCTCTGCTGCAACTGGAGTACTTACTGTTTTATTCATGAAACTGGTCCGGTAAAAGAGCTGCTACCAAAAGACGATCTTTGTTGGTCTCTTTTGCACCTGGTACACAGTGCAATGTGAAATGCGAGGAACTTGAAACAAAACGCACTCTTAATCCAGCACTGCAGCAATGGAACTCAAGTGAACAACGTGAAAAGTGCCTCTGAATCGGTAACAAAAGTAGCCGGTCTCTTGCCTGCCATGAAACGTTGAGGAAATGACTGTCAGTGTCTCAAGGAGAGGGGAGCTGGTATCAGCCCCTTGCAATATCTCGAGAAAGGAAGGAAGGATAGACAGAATGCCTGCTGCTGATGATGATGAGGTCTGCTTGCTCCCGTTCTCTCCCACAATCCCAACCGTGTCTCTCCCTCTCCCAGTGTAGGAAACTAATCGGTTTCACTCTTGTAAAGGGGGCGGGACCTGATCTCCCAAATATTTTAATAACACAAATACAGTATAACACTTTACCTGATTATCTTAACCATAAAGCAGTCAGACAACAATATACTCCGGACAACTGCTGGCTATAAATGGCTTTTTACACCACACACTTTGCCATACTTACTGTACTACAAAAGACGAAAGTTCTTAACATTACATTCTGAAACTCTTATGAAATTTAGGGTAGCAAAGATAAGTGCCTTTATGTTAAATCTTCTGAGCCGTGTGGCTTGAGTTCTTTGAGAAAGGGTAATGTATTTGTTTAAATGTAATTAAATGTTTACATATTACAATGCGGTCTGAGTAACCTTGGTAACAACACAAAACAAATGTTAATTAATATTACGAATATATTATTTAGGCGGATTTAACTATCATACCAGTATAAGCGAACCTCAAACATGTGTATAACAGTTATATTGATTTAAAAGAGTCGTGTAGGTAACCAACAGCACCTTCATGTCAGGTTAATTGAACATCCAGTAACTTGATCTGTGTATTTCAACAAACAGACCATTTACTGGAGACTGCAAATATATATAGTACTATAGTATTTGAAAAAAGAAATGATAACATGTATATTGGTGAATGAATGAATGAATTCATTAACAACATGTTCAAGTCTGTATTGGTGTGGTCCTGTGTCAGGAGAGCCTCCTGGACTGCATCAATACAGGACACACATATCAACTCAGATAAGGCTTCTGATAATAGAAGGAAATTGCAAATAAACAATCTTATCCACAAACCAATGTAATTCAGGGAGAAAACTGTGCCATATAGTGTGGCTGCCTGATAACATTTAAAAAGAACAGGCTGTCTGAATGGTACACAAATGTAACATGACAACAACACTTTAAATGTCATTGTAACAATTAATTTATCATGAAAAATAGTCTGTTACACGTATCAAAATAAAAGCTTTCACGTTACTACTTTATAGCATGTAGAGTTTCATAATATTCTGTTCTTGCTGTTTAGTTTCCTGGTGTGTTTGTTTTGTGTAATTGTCATTTACTGCTTCTGCTGAGTATGGTTGTCACACGGTTGGTTGTCACAGTGCTCATAGCTATGAAACTAGATGGCGCAGGCAGGTAATGCTAACACTGAAATGTGTGTTCTATTGTCTGGAACTCAACCATCTTGTAATTTGAGGTCAATTCCATCTAACATAAAGATTAGCACATATTTCATTTTTTTTTCATTCCCAAAGTAAAAAATGCATATCTTGCTATTTATGTTATAACTCTCAGTAATATTGGAGTTTGTTTGAACTGGTGGCCATGTTAAATAGAACCAGATACTGGCTATCTTTTGGTGTAAAAACAAAACCAGTAGGTTCTCCCAGTAGTACTGAGAGAATTAAATTATCATGTAAAGTCTGGTTGGGGCAGGTTGTCACATAGTTTTTGGCGGTTGGTTAGGAAGAAGTCTTATATTTTTTCTTTCTACTTTTTTACACCAAAATGTGGTATATGTCACCATATAATGCTTATTTAAATTATTTACTGTTTGTCCTCTGGTTCTGTGGAGGCTGCGGTATTATTTTGTAGCATGGGTCAACATTTCAAATATATATAGGTCTGTATATTTTATGTTCACATAAAAAGTAAAAATACAACTTTTTCTGTCATTGTACACAGTAGAAATGTTATGTTATTTAAAAAAAAAAAAAAAAAATGTTGCATTATTGTCTACTGTAAAAGCAAGAACATACATTGTGACAACCAACCCCATATCGTGTGACAACCAACCCCATATCGTGTGACAACCAACCCCAGTACGGGGCAGGGTGTCACGGGTGACCGGCGCATTTTCAACCGTCTAAATATCATTTTTGGAATAAAGTTATGCTGAAATAAAAAACATCAGTTTGTACATGAAGAGTTATTCTTCAATATAACAAGAAACAGAACTTCGCAGCATGGCACCAGATTGAGGAAAATCATAAAGAGAAAAAAGTGTGACAACCAGGCCCGGTCTCCTCTATGTTCAGAAGCAGGCCTATTTTTTTGCCGGATTGGTCAGTAAAGGTAAGTCCAACATATAAGCAGAACCATACATGGAGAATGATACAGAACACACTAATAGGCTACTTACTATGAATACTGGAAGTAGATCAAACTGGAGACCTCCAGCTTTGTAGTGACTGCATATGTTGGATAACACGTCATACATTACAAGTGTGCATGTTCTATTGGCTTTCACGGGTTTACAGATAGACACACATACCTTCCTTTCCCACCACATTCAAGTCTCCTACTACCCAGGCCTCAATTTCAAATCCTTTCTTTCACTGCTTCAGTGTTTCATGAAAGTCGATTCACAAGTTTCAGTTCTTCTTTGGCACCTGGAAAAAAAAACCAAGATATCAGTGGATCAAATAAAAAATATTTTAACAACAGCGTCGTTGTCGTTGTCATCGTTCCCCGTCCCCGTCCCCCCCTTACAAAGGGTACAAAAAAGTTGATTTTAGTTTTTGGTCATAAAGCATTCTTTACAATACTTATTAGTGTTAAACGCACCTACATGTGGCTAACCAAGGCATGTGAAACTCGCTCACCACCTTGACTGGAATGCTCTTTATTTCATTCTACATAGGTGTATCTGTTGGCATTGGTTCTTTTATACATTAGCGGGCTGGTTTGTAGTCTTTTGCTCTCAGTACCTACAAACCCACAATATGATACAATGCAGTCATCTTCAACGTATTTGGACTGAGCGTATACTATTTATCAAGTAACTAACATGGTGTACAAATGCAAGGGTGTGTATCAGTGATGCGTCTGTCTGGGTACCAGGACGCATACCTACTGAGTCCCACACTCAAAAAAAAAAAAAAAAGAAGCACAGGCAGTGCGTGTGCGTGTGCGTGTGCGTGTGTGTGTGCATGGGTGTATTTTTATGTTAGCAAGCTGCACTGGAACAGAAACTTCCGATGAACAATGTCAATCTGCGTTGCATAAATGCGGCCTTCTTAATAGCGAGCATTTACTGTGATACAGGTTTGCTAAATCATTGATCAAGGGAATTCGCTCTGAGCGCATGGCAATTAATGCAGAAATCTTGACAGAAGAAAAATGGGGTTTGGGTTTATTATACATTAAGATTATAGTTTCTGTGTTTAAATTTTAAGCATATTTACGATACCTTACCTACCATTATTATTATTATTATTATTATTATTATTATTATTATTATTATTATTATTATTATTATTATTATTATACAGTTAAATACATTCATAGCATTGTAGCAGTTTAAATGTCACCGTCAACAAGGCAATTTGACAACAGATAGCTCGCAATTCTTTCTAAAGTAGTAAATGAGTAACTGAACAGAAAATGAAAGGACTGGTTTACACATGAACATGTAACGTAAATACAATCCTGCCTTAGACTGCGCCGAATGCATTAGTCTTTCTGTACAGTAAATTCACTGTGCAGTCCAACTCCCGAGTCTATCTCGTTTGTTTGTCAGTATCACATCGAAGGGGAGTGGTTCGCTGTCGTCGCAGAGCTCAGATATCGATTCTTATTGGGCTTCTAGAGAGCAAGCCTCGCCCCTTACATGCTCTCTCTAGGTCAAACGACACCCGCGCACCCACCTACACAATTTCTATCCCTCTGCCTTTTCCAGTTTCAAACTCAGGAAAAGCGCAGCTGTCTAAGGAACGGAAGGGACTCAAGCAGCGCAGTGTAATGCACAGCAATAACTCGTGAACCCATTTTTGATTAAAAAAACAACAACAAAAAACATTTTGTACAATATTTAGTTTTTTCACAAAACAGCCTGCAATGTTTTTTATCAACAATCTGACCCTTTCTTTCTGTTGAATTTTGGACAAATGCCTAAAACAGTACAGAGCAGTTAAGAGTCCAATACCTTCAGCAGCTAATAATACAAGCCTCAGGATCTTGGATGAGTGTGCATTCAATTTGCACAACTGTACCTGGCCTCCTTTCACTTGCCTTTGTCTCCATATTTCTGTTTCATCTTCTTCCCTGCAGTGTAATCTGAGGACTGTATATTGATTCAAATTCAAAAAGCTGGGAAGTTAGTAAAGATTACATTTAATATGAAATGTTAAAATATCTCCATAATATATATTTTATGGTCCAATTCCCAGACACTGCCCCCCTCCACACACACTGAGATATCTTCCTGGAGTGTTTTGGACTTAAAAATTTTCCACTACAGTTGCCAAGTATGTAAGGTGAAACCCAAGCGCAAACTTTATTGGCATCAATGAAGTGGCTGTGCCATTTTCCAGAAACCGTTCAAAATTGCCAAATTGATACAAATTGCCATCCTATATTAAATACCCCATTTCTGTAAGTGTATAATTTCTCAGGGTTACTTAATATGTCTATTATAAGGAAGGAAAAGTTCTTCCAATCCTGCAGCCCTCCCTTCTTTAATTTGTATTCATTGAGACCTATTAACAAACCAGAAATGCTACCCGTTGACCCCATAATTACAAAACTGTATAGATACAACAATATTCTTTCTAGTGCTATGGGACAATATAGATGTTTGTCAACAGTACATATATATATATATATATATATATATATATATATATATATATATATATATATATAGATTATATATATGTGTGTGTGTGTGTGTGTGTGTGTGTAAAATGCAGAATTGTTTTTGGGAGGAGTAATGTCATTTTATGGGATTTGGCGCTGCTGCAGAATTAAGCAAAACAATACATGTGTGCCAGGGCTCTAATTGTTACTGTTTTTGCAATTTAATGTGTCATTTCATAATTAATATATTAAGGAGTGTTATGTTTGCCAATCAGAATCAGTAGAGCTGGTCTTTTGTTGCCAAGCATAAAGAACACTTCACTGAAACATTTACAAGTCACATTGTGAATACACTTCACATGAAAATACAATGAGACTGTCAGGGAATATAATGTTGTCAGGTACCTGGCCTGCTCTGGAGATTTGCTGCACAGGTACATTTTTTAAATAGAGAAGTGTCTTTGGAGCTGTTGTTCAAATGGTCTATTCCCAAGGCAGGTGAACAGCAGGTGTTAGCTTCAGCTGCACACTTCTCTTTACTTGCTTTGACTTCTGAGAACCCTTGCAGGAGCTTTATCAGGCAAGTCTGCCTTGCAGGTTCTGGCAGAGTATGTCACTGCCACTGCACACAGTCAGCTAAACTGCATGTTGACTTGCTGCTTGAAAGCCGCCACCTCTCCAAATTGTGACTTTTTATTTGTGATGCTCGTATGGAGGCCAGACTCAAAGATTCTGTTGCTGTTCTCTGAAACTTATCTTTCTCACACCCTATTGGATGGTGATGTTTCCACATGGTAGCCATTCGGAGATACATAATTATCAGCTCACGCACTTGTAAGGAAATTCCCCAGGGCATCACTGTAGTAATTTCTGGAACCTGCTGCCCTATGAAATGAGACGTATCTAAGGCAACGGTCTTCAGGGGAGAGTGGGCGCCACATATTTTTTAACTGATTTCAAAATTTATTACCAGTTTTAGGCTGTTTGAAAATGCATTATGAAATTCAGAAATGTGTTAACGCTTATGTAAATATGAACATCAGCATATTTACAGTGTGGCGTCAATGTAGTCTATCCAGTGACTTTAGAACATGAAGAACAGCCTGATGATGATAAACTTCAAGGGGCCTAAATGGAAAGAAAAAGGGGGGGGGGGGGGGTGCAAGTGCATGAAGGCAAGTTGTACACTTTTGGGGTAACTTGATTTTGCACACTTCTAGCTTGTCAACATACCGGTATGCACATTCATCTATTTCAACAATGGACCCCTAGGGAAGGTAAGAGACAGACCCATACAGTAGATTAGGTAATTTACCATACAGGCAAGATGATTTTTTCTTATATTGTTTTGTTATTCTTCCATTTATTTATGCACGTCTTTCTATCTAAATCCCAAAGATTCAGTTTCAGCAATATGGCTAGTTAACCCAATCCATACCCTCACCACAATACATACTGAAAATTGTCTCCTACCTTCTCATCGACATCGTTGGTTTAAAGCGTGCAGTATCATCCCTTCAGAGAATAGGTGTATGCTAATGTACATGTTTTATAAGGTAAGCAGTACTGAGCATTATAGATGAAGCCCAAGGACCATAGCGTTCTCTCCTTTGTTTACCATACATCTACAGTTTCCACAGTTGCATTGTCTAAAAGCGATTGAAAACTTGCCAGGGTTTGTATTGTGTTTTCTGCCTTACCCGACATGACTCTGTCACGTTCACTACTGTCTGCAAAAATAAATACTATATCTATCTTGTTAAACAGATAACAGAATGCTACATCTTGTTGAAAAAAAATCCAGTTAGGGATACTAATCCAATACTGTAGTTTCTTTATATTTGACTATGAAGCTTTTGCATAGTGTGACTGGATTTTGCAAGAACAGTAGAATGTTATGAACGGTACTAATGATGAAATTATGATTGTACAAGCAGAAAAAAACAAGTTAAATAACAGTGCATATTACAATTAAACCCTACGATAGCACACACTGATGTAAACTGATGTCACTCCCTTTAGCAGACCAATGCTCACACGTTTACACTGTGGCAGTCACTGTCAGTTGGCATTAAGGAGCATAGCAGAGCTCCACCCCTCTGATTCCACTTGTCACTTCCCATATAAGCTGTGTACCTGAAACACAGGAACTGCCTTAGGACTGAGCAGAAATGAAAGCTTTAATGAGCTATTAATGAACTTCACTGGATGTTAAAGTAAATTCATAGGAAAAAAAAATATGTTCACTTATTTTGCTGTAAATCTTTTGGTTCTTTTTTTGTAAATTTAGGATATTTTTTGTAATAACTAGTGCACCTTTTTTGTAGGTCACATGGTCTAACTGTAGGCAGATCACTGAAATAAGTTCATATTAAATTAAATATAGACCAATTGGCTTCCAGAGCCCACTCCTTCACCACACTCACCCCTCAGTGGTGGAACAGCCTGCCCACGGATATCAGGACTGCTCAGTCTCTGACCACCTTCCAGCGCCTCTTCAAGACACATCTGTTCAGACAGCATCTGTAAACCTCACAACTCTCGACTATACTGTACTATATGGCACCTTTATTGTACCAGTACTTGCACTGAACTGAATTCTGCTACTGCTCTTAATTATAACTATTTCCAGTATCGTGTACTGGATTTTACTATTATATGTATCCGTATTCACACTTTTTGTAATTGCTCTTATTGGAAATCGTTCTTATCTATCTATTGTACTAACTAGGTGCTCTTAATGGACTTTACTTGTATATCAAATATTTTTATTCTAAGTTTTTTTTTTTTTTATAAGTTTAACTGCTCTTAGTCAGACTTGCTCTTTAATGAAATTTTTTCAAACTGATTTTATTTACTACTGATTTTACAACTGCTGTTATCTGTAATGTGATGATATATAATGTGATATTTTGTACTGTGATTATTTTTGTTTGTTTATCCAAGGCGACTTACAGAGTCTAGGGTGTGTGAACTATGCATCAGCTGCAGAGTCACTTACAGCAAATTCTCACCCGTAAGACAGAGCACAAGGTGGTTAAGTGACTTGCTCAGGGTCACACAATGAATCAGTGGCTAAGCAGGGATTTGAGCCCGTTTCTTTAACCACTGGACCACGCAGCCTGTGATATTTTGTAGCAACTATAAGTCGCCCTGGAAAATAATAATAATAATAAATAATAATAATAATAATAATAATAAATAATAATAATAATAATAATTCACCTGTCTTTGCACCTCTGAAAAATTTCTACAGTTTGGTTATCACCAGGTCAGAGTGTTTGTGCAGTGCACTTCGGTTGCTGACATCTTGTTACCAGTTCTGAAGTCATTGCTGTATAATAATAAGTAATTCGTTTTTAGCATACTCTAGTTTGAAAGGGTTCATTTGGTGTAACGCGTTCCCTTTTGCACCCTTTCTTTGCAGCAGGGGACGGGATGTGCAGTCACAGGTGTTAATGACTAGGTGCCCTTGATTGATTGGACGACTGCAGATTTTCATTGTCGTCATACAGGCTTATACTGTAGGAACATTTTAGCAAGCAGCTGGAACAGAAATAGCTACCATTGTACGCAATGATTATAAAACCAGCTGTCCACTTTGCAACACTGTAGTGGAAAAATGTTCCAAACATTTTAAAGGAGCCATTTGTTTGGTATTTTTACAGTTAATGTATACGATTACAACCTACTTGGGTGTGATTGCAAATAAAATATGTAAAACCTGTGCTTGTCTTCCCTCATTATTATATGTAATAATGAACACTGGACTGCTTCAGGGCTGTGCACCATTTATTTCTGCCTCCCTGAAAAACACTTTAACAAATTCACTGTTTCAGTAGGGAAGAAATGCATGGTGCACACCTCTAGTGGTCATTTTGTGCTGACCTCATTACAGAAATTCCAATTTGCTCAAAATTGCTCAGAGATATGAAAATAAAATATGATGGTGTGTCTATATTTGCTCTGCGGTAATTTTTTTTTTTCCCCCACAATACTCAGCTCAAAAAGACATTCTTTCTTTAATCTTGTACCAATTAATTAAATAATTGTACATTTAGGATTGTTTTTAAATGTATTTGTATGTAAACAATATAAGATAAAAACATTGCATAGTCTTTAAAGACAAACTATAAATCATAATATATTATGACACCTGGTTTCCCATCTTAACTGCTTTTTATAATTGTTATTTTCCAAATATATTATGCTAGAGAATATATAATATGTAGTCCCCCCATAATCCAAACCCTATACTTTCTCATCTTTATCAGCCTATCCTCTAGGTAACTGCGCCCAGCTCACAACCAACTCCAGTCTCACCCCTTATGACTTTTGCCTATCATGGGTCCTAATCACAAAGCTGTAACACATGGGTTATTAAAACAATACACAGTTTAATGTTTCTGAGCCTGTTCTAGACCTTTGTTGACCTCATGATTACCACAGTTTGAAAGAACATTCTTAAATAACTGAGTTCAAGCCTTGTATCGTTATTTTGATTTCCTCCGACTCTGGCCTGCTTGTTATCCCCAAGCAAAAGTTATCCCCACGCTCATTTAGTTTCATGGCTCCGACTCTCGGGAACTCTTTCCTAGCTCTGGTGCGTGATGCTCCCGCCCTAGCTTGTTTTAAATCAGCTCTCAAGACCCACTTGTTCTCTCTTGCTTTCCATGCTCTTTAAGCCTAATATCTGTGTATGATTTATTAGAATGTACCTTACACACACAGCGCTACTGTGGTTCTATTTTGATTTATACTGTCTTTCACTTGCATTGCCAGTTGTGTAAAGAGAACAGAAGCAGAGCTTCACTGTACTGTACACAGGTCATTCTTTCCATAAATAAAGAATGGAATGGTAAAATGTATTTTTCTTTCATTGCTGTCCACTTCTAGGATTTTTTGCCTTTCGATCTTCATAGAGCTGCCGAATATACAAGAATGTCAATTCCCAGCTAAAGTATGAATTTTGTTAGGCAAAATTTGCTGATATGCATTTTTAATTTTTGTAATCTAATTATATTGCAGCAGCTTGAGACTTGACATTGCAATGAACAGAGTGTAATCCTTTTGGAATGTTGTGTTTTATTATATAGCATGCCATAATGTTTAGGGTACTCTATATGGTTTTCTTTGTTTCGGGGTTTAGCAATGCCAGGATGTTCCTGTTTAATCTTTGCCACAAATTAAAAAAAAAAAAAAAAACAGTTACAGATTGATTACTGTTTGTAAATATTTTTTTAAATTATAATTATTATTTATTATATAGCATAAACCAAACTTAGTAAAGTGGGATTTAACTATTTTTGACAGTTGTTTTAGTGATTTCAAATTCCAACAAGCTATTTTTAGAACATAATAGAACTCATCAAAGAACATTTATGGAGATTAAAAAAAGGCCTTCTGGTGGTCTATATTTAAAATCTTTCACAGACCTAAAGAATGTTCCTCACGAGGGGTAATCATGTGAGTCGTCAGCATGATCTCTGATTGAACCTTCTCTCCAGGTAAAACACGCACACTACCTTACAAGCCTTACTTAGCCAGGTGTCTCCAGTACAACTATGCACTGCAGTATGGAATGTCGATTCTGACTGTAATAAATCTCTTAAATTCATATAAATACTAATAATAATAATAATAACTGCACAGTAAGTTCAGCTTTATTGCAAGGAATACTGCTAGGTGGATGTCAGCTAGCTATCCCAAATAAAAAGAAAATCATTTGAAACTGAATTTTTTTCTTTTCTTTTTTGATATATTAGGGCTGTTGTTTTAATATCCATTCCCTTCTGTTTCCTTTTTTAATATGGCACTTTTCTTCTGTTTGACTGTTCAGCCAGAAATGTCATACTTGAGCTGCAAGTTGTGAGATATAAATGAAAGTAGAAGTCTACAGTGGCCACTTTGGTAGATACCTCAGGGGCAGGCTGTTTTTAAAGTAAACAACGTTTTGAAGTAATGCAGTTTTTACTAACAGCTCAGTGCACGTTATACAGGCAGGTGTTCTTAATCATTTGCCTCAACAGAGCAAAAAAATAAAAGCGACTGTAGAGAAAGACAAGGAAAAAACATCAGGAAAAAAATATTAATAATAATAATATGTACATATGTAAAGCATAGAGAAAAAAAATCCATAGGGACAAAAAAAACACTAAATATTTTAACCCTAATTTCTAAAACATATATATATATTTATAATAGCACATACAGCATCAACCGCTTGCATTCACTCACCCCTTCCTTGACAGCAAGTTTGGAAATTGAAAACCCCTTCTTACACTTTTGAGACTTGTATTCAAAAACTTACCAGCGCCGTTACTTGCTTCTCCAGGAAGTTACACCCTGCAGCACCTGCTGAGGGCCAGCTTGTTCAAACATTGACAGGTAAAGAAATTCCTGCAGAAATAAAGCCAGACCAGCTGGCTTTGTGGAGAAAAAACCCAATTTGGGTGTTGGTTTGACCAGATCTCTCTCCGCAATGAAGACAGAGTGTTTTTCTCCCCCACTTAGTTGTTGGCCTATAGGAAGCGTGATCCCCAAACACAAGTGTCTGGCAGGTCCTGATCCACCTGCTGCTGTCACTCTGGGGTATATTTAGCTCTGAAAGGTATCACTAACAGTCAGACCTTTGTCAGTGCTGGCACAAGTCCTTAGGATTATTGCCCCCAAAAGCATGCAGCATTCTAAATTTATTTATTTATTTATTTATCTATTTATTTATTTATTTATTTTAACATCCTACTCCTATCTAAAAAAACTCACTTCATTTGAAAATACATTTCTTTCATAAGCTTAAAAAATGATTTTAAAAGTTACTTTCCAAATGTCTCTATCCAAGAAAATGTTCCCAAAAAGCAAATTTTTTGTTTGTTTACTGAATTGGAAACCAGGTGAGTAAGTTTTAGTAGGAAGTAGGTTTTTAATGAGGTAAACACAGCTACATGTACATTATAAAATACCCCTGTTACACACAAAAAACTCACTCCAAAATTAGAGAGAAACAGGAGAAAAACTCCAGACCTCATTGTTAAAAAAAGATTCAAGAAATCCAAACTGCACTGTATTTAATTAATCAAAACCTTATTCAAATGTGGTGTCAGATAAAGTTTCACATGTAAAACCACCTTTGATAAACTGGTATATTTAAAATTTATATTACTCAGACTAACAAGATTCACTTTGGAATCACATTTAATCTAAAGCATATCAGGGCTAGTAAATTACTTTTACACCATACTATTTACTGTAAACAAACAATATGAAGGAATCGTGAAGCATTACAAAAAAATTAATGATATTGTCTGCAGTTGGACCCATTCCAGGTTTTACTATGAGCTTTCTAGGTTATGCAGTCAGGTATGTCTTATTGTGTTCACCATAAAGATTGCAGTGGTTCAAATTGCAACACAATAAAGGAGTTATAACAAGGTTTACAATCCATGGTGTTGTCTCCTAATTGTACAAGAAACATTATCACTGGTTCCCCTTTGGGATATGTTGTTTTTGTATTTACATTTGAGATTTGTAACTATTCTAAACCCTATTGAATTAACTGCTGTTATTCCTTCCTAATGCTAATCACTTCCCACACTGCAGGTCAGTTCCATTGCAATGGTCTTACTACAATTATACTAGGTGAGTTACTGCCCAATAAGGGATGAAGTACCAGTTGAATATAGCGTTGCACTTGAAAAATGTGTATATCCAGAACCAATTACCATTATACAAATAGAAACCATTTCCCAGCCATGTCTTAATAATCATAATAGCGTTGTTGATTTGTCCAGTGCAAAATGCGACAGTAACAATCACACTTTGAAGAGCAAATATTGTGATTTACGATTAGAATTAGATGTATGTGCTTCATCAAAGTGTGTTTAGTGTCTGCATTGTGTAATCAGCCAGACAGTATCACTGCCACCATGTTTCTAAAACAGTGGTTGGGGAAACCACCTTCCATGAGCAAAGGCTCGAGTTTTTCTTTGTATTCACCTTTCAGAGGAGTATCTTGGCAAATAGAGCAGGCTTTCAGTTTCCTGACACTTCATGGCGTGAGTTCAGCTCCTCCGCTGGTCGTTTCCTTTGGACAAGGTTGCTTTGTCTGTGCGTGTTCAGACCAAGTCAGAGAGGAATTATCTGCACAATAACAACTACGAATGCAATATGCTTCATTAGCAGTTCTAAAATTAGATTCCAGTGAGTTGTGTTTGTTTTTAAGGCGGGTCCAACGATCTGATAACATTTTTTAATTGGGGACTTCACTCCAAAGATAATATTTTAGTGAAACTTTAGACCATACATCTGGTTCTTTGAAGGACGGATCGGTACTGCTGCCATGGGTTATTTTTGAGCCAACACTCCTCCCACACACAGCGCTGGTGGCTGGCATATTCATCTGCTCCGTCAAAACTAGAGGAAGCAACAACTGCACGTAGAAACCTTCCCATTTCAATTGATTTATGGAAAAAAAGATTCTGGACTCATATAATTGCCTCGACATCATTTGATAAAACGTTTATTATGATTTACCACAAGGTAACGTGTTTAATTATTTACAAACCTATATGAACCAATTTAGATTATTTTTCAAGGGCATTACATAGAGTAATTCAGCCATTTTAAAAACTGTATCTAATTCAAAATAATAAAAAAATAAACCCATTCAGTGACATACCGTGTATGGTATAAAATATATCATAATAGGGACATCCACTATTCAGAAGCTCATATATGGAGCACTCTGTAGCAGATTCCACAGAAACATTGCCATTAATTAATGAGAGCATTTATGATCCAGCCAAACATCACATTTAATAAAATGTGCCTGGATGATGGAAACAGGCTGCTTGTTTAAAGGAGTGATAACCAAGGCTTCATTAGGGCTAGGAACAATATCAACCGTCCTCTGAGTCTTTGTGTTGAAGATCTTGAAGATCTTGTTCTTCCCTTGTTTTTTCCACTCCTTTAAAGTAATTGCAGCTAACAACATAATTTCAGAAATGTTAGCCATTTTGTGCTTCTACTAGCTACATACATCTTAAATGGGTAGTTTTAAAAGAAACATGTGTTATAGCTCATGTTTATTTTCATTTTAAAACATGATACCTGGTATTATTTAGGTTAAACTGAACTGTTTTTATGCCTTATTCTTGGGTTATCTATTTGCACGTGTACTCTCGGGGTCCTTTCACCTCAGCAGTGTCCTCTGGGTCAAAGCATGTTAATGGCTGAAAGAGGAAGTAGCTGACTGGTTATTGGCTGGACAGAAGCAAGTGAAGGAGTGGAGACAGTGTCCCGCTTCGGGTGAAATGAGACAGGAAGTACAAGACAATCAAAAAGCTTGTCTTCCAAGGAAAGATTTGCTGAACCTAATGTAGTCCAGATATTATGAAACATAGAAAAAAAAACACATTTGCTAGAACAGGGTTTTCTTTCAAAACTGCACATTTTAGACCTATGCAATGGATAGATGTGTATGGCAGAGGCATGTTGCAGAGCTGTTTTGTTTGCTACAATTACTTTAGTTAATGTAAGTTAGCATTCATTTGTCGAATAACAGAAGTATAAAGTGCACAAAAGCTTTTCTCAATGCATGGAATGGTTTCATTGTGCCTGTACCATATTCACCTTTCTAATTTATTCATTGAAGTGTCTCAAACCACTAGGTCTCTTATAAAGTTCAATGAAGTAATCAAGAAATGAAGAGCCGATGTACCCAGGATTTCAAAGCTCTGTGAGCACTAGCAAGCAATTTTACTTGTGTTCTTAAATTGCACAGCAGCATTTGATGCTTATTGGCAGGAGCCGCTTCCTCAGAATGAGAAAAAAAAAAGTGGTGCTGAAGTTGCTGTATGACTAATTGCAGAGGTGCCAGGGAATTTGATGGTGGAAGGCCCTCCAAAACAGAATGATGGGAAGAGTGCAAGTGTGGGATTTGGCAGCCGCAGGCATCAGATTTTAATCTAGAGAAGAGGAGCAAATTTTTTTTGATCCTTTATTTCTGATTTATTACCTGCAGCTCATTGTTTTGGGGTTTAAGTTCCCAGGTGGATCTACTGAAAATGTACCAGTCAATTTCTACATTTATTTTTTTTATTATTTTTTTTTAAATTATTATTTAAGAAATACATTTTTGTGCTTCTGCGAAACAACATAATCATCTCTTTAAAAAAAAAAAAAAAAAAACTGACAGGTTATATGTCTATATTATATTAAAGCCTAGTAGTAAACTTACCTCTGCCGTAGAGTAGTGCGTGCAGAGAATGGTGCAGCATTGCAGCAGTTAGGCATTGCGGCACTGGAATCACTTTCAGAGACATTCAGCTTAAAGTGTAACAAATTAAATTAGGTACTGTTGAGTGATACAAGACCCAAACAAGGCCCTAATGTAAAAAGACCAGCTGAGCAGGATTGGTCTGGTAAGTATTAGAATGGAGTCTTGTAAACAATACTAGCTACTCCTGGAAGCTGTGATGGTGGCATTGAATTGTGGGAAAGAAGTGCTACCCTGAAATGTTTTACTTTTTTCAGGATTGCATTTATAGGCCATTTTACCATTTTTATCCCTTGCTTACTAAATGCAGTAACTTAGTATTTTAAAGGTACTGAAAAAGACTAACGGAAACATTTTTCTTTGAACATTAATATTGAATGTTTCTTAGTTTAGCAGTATTGAGTGTATAATAGTTATGTATGAGTACCTAAATACATTTTTTTTTAGGTTTTTCATTGATCAACCACCCTGTTTCCCCCTCCCCCTGCACTGTATTTGTTTCCCCCTCCCCCTGCACTGTATTTTGTGTTTGTATTATGATTTGTTATTTACATGGGATTTCCCCCTCCTCCCTGCACTGTATTTTGTGTTTGTATTATGATTTATATTATATGGGGTTTCCCCCTCCCCCCTGCACTGTATTTTGTGTTTGTATTATGATTTGTTATTTATATGGGGTTTCCCCCTCCCCCCTGCACTGTATTTTGTGTTTGTATTATGATTTGTTATTTATATGGGGTTTCCCCCTCCCCCCTGCACTGTATTTTGTGTTTGTATTATGATTTGTTATTTATGTATGACGGCGAAGTGCTAAGGTTTGTTTTGTTTAAATATGTTCTGGCAGAGGCGAGGTGGCAGCATGTCCTCTGCCAGTTACGAGTTAATTAAAACTCGTGCAGAAGGTGGTCATCTCCCGAATTAATTAAGTGATTAATTTGTTTCTAATCGGGAGATGGTCACCTGTATAAATACCCACAGTATTTACTCTCACTCCCACACTCCTGGGGGGGGGTGGGGGGGTGTACAGAGGAGAGCGGGAGAGGAGAAGAGAGGAGAGGAGAGGAGAAAGCTAATTTAAAAGTAAGATCAGTGAAGGCTCTTGCCCAGCCTGGTCATCTTATTTGGTGTCCGTGATTTGTTTTTGTTTACATTTTTTTTATTTTATGGTTGATGGAATATTTTATTTTTTTGGATTTAAAATAAAATGGCGCCTTTGAACTGCAGTACCTGCCTGGTGTGTTATTCTTCCTCCTTCTGGTCTAACACACACACACTCCCATCCCAAATTAAAGATCATAATGGAGTTGATCATAACAGATAAAAAGAGGTCAAACACAAACTGAGACACCCCCCCCAAAAAAACAAACAATAAAAATAGAGCATTTTACAGTGACAAATATTTTTTTAGGATAATCCTTTCATAACCATGGTTGGGTTATTAATGGAATCCAGTGCTATGAAAATTCATCTGTGGCTTATCCTGGTGGGGTATAAGTTGATCAAATCTAGTGTATAACATTGGAACCCAGGTGGAACACAGCCCAGGTAATAAGAAGCTTTTCTACTCAACTACTTGTTGTATTTTGCGTGCATCTTTACTTCAAATACTACAGTCTTTTTTTTTCTCACAAATTCACAGAAATTTTCTCGCACATAATATATATATTTTTTCCAATCAGAAATACAGGCATTAATTGGCTTTTGTTTATTTTGTAATCAGCAGCACACATTAATAGCGTCCATCTAAACTACAGGATGAATCCTGCACACAGAATTTACCTATAAAAGACTGCTGAACTTCACCCCAAAACCTCCCATGAAGACAGTAGGAAACTGTTTTGCAATATTGAGAGACCACTAGGCTAAAGTACAAGTGGTCATGGAGTTCGAAAAAAAGAGATGCCAACGGAATATAAAACAGTGCCTCCAATGAGGGAAGAAAAAAAAATGTTAGGAAGCTAATTTTAATTCAACCAGTTTTTTTAAAACATAACTAAGTGAACAGCAGTACAGGCATTGGTATTTACAGTGATATAAATATAAAGGTAATATCTGCAAATATAAATGTGAAGGATATTATCACTGCTAGGTTTGTTTTTTCCTGTCTTTCGGACCCCTGTAGGGCCCTCTGAGTGCGTGGGCCCCTATGCAGTTGCCTCGGCTACACCAACCATTCCTCTTCCGCTGGTGTAACGGCAAACATCCACGAAGACAACATTGGCTGTTGCAGGTTAGTGATTGCATCAATCAATATTCACAATAAAACAAATAGTGAATGAAGGCAGGGAGGGAGAAAACTGTTTTGCGCAGATTGGGCAATGCTGTTAAATAAGCCAAAAACAGCAACCTTGTTTTACAGTGCCTTAATATAAGGCAGATAAGCAGACAGAAAATGTTTGTACTTGATAGTTTAATAAAGTTAAAGATAAAAAACAGAAGACAATCTTATTTGCTGTATGAACAGTGCATAAACATCTGATGGTGGAAGTCTGAATTTGGGTTAGAGATCCATTCACTTTGAGGAATAAAATGTTCAGCAATCATGGAGCTGCGTGCCGTGGTAGAAGTACCACATTTAGTAAAAAACATTGAGTAAGCAGGTATCATTAGGTCTCCATGGCAACAGACTTGTCGTTCCCAGAGCTTTTCTCTTGCAGAGTTTAAAGGCTGAGCGCAGCACAAGTAGAGTCTTTTATCTAATAATTGTAAAGGAGGTACTTTTTAGAAGCTTGGTAAAAAGGAAGCAGGCCCTTGTTTGCCATGTGAATCATAATAAAGCCCTCATGTCTGCATTAAAGTATATACATCTATTTGTAAAGGCTTCCATCTTCATGCTGGCATATATTTATTTCAGTGCAAACAAGGTGCTTGTGTTTTAATGATTAGAATAAGAATGCTTTAAAGCTATTTCAAGTGTGCTGTGAAATGTACTTCATGTGTACCTGATTGAAAACATGTTATAATTCAAAGAGAATATAGCAAACAAGGGCTGACCTAATAGATGTTTATGTAAAGAGCATTGTTAAAAACAAGTACAATGTCATTTGGTACATTAGTGGCTGATCTTGTTAATACAGATCCTGTTCACAAAGCTTAAACTCACAAGTTATTTAGATATTGTTTTTCTGGTTTTTGATATTCATGAAACTGCTTGCTGCTTTTGGCTTCTTTAACAACAGTCTTAAACAATTTCAGAAATATCAAACTAAAGTTTCAAAAAACAAAAGGACTGGGATAAAAAAAAAACACTAAAAAGAAATGATTGCTTCGTTAAATAAAGTTTGATGCCAGTGAAACCAGTGTTGTTGAAAACATAAAGCAGTCTTAAATAGTTTCATGAATGGCAGTCATTAAACATCTCACAAGTTAAAGCTTTGTGAACAGGGCCCAAGGTCTGAAACATATTAAAATGTTGTTTCTCAAATGCAGCCACTGCAGTTTTTTTGCAGTCACACAGCTGACCCCCAGCAGACCACTTGCAGCCCTTTTCAGCCAACCTTTCAATCACGTATATAAAGATAACAACAGTGCATCACAAATTGTGCTGTTGTCATGGGCTCTCATGCTAATTTTATATAATACTTTGATTTATGTTACTCTCTATTCAGCAGCTTACTTCTTAGTGTTGGTGGCCACAGGTTTTGACTTGAGAGCCACTGTATTAAAAAGCCCCAGAAATAAAATTAATAAAGAGGAAGCTTAGCAAATTAAATGTTAGCTGTAGGCATTTGCTCCTAAAAAAAGATAGATATCCTATTGAGGATTCATAAAACACTGTTTTCTTTGTATAGATATTTGTTTACATTTAGGCATGTATTCCTGATGTCATAGCATTTGGAGGGAATTGTTTTGACTGTTTGACCAGCACATGGGTTAATAGCCTTAATCTTTATCAAGTAATACATGATCGTTAATGGGGTCTATATCACTGACCTTGACAGGGCCAGGTCTTAACACAGAACTAAAAATAATAAAACTGGCAATTTTGTCAACCACTTTTCCATTTGTATTGTTGGTAAGGTGGTCAATAAATCAATCATGGGGAATATCAGATGGATTAATACCAGGTTGAGGAAGCTTTGTTTTTTCAGAAGAGGCCAACTCCAAAAAGACTGTCAAGTGTACCACTCAATGAATTCAAGAGGCAAATGTGCACTGAGCATATCCCTGTTTCAGGAAACAGGATGAGAACTGTTTGAGGAAATTCATTTCTTATGCTCTCACTAAATTTAGATACAACCATCGCTTAATGAAACACAAGATTAAGACAGAAGTCAATTAATATTCAAGCTCAAAAAATCTATATTGCATTTTTATGCTTTTAGGGCATTACATTAAACTTGTATTCTTTTTTTTTCTCTCCTTTTTGCTGTTAATAGTGTATCCTCCCATGACTAAACATTAGTGGCAGATTTCTCATTTTGGTGGCCAAAAAGACAGCATGTATTAAGCAATTGAAAAGCCCTGATTGTGTAAGCACTGATATTTCTTGGCGCTCAATTAAATGTAGGAATAATTGGTTCCAGTGATTCTGGAAATCTGCTAGACTTTGGCATTAAGCACTCCGGTTTCTTGGTAGCCAAGATTTACCAGCAGCTATTCTTGTACGTATCTGTACATTTCACATTCTGAATCTGAGTCATTCTGAAGCTCAGTCTGTATCTATTTTGAGTAAAGTTCAGAAAGAGAAAGGGAGTACATTTGTTTTCTAGAAACAATGAGAACCCAGGATTACACTTAACAGTAAACAGTAGGGTTTTTTTATTATTATTTTTTATGAAAAAGTGTTAGAATACGTATTTTTGTGTTTTTTTGAGAAATAAGCATGGGTAAGTCTGGATATGCTTTTAAAAGCCAGAATTGTTTTTTGTTTGTTTGTTTGTTTGTTTTTATATTTTTTTTTATATATAACTTCCCTGTTTGGAAAATTTTATTTTTGCTTGATTTTTTATTTTTTTTTAAATCTTGAAAACTAAAAGGTATGTGAACCAAAAATACTGTTAAAACCGCGTCCACCCATAATAATAACATTTTTAAAATTTGGGCAAGTTCAACTCATGGATTACATTGTAAGCACCAGGTACTAAAAATCAAGTACATGGACTCAAAATGGCATGTGACTAATAGTATCACAAGATTATGCATTTGCCTTTTTAGGAAGATTGCTGGTAAGGTAAAAGCGTAAGGAGACATGGTTTTGCTGAAGACATTTCCTCAGAATGTTCCTATTATCTGAGGGTGTGATGGCAAGTTTTCAAAAAGGTGGTTTCTGTAAAGAGATATATCTGACTTTACAGCGTTTTGAGATTAACCAGCAACAGGAACTGGATGAGCACTGATAAGGCCGAATGGCCTCTCGTTAATACATCTTCCAGTGTTCCATTGTGAATGTGTTTTACAAAGCAATGTCAAACAAAATGTATAATGCTACAGGGTTAGGGATTACATTTTCACTGATGAAAAACCTAAAACAAGATCACAAATTTCTTCTCAGACCACCTCTTATTTTGCTGATAGTGTCATCTGTTGGTTGTCATTCATAGTCAGTCTAGGATGATGGTCATATTGCAATAATCAAGTAGTTATATACTCAAGGTTTTTTTTGTTTTTTTTTACAATTCTGTAAAACGGCAACACTATCATTTCATTTAAGACATTTTCAGTTTCAGTAGTTACAATGCCCAGTTAAAATCAAATACTTCTTAGGTGAACACTTGCACAGGGAGATCCTTCAATGATTTTTGATATATATAATCATGGGCTGGAGCTGGGAAACACATCTGGTGGTCATTATTATGGTACTGAGACATGTAGTATTAGTTATTGCAAGTCATTCTCGCTCACTGAATTAAGCAAAGCGGTGTTTCTGGTAGGGAACTCACGTTAACCTTAGATCAAATCACGTGAACATCAAGGCATATTTTAGCCACTTCCAATACCAGATCAAATCAACAATCGAATAGCTAGTATCTAATTCATCTTTGATAAACAATACATCCAATAAGAGGCAAGGAAAGGCTTTATAGCTTACCTGAATCCATTGTGCCAGTTCGTGTCCTCCTCCCCAACATGTTTCCTGACTTAAGTGGAGGCATGGAGATGCAACAACACTGACTGGCATGTGGTTCTCAGGGCACTTATAAATGAAATAAGTATTTAGAATGGACAGTTTGTGGTTTTCTCTCTTAAAGTTCAAACTGAGAATACCACATTTATATTTTAGTAGCCCCAACTGGACAGAAGTTTTGGCATCATTTTAGACGCTACTTTTTACTATAAAATTTTAACAACTTTTTTGAAAGTTTTTTTTTTCTTTTTTAATTCATGTTTTGTGGTGTTAAACACCCAGTAGCTCATGTAGAAAATATTATAAGTGTGGGTGTGGGAAGAGCCTCACTTTACGCCTTTTCTTTCATCAGTGCGGATTTGTAATGCTCCTGGTTCCCATTGCTGACAGAAGTTACCCACATCAAAGTGTACTGCTTAACTCGGTAGCACTTAGTTTCCTTTAGATACTGAATTTTGATGTGTGCCTTCAAACATTTTTTTTTTTTCAAAATGATCTCCCTACTGGGACTGACATATAAAAGCAGCAATTAGAGCAATCAAACTTGTCTGCTTGGTTGGGACCTTGATGGGATTTTAGCTTGATTATAGGTCTGGATTTATGAAGACATTAATAAAGATGTCTCCCTGAAAAAAGAAAAAAAAAAGAACAGTGCCGGTAAGGTGTAGTTTATGATATAAAAATGTGTATATATGTAAGGAGACACCAGGCTATCTAGCTCACAACAACATCCTATAATGTATGTTTAGAACAGTAACTAACCACCACCTCTTTATAGAATTGTTAGAAGAGAAATACGATGAGGAGACATTTCCTTTCAATGTTTGTTTAAAGCCTGTCAGAAAGAAAAAACCAAAAGATCATGTAGAGGTTGTTTTACCCACTAAGGTTAAAACAACACCATCCTTTTCCATCCTTTTTGAAAGAAGCTCCCCTAATGTTGTGGATAATTTCAGCTCCTTGTGTTCAGTTCATTAATGACCACATGAAATCATTTGAAAACAATAAAACACACAGGACACCCCCCCACCCCCACCCCAAAACAACATGGTATTATGAAAAGGCTAAATGACGTCAATGGAAACAGACAATCAAACACAAATAGACAGTATGTGGTACAAGAATCAACAGATGGGCTGATGTTGGTCACTGAATGGAAACATAGAGATGGTCTGGATGATCCAGCAATGGAGGAAGACTGAAAACGTGACACAGACATGAGATGCAGAAGACTGCTGTGATATGGAGGACCAAAGTCTTGAGTGGAAGTCAGAGAGGATTGTTGTCAAGCAGCAGACCAATAAACTATGATCATAATGATAACGATTGTAACACAGATCATAATACCTTAGGGTTCAGATGACAATCAAAGCTCGGGAATTCAGAGGTGAAAGGGATGTTAGGACTACTGTGTGTGCCATTCCATATAATTTGAATAATAACTGCTAGTTTAATTGTGTCTTTTAAAATAGCTATTGTCAAGGAAATACAATGACATATTCTGTAAATAGACTCTTCCCAGCCAATTCATGCCTTTTCAAGATTCCTAGTGTGCTGCAAAACAATAACCAAGCAACCATATCTGTTTCATAGCCATATATTTTAAGTTATTATCAATTCTATTGAGGCTTAGCCTGTGGAATCTATTGAAGTGTGTGTGCATGGCAATAGATGAGTATTACAAATTAATGAAAGCGAGAGCAAGGTGTTAACCATAACTGTGAGATCAGACAAGCCTTGAAACTTGTAAGATTGAGAGGTTTAGAATGCCAGATAAAGAGGAAAAGGGAGGTTCATACGTAATTACATTTGAGTTACTGACACAGCCCTTTAGGATGAAAATTAGGGAGTGCTTACCAAAGTTGGCTTCTCTTTGGTTTTGCAATACCCTGTGGTTCAGTTAAGTTTCAATAAATCTCTGTCGCAATACACCCTCTAAAGAGACAGAATGCTTGTTGATTTCTGTAATTAGCTCTCATAACCACTATGGAAATCCTGTAATGAAGAATCATTGCAAGAATGCGTTTTACAAAGTTGTTTAGATGGCATTTCTTGCCATCGTTAGGATATATATTCCAGTATCCTTATCATCTATCATTTGTGTAGTTGGTTCACCCCTTTACCTTCATACCACAATGTGGTGGTTACGACATTGCTGGGAAAGCTACCTCCTTCTAAAAGTAACTAAAAATAGCTTATTAGAATAGGTATTTTAAAATGTGCGATTTCAGTATCAATATATGTTACACAATGTGTGACAATTATATTAGCTGGACAGCTGTCAGGCCTTTGTGACTTGTTTATGGAATGTGGGTCCCTGTGGGAATCATTATTTTCCAAACTGCTCCATATGTAACCACAATGCCTGATGAGTCAGACCTTAATTAAATTAAAACTGATTAGTTTCAATTGCAGCCATCAATGCAAGTAGATAGCCAAAAGACAAGATAACTTTTATATGTATTTACATCAATGTCTTCAGCTGAAGTTACTTTTAATTGAATCTGTTGGGCAAAATAGTTCAAAATTCAAACTAAAAGGTAAGTATATTGGGCATTTGTCACTGGGACACTGTCTTGAACCAAACTGCGTTAGCAGGACAACATTACCTTGGCTCCCAGGAAAGATTGGAATAGTTTTTAAAGGTCCAAGCTATTTTTGTCTGACTTGTTTGTGGCACCCCTGAGTTGTACCATGAAGTCTGCAGCCGCTGCTCTATTTGTTGTCACTGAAGTGCAAGTTTACTCAAATGAGAGTGAGGCTCCTCCCTCCTCCCTCATCCCCTGTCCTCTCAAGAGATTCACTACAAAACTTTTAAATGGAGAATTCTCGTCTCCCCTTTTCTCTCAAGCCTAGTGTATGCAAATCTGAACCCAGATTGTCTGCTAAGGATCCTTGTTATCTTTCATGCTTCGTGTTGGTTGTTTCTGAAAGGTGCAAGGGAGTACTAAATGGGCTTGTCACAGGTTACTTGCAGGCCCCTGCTACCAGGTAACTACTGTTGACAACCAACGAATCGGCCTGAGCCATTACAGTATCTGATGGCTGTTCAAACTAATTCACAATCATAGCTTCTAATGGCCCGTGATTGATAGGAAATTGCAGACAGTTTTGTTTTGAATCACATGGAGGGGGGACACGTTTTTTTGCAACAGTAGTTTAAATTACAGCACAGTTGTTGTTGTCAGTTATTCTGATGGGGGTTTTTTTTCCTCCAATGAACTGGTATAATTTGTAATATTTTCTACAGCATTTTTTGGTCAGTGAGTGGAAAAACACAGAGAAAGATAAAAGGGACTGTCTGCTTAAAGTGTATAAAATGTATGTATTGATTTAGCATAAATCACGAAAACTGATATTGTAGCGAGGACTTCTTTTGAATGTAAAAACACAGAAGTTTTTAGATTTTTTATGTCATTTTAGAATTGAGCCGAAGTGACATCTGTACACTGGATAAGGACACTGGAATTTGTACATTTGTAACAGTGATTTCAAATATGTGGTCTAAAACATCCCTTAATAAATATGTCTGGCATGAGGGTCCCTACTGTATTTTGAAACAATTTCGAGGCAGAGGCTTATTTTCACCTTGCCTTGATAAGACAATTTATCAAACTAGCAAGAAACCTCTCTGAGCCTCAATTATTGCTACATTTTGCTATTGCTCTTAGAAACCTTTGCACTTGCTTCAAAGTAACGCCAGCAAAACATGAAGCAAAAGATTGAAAAATAACAATCTAGTTTTATTGTTTTCTACCGTTTCTAGTGTTAACGAGTCCTTGTGTGTATACAAGGGAAGGACATTATCAAAACTGCAATCACAAATTGAATGCTGACCACAGAAAATGAGCATGTTTATCACCCGTTTTGGCCATGATCCGTGTAGACGCAGTTTGTCACTGGGTGCTAACTGGGTGATTGTGCTAATGCCACTCCTGAATCAAGAGGTACATTTCATTATGCAGAAGTTGCAGTAACACTTATTTGCAGCCCCAGGGGCAGAATTTCTAAAGGCCACAGATCTGTAAAAAATACTATATATCAGAGCTGGGCAATCCTCGTCCAGGAGTCGGGTGTCCCTCCTGGTTTTTTTCCAACTGTACCCTAAATTACTTAATTGGACCAATTAAGTGTTTGTTAGAAGCTTAATTGGTCCAATTCATTCATTTAGGTTATAGATTGAACAAAAACCAAGAGGGACACCAGCCCTCCATTACCAGGGTTGCCAAACCCTGTTATACATATACCCGCCAGTACCCACTGGCTGTGTTTAATTTCTGACATAAAAAACCTCACCGTTCTCTTTCTCTCAGTCTCTGTCTCTCTGTCTTTCTGATTCTCTTTTCCCTCTCTCTCTCTCTATATATATATATATATTAGCATTTCACAGGCAAGCAGAAGAATGGAGAAGACACACTTGGTTCAAGTTCAATTCTCTTTTTTTTATTTAGGACCCTAGCTCTAGCATCCTCTCAGAGTCCACTGCTCTGACTGCTTTTCTGAATACACAGACCAACTTTCAGGACAGGAACAACCACATAATTGCTGGCGTAATGCCCTTTTATAACTTAGCTCCACCCCTTTATGCTAAATGAGTACAGTTGCTTATACTCATCCTATTGGTCCTCAGCCACACACCAGGACCAATAGGCACAGGCAAATAACCAATCACAGGAGAGACATAGAAGGCACCATACGCACAGGCTACATTTCCACACAGACACAGAGACATGGTTATCCAGAAATGGCAGGAAATACAGAGCAAGAAAGGAACACGATACAGCAAGAATTTCAGTACACAAACATAAATGCACGGATCGCTACATTGCACCAACCTTAGCCTCTTTTTGTCTCCAAAAAGTCTGCAGGGCGCAGTGTAGCATATCGCCGTATAGCGGCGTAATCGGCCACCCCCCCCCCCCCCCCCCCCCGAAACACAACCTCACTCCCCTCATGTCTGTTTTATCCCTCTGGGTTCTTGTGGATGGGTTGGGTGTCAGTGCTGTAATGGAGGCGGTCTCCTCTCCTACTTCTGAAAGATTGATCTTGGGTCTTCGGTCAAGGGTGCCCCTTTAACCCCTCAGGTGACCCCAGGCATTCTGTAAAGAGGTGCTCGTTTAACCCCCCTTCCTCCCCCTACACCCGTGACTCTTGCCCCATCAGGGCTCCCTCACAGAGGGTGGCAACGCTGACCATGGCATCCTTGGCAGCAGCATGGTGCAAGCCTGCAGCAGTGTCAGTGGCCCTGCCGCTGCCTGGCAGTGGCGGTTTCTCTCTCTCCAGCAGTAGGACAGGCAGCACCTCCCTCTCAGGGGTTGTATTGGCAACTGTCCCTGCTCCCTCTCTCTGCTGCCGGTCCACTCTTGACTCGCGCCTCTTGCAGGAGCTCTGAAAAGAGCTGATGCCTACAGCTGCGGCTCCTTTCTCTCTGGCAGTCGGGCGGGCAGCACCTCCCTCTTGTGGGGTTGTACTGGCATCTGTCCCTGCTCCCACTCTCCCCTGTTGCTCCGCTCTCGACTCGTGTCTCTTGCAGTTTCCCTGAAAAGAGCTGGCACTTTGCGTGGCAGCGACTCTCCCCATCTTGCAATGAGTGCTGACCGTGGCTTGAGGATGTTCAGCCGACGCTCCTCTGGCATGTGGGGCAGTACACCACGTAGTGGTCATACTTCCCTCTGATACAGCACTCAGCATCCCAAAGAACGACCCGTTAATCTTCCTTTGGTGTAGCTATGACTTGAGTCTTCTTCAGGTTCATTTTCAAACCTGCTTTGATGCTAGCCTCGCGCAGTTCTTGTACTCTTGTACTCTTGTTTGTAATTCTTCTGGGCATTTTGTAAATATGAGGGTGATGACGTCAGCAAATTGTAGGTGATTCAGTTAGGCTCCATTGATCTTCAGCCCCTTGTTTCCCAAATCCAGTGTTTTGAAAATGTCTTCTAGGGTGGCCGTGAAGAGCTTTGGGGAAATTGTATCTTCTTGACCAACTCCTTTTTTAATCTTGATTTTGTCATTGTTTTTATGGAGTCTTACTGTGGATGTTGCATTCTTGTATATGGTGCTCATCAAGTCTCTGTACATTTTCACAATTCTTTGTTTTTTCAGAGAGCTTAATACAGATCTTGTGTAAGCAGAGTCAAAGGCTTTTTCATATTCGATGAATCCCAAGCAAAGTGGTAGTTCGTACTCATTGCTGGTTTGAATAACTTGAACGTACAACTTGAAGATGATCCATTGTGCTAAATCCACTCCTGAATCCTGCTGGCTCATTTGATTGTGCAGAGTCAAATTTATCTTGAAGTCTGTTGGTGGGTATCTTGTTAAAAGCGTTGTAGATTATAGGAAGTAAGCTAATAGGTCTGCAGTTATTGAGGTCTTCTTTATCTCCTTTCTTATCTTCTTTTCTTCATGAGGTCTTTTGTCTCTTGCGTGATCTTCTGGTTGCATTTTTTTCCTGCTATGTTTTTTTTTTTGCTATTTCCGCAGTTACTTGTGACACTTCCTCATAGATTTTATTTTTATCTTTTTGCAGAACTTGAAGAGTGCTGAATCTATTCTTTAGTTCCAGTTAAAACACCAGTCTTTCCTTCTAGAGCATTTCTTTGTTGATTGTGTTGGATTTCTTCATCATGAGTTTTGCTCTCTCCAGTGCTGTGTTTAGGTGTATTTTGCATCTTACAAGTCTGTGGTCACTTCCTGTGTTAAAATTGTTTAGTACTCAGACATTTTGTATGGTGTACTTCTTGTTGGTGAGTTTGTAGTCAGTTACATTCTTCACTCCGTTGGGTCCTCTTCATGTCCATTTCCTGATGGGTTTCATGATAAATACATTTTGGATCTCTGCAAATTCAACTAGTCTGTCGCCACTCTCATTCCTATTGCTGTGTCCAGATTTGCTGGCTGAATTCGTCTTCTTACTTGGCTCTTCCCATTTTCGTGTAGTTCTTGCACTTCTTCATAAAAACCTTTGGAATTCATCCAAATAGCTTGTTGTTAGTGCATATACTTGGATGATCTGAAGTTCATACTTCCTTGAAACTTTCAATTTCAGTCTTACGGACCTCTCTGGTGAGCTGTCAATCTCTACTACTTGATTTTCTTTTGAACAATGAATCCAATGCCTCAAGTTCATCTATCTCTAGTGCCTTGGCAGAAGAGAAGATGTGCACTCTTGAGTTCTGGTAGTCCTTCATCTTTTCACTGTACATTGCTTAGTCCCATGATGTCCTACTTGATTCTTCCAAGTTCTTCTTCCAAAACTTGAACTCTTGCTTCACTTGAAAGAGATCTGCAGTGTCCAGAGAGATCCTAAAATTGTAACCCGGTGATTCTTAGACCCCTCTGCCTTCATGTCTAACCAGCCGCTGCCTTGGTCAGGAGTAGTCCAGCCTCTGGGCAATGAGGGCCATGTTTTTGTCTGTGCTTTCATCATGGGGGGTTGGCCATAACTCACCATGCTGGCCAGGCGGGTTGGTGAGTGCCCCTTCCATTTTGGCTGAGTATGTTACTCAAGCTTTCACAGCATGGTTGAACCTGCCAGAGTCAGGGGACCCTGCTGTACTTCATCTTGAGAACCCGTGGTCACCCTCCTGCCACTTTGAGGCAGTAGAAGTTGGACTTTAGCAGGGATATATATATATATATATATATATATATATATATATATATATATATATATATATATATATATATATATATTATATATATATATATAAAATAAAAATTTACAAAAAGATTGTCAACAGTTATCTAACAGTAGGTCATTCAGCCTGAAGACATGAATCACAGAAGGGTAAGCAGTGGACTGTACAACCAGGAAATAATTACTGCAAATGTAATTCAACAACAGTGTTGTTGTTGGCCACATCTTATAAACTGTGGTATAAAGCAAAAGTGTGCTTGCGTGGGACCTTTTGATATTCAGATTACAGAAGAGTCTAGCATTGGAAGCTGTCTGGGTTGAGTTTTGGGGCAGCTGAACAGAGTTAATCTACCCCAGCAGTTAAAATCTTGCAGTCACAGATTGGCTGTGGAGTGGTTATGCTTCTGTTTATTTTGGACTTCAATGAAGGTTAAGAAACAATCCCATGGTACCCACACAAAACACTTCTGAATAAGTGCACAGCAAAGGTATTTCTAAAAGGTGCTAAATTGTTTCAGTGTATCCTGTACTCGTAACTTTATATCTCGGCTGAGGCTTGATTCCCAGAGTATGTTAGACACAAATGTTTCACAAACTAACAAAAAATGCTGCTGTTTACAGAGAACAAACCTGTTTAAATAGATAATGCTAAACAGTTGTTACTGTTGGCAATTGAGCATGGCTATATAAATCTGTGGCCAAACATTTTGCATCACCCAATAGAATTAACTAATTTTGCTTCATAAACTCGAATGAAACCAGCTGAATAATGTTATGTTAACATATTGAATTATATGCCACTTTGTGGCTTTCCATATACTTAACGAAAAACTCATAAAAATTTTAAAATGTTGCATTTCGACATCTAACATGAAATATTGTACTGCTATTATGGCTTCCGGTAGACTTTTGCAATATAATTTTGTATTTTATTTGATTCAATTATGTTAAATAAAAGATCTAAATTATCTGCTATTTCAGCACCCCCATTGCTCCTGTTTTATTACACAGATACTCTAATTAATACATGTTGTATTTAACTGTTTGAAATGATTGTCGCTCTCTCTCTTATATTGTACATGTTGACTGTGACATTTGACATTTAACCACCTGACCAAATAATTTAGGAACCTGTGTGCAAACTTGGGTGTGATGTTTCAGTGAGGTTTCTTCAAAGAAAATGGATGACTTTGTTCAAATTTCTTCATATTGGATATGAAAGCAAAAAAGACACCTTTATGATTGAAAGATCCACAGTATATTTTTTAAGATCATAATATTGTGTTGTCTTACTTATGCCCTTCCTCGATGTGTAATGTCCACACTCATGTCTAGCCCCCATTTATAGGATGGATATTTTTTTGAAGCATATCCCTATAATGTCTCTGGGAAACCATTGGATATGAGTTGTCAGCTTACAATTTGTTTCAGCGACTAATGTGGGATTTGAACTCATGATTCCTTCATTATACCATTCAGTCGGCCTCCACCTATAACTTCAAACACTCAAATCATACATTCTGAAGGTGAGAAAAATCAAGTGGATAAATATTAAAGGTTAAACCTTCATCAGTGTTATAGCAAGGGCTGCGGTGAACATGTTCATCCTAAATTCAAACATTTAAACATTCTTGAGTGCATCAAAATTAGGGGGTGTCCGACTGTCCGACTGCCTTTCTGTATGTCAAACTTGTGTGTCAATAGTGAACCATTTATCCAATTTTAACGAAAGGGGCTAAGGAGCTTCTTTAGCATTGAGTGTTTCAGAGTCTGGGGGTATTTGGAGTCACTATTTCTGTCTCCCTGTCTATCTATATGTCACACTTACTGTATGTTAATACATATATCTGGTAAGGAATTCACCACTCTTGTCATTCTCACAGAAGGGTGAAAGGATATGGATTAACATGGAAAGCTAACTACTCTCTGTCCCTCCAAGGCTGGGCTATGGAAAATGTGTGTGGCAGTGTAGGTGGAAAATCTCAAAACTGCTTTCAACCTCCAGCATTGTCAATCTCATCTCTTTCATGTCCTCTAAATTTAACACATAAATTAAACCTGCTGTGTATAGTTTGGAAGCAATTATAGATTTGTCTTGTCAATTGCAGTACTTTGTGCAGAAAAAGACTCAAAAAGAATTATGCATGCTGAGTTGCTGTTGGAATCATCTCATCCTACTTTAAAAAGGCCAAACAAACATTACCGCAACATTATAAAAGTAGGGTGAAAACATGACAAAAACCAACACTGATATGTATGTTAAAATAATCAGGAACCATGATAAATCACTGCGCTGTATTATTGTGTAATAAATCACTGCACTGTATTGGCAAACAGCAAACTGCATTACCTTGCAAATGTAGTATGGTACACTTTTTAAGCGGAGTCATGTGCTACATTTACAACTTTTAGCTAGCCAAAATGATACATTCTATCCACTGTCATGTAACAGCTAGGATTCTCTACACTCTGAAACGGATGTGTGTGACTCTAGAATTATTAACATATAAATTAAAATAGAATGAGGCTCGCCTGTAATATATAGTCATGTTTGTGTTATCCCACCCCCTTAAAAAGTGGTTAGACTGAAAAAAGAGGATTCACAATTCTATATATAGCATCTGAAAGACCATAACACCCATTCAGTGCAGCTGAATGCTGGAATAACCAGGGAGGAACACTTATTAATTTCTCTCTCTCTCTCACACTGTGCGGTTATCATGTCAGCAGTGTGTAAAGTACCTAAAACACCTATATCTTTCATTATCCAGTGACCACAAATCACTGACATGCACTCTATCACATTCTTACAAATGCAGACGCCCTGAATGGCTACAGACAGACATCTCACTGATTTACAACAGCCAGGCTTTCTGATGAGATAATCTTTAGGCAGCCGTCTAGAAACTTATATTGTTTCCTTCCCTCTGATAACGTGCAACTGATTAGCAGACACAATTGCAGAGGAACTAAAGACGATAATATTGCTTTCTTTTTTTTTTTTTTCTGTTGAATAATCTGACAGGCTAACTGCCACAAATACAGAGGCAAGGCCCAGACCCAGATTCCAAACTGAGTTATTGAAGAGGGCATCATAGACGACAATTAAAACAGAGGCACCGAATGCTGGGTTTTAAAAACTCAAGTGATGTACAATAAACATTTATTCATAAAGCACAATAACATAGCATTACTAAAGATGACCTACTGTACTCTTCGAAGAAAGCGCAATGGCAAAATTTTTTTTTTTTTTCCTCGAAAAGTGAAATTGAAGCTTGGCTTTACATAAATCAAATGTAATATGTGAATTGCAGTTTAAAATAAAGAAAAATACTAGGACTATATTTCTTGTATCTGGGCATGGAAAACAACTCAAACACAGGTTTTGTGCCATCTGTATTTCTATGACAGCTAAGGATGAGTGAAATATTAGGCAATCATTATATTATTCATTTAAAAAAATAAGTTTAATTAACTACTTATTTTAAAATCTGTAAAAAGTGCAGTAGCTTATTACAGGGGTTTCCCAAACTTTTTTACCTGAGGCCCATATGTTCAGCTGCATTAGACACTGCAGCCCACCAGCGCTGCTTAGGAAAATGTCAAATTAAAAACATTTAATGTTTAAACTTGTAGCATTATAAAGAAACCTAATCTGAACTGTCCTTTATTCATCTGAATAAATATACACTGTTTAACTAAAACGTCCAGCTGTTACCTCTCAGGTTGAATTGTCATGCACAAAAATGATGAATGTGCACAATACAGAGGGAATCGAGAGCTTTACTTTTTTTCGCTACTACTCTGTACAACCAAATACAACTTGCAATACCACCCCCACCCCCCCCCCCCCAAAAAAAAAAAATTGCAGCTGCACCATTTAACCAAAAGAACAAAAGAAAGCTTATGAAAATAAATCCATCTGCAGTGAAATTTGAATCAGTCCAAAATGTTTTATTTATTATTATTATTATTATTATTATTATTATTATTATTATTATTATTATTATTATTATTATTATTATTATATATTCTAGCATTATTGACTTACTGTGAACAAGCCAGTAATCAATAAAATAGCAGTATATCCAAAATTTTAATAAATCAGTTACCAGTATGTAACAAGATTTATCAGTTTGATTAATAACTTGATTTAGTTAATATTGAAACATATATCAAAGTACTCAATATTTTAAATGTTAATAGCTAATTAGTCGCAAAAATGTATTTATCATAGGCATCAACTGAATTTTTTAATGAATGTTATAAAGTACAAAAGTTAGTAAGAAAACTTTTCTACAAAAGAAAAAAAAAACATTCCAGCACCTCAAAGCTGAGCCCACGGTACAAATGCATTCAAACTCCTCTAGCTGTCTTTATTGTTCTTTACACTTTGCAAAATGTATTCTTTGGTAGCAGATTCAACATATTGTACTTTTATTAATACAGTATCGAACACACTTTTTACATCTGCCCCAGAGTGATCACATGACCTTAACACCGCCTACAGGTAGGTAATCTGTTCTCTCTGATTAGTGAATTTCTGCTTTGATTGACAGTCCGCCAATACTGCCTTACTACACTTTATTTTTCTATAGTTACAGCTGCCATCAGCACCTGCTTTTTGCTATTAATAGAAAAAAATACATAGAATGTTATGGCTCCCTAAAGTCTGGGAACTCGTGGATATTACATAAACATGATGCTTTTGCTTGTCATTAATTTTTGTTGTCTGATGAACTAACGATAAAAAGTCTATCTAAAAGGTCCTGTTCGAAACAATGAGTGACATTACTTTCATGAGGAAATTCATTGTGAGGTATTTCTTTTTGTTCAATTAATCCCTGTCATGACTTTACGCTGTAATGTTCTTGATTAAATCCATGCTTCCTGAGATTGACATTATCCTGGAGCTCTGTCAGAGACAGTAATCGTTTTAAGCATTTCCTTGGAGGGCCCATCTCCACGCCCTGTGTATTTAATAGCCTAGTACAGTAATTTTAAATGTCTTCCATTCAGTCTTGTGCCATCTTCAATTATACCTTCCCACCCTACTATTTGTGTAATTTTCAAATCTGTCTACGGTCGCTATACTGCTGCTCACCACAGCGCAGCATGAGAAATTACCCATCAAGCCGTATCTGTTCATCACAGAAATATGCAATAGCACAGGGTCACGGATTCATTGAATGCCGTCCGCTTGATTTTCTCACAATTAATTTAAGGATGTTGTATTTTTCAATTCCCTTTTGCCAGGAGAGTATTAGAGAAACCATTTGATCGTTCTGTATTTGTGTAAAGGTATGGTACTCTACAATGGAATGTTGAAGGGTGCTATTATGAAGCCTAAAGGCACATTTTCAGCACCAATCATGTTAAAAACTAACTAAACAATACTTAGTTGCAGGAATGAACAGTTATGTGCACATTTTATTCCAATGTGTTTTCTTCATTCAGAAAATTTGATTTTGCCATGGCATTTGCTTCAGAACAGGCCTCACACCTTGTTTGTTGAAAGAATTCCATATGGCACATAAGCAAGGAACAGGCCTGTTTCATCATTCGATTGACACGCTTACTGCTGCCTCAAGCAATACTAGGGGATGTCAAAAAAATATGCCTTCAGGGGGTTCACCCAGTACCTGGCTTACAACACTCTACCCCTGAGTAGAATCATAGCCAACCTGTATTAAATATACAATTATTTATTATAACAATAAACAAAAGACAACACATTTAAAAACCAACATATTTACTACCAATGCAGAATGACTGGATGGGATAGATGCTCTGCTATTTACACAAAAACAGGATTGCTGCCCTGTCTCGGCAGTCCCAAAGGCAGAAAATCTCAGGTAAAATGCAGAACAAATACCCCACAGAGTCATTCTACATTAGTGGTGAATGGGTGCTATCTGGAGTGTCACAGTATTGTGGGATGTGTTGCTTTTTTAAAGCCTTTGCTTATTGTTGTATTATCTATTCAGCAATACCAGGATTATTATTACAAATGGGTTTGATAATAAACACCCCTCCACCCTTTCAACAGTCCTAAAAAACAGTTAATTAAAATCACTGGCACATATTTAAAGAGCAGACGATTATCTATTCAAGGATACCAGGGTGTAAGCAAGCAAACTGTGTTAAACTGGCAACAAATCCCCCCAGCCCCACAAACCAACAAATATTCTGAACAATGTATCAGTCAATCAATCAATCAATCAATCAATCTTTATTTGATATAGCACCTTTCACAGTGGAACACCATCACAAAGCACTTTACAAGATGCATTAAAATATGTCTACTTTTGTAGGAAATTATCAAGTTTCAAATCTTTACAAATGTATAATACTATGAAAGTATTCCACATGTAATAGTACACTAAATACAGTGGAAAGTGCATAATACATGAAAGAGTACATTAAATGCAGTGGAAAGTGCATAATACATGATAGTAACATAATACGTGATAGTAGCAGCAGCTGTAAGTAGATATCAGGCTTAAGGAGCATGGAAAGCAAGAGATAACAGGTGGGTCTTAACACTATACACACTACTATATACTCTTCAGCACTCCTATTGTAACCCAAGTGCTAAGTGAATTGCCTTGTCAATTTGTACAGGGTTTTTTTCATCCTTTATTATCGCTTGAGGCAGGAGGTGTGTGGAATTGACGAATGACTGCTTGGTTGAATGAAACACTGAGATGGAGTTGTGAAGGTGCAGGAAATTAATCTTTCATCTGCTGACATTTGCAGCCTGTGTTAAACTGTTTTTGCTGGCTTGTTATTACTGGTAGCCTGGTACGATTTTGCTTAAACATCATTAAAATAATTAAAGAGAATTTAAGAATGTCTGAATTTAAAAAAAAAAAAAAAAAAAAAGTAAAATGAATAGTGTTTAGGAAAAGCAAACTTAAAGGCCAGACGAGTGAAGTGTTTTTTAAATCTGGTCAGTGCACCAATTTTTAATAAGTGGGCCAGTAAATAGCTCCTGGCATAAAACATCAGGGGGACAAATAAAGAATAACCTCTGTTTGGAATATTTCTTTAAAATAGACCCATATTAAGTTATATGTAAACTTCTGACAAATCATCTTCAGTGTTGAACTCTGAGAGATGATTGTCGTGAAGCTTGTTTGCCTAAACTAGTGTTCTTTTAGTATTGTTGAAGATTTTATCATTGCATATTTAAGTGATGTATTCAAAAAAGTACTCCATTTAATCCCAGTAAATAAGGAAGCAAGACCTAGAAATACAGATCCTACATTGAGTTATAGACGGGGGCATCAATACCTGAAACGGCTGACTTATTACAGTTGAGTCTTTATTGGTCTAAAACTAATTCATATCATCTCATTTTAACATTTGTTTCTGTCACAGGTTGAACAAAAAATTAAAATAAAACAATTAAATTCCTGCCATAACACTGTCAATGTGGTATACTATAATCAGCTGGGACAACACTGGTTTGATTTGATAAGTGGAAATCTGGTGCAAACTCTGTTCTCCAGAATGGTCTAGAGTGATCACCATTCATGTGGTAAAGACTATTCATGATATAGATTCATTAGCTTGCTATCAGTGACATGTTTATCAAAGCAAAATAATACACATTGTATTGCATTTCCCTCTATAATTGTACTGTTATTAAATGTTTTTTTTGTTTATTAGCAGATGCCTTTATCCAAGGAAACTTTTAGAAACTAGGGTGTGTGAACTATGCATCAGCTGTAGAGTCACTTACAACAACGTCTCACCCAAAAGATGGAGAACAAGGAGGTTAAGTGACTTGCTCAAGGTCACACAGTGAGTCAGTGGCTGAGGCGGGATTTGAACCCGGGACCTCCTGGTTACAAGTCCTTTACTTTAACCACCAGACCTCCCTTTTCTATGAAAGCTTGTGAGGCTCAGCCTCTTAATGCCTTGTGGATTGATATGAACGTTTGTAAACAGCTGCATAATGAGGGGACGCGAAATGGGCTCAGTTACAGATTTTTTTTTTTTTTTAATTAACTGTTTCCCCCCCCCAAACAGTCAAAAACACACCCACAAAATAGCTGATTAGCATAATCATATGCGTGCGCACATTGGTGTGACAGTAAGACAAACACCTTTCTCGTTTCCAAAATGCTTTTTTTGAGCTAAAAATGAAAATGTTATATTAAAAACACCACATTTAGGTGTAATATCCAGTCCGATGTTCCCACTGTGTAAAAGCTTAAAGGCCAACCTTGTGTAACAGTTGGGGTCACGAAGGTCAAAGGTGATGCATTATGGAGTGTAATTATCCTGTTTGAGAGTGGAGCATTATGGTCTGCAAGGGAGAATTACTTATGCTGCTGACAGCATTCTCATTTTGGTTGTACAAAGTACGCTTGGAAGGCCAAACACGAGGGTTCTGAATCCCCATGTTTTACATTCTCAGTTGGCTGTTGCGATGGACTTTTGAGAGCAAGGTTTACCATTTGTGTATACTGGAGCAGGGCATGTAATCTTGGCTGCACTTTGTTGGCAGATTATTACAGATCAAGTAGTATACATTTACCACTATTAACAATTTGGCTTTCAGGCTATTTGGAGCTATTCCTTTTTTTTAATAATATGAAGTGCAGTATAGTGTGAGATAGAGAAATAGAATGTTTATCAAAATCACTGTCTGGATTTTGTGATTGTGTCCAGGGAAAAAAGCATACATTGATTCTGAATCACTGGGATCCTTTAAGACCCGACTTTAAAAAGTTTTAATATCAACCAGCTACTGGGAACCAGACAAGCACTTATTGTCTTATTATCACCTGTAAAATATACATACATTTCTGCTTGAATTCAGAAAATACAGAAACATTTTAGCATTATTAACAAAAAGTACAGAATCAAATAAAAACAATACTGTAAGTAAAAGGCAACCTTTAAAAAGTAAACATTTTGTATACCCTGTTTATGCAAAGTTTCATTAACTGGGCTAACTGTTTATCCTCATCTGTTTCCAAGAAGGTTGCAATCTTCTGCTATGTTTCCTTAGGCAGGACAGAAATACAGAAAAGAAAACAATCTGCACATCAACCCAGCGGCTCTTTTTCAGGTCAATTTATTTTTCTGTTCCAGTTTATTGGTGATAAAGTATAACAATGACTTCACAAAACTCATTTACTTTGTAACTGATTGCCCTGTGGAAAGAATTCTATTTAATGTTCTCGGTTAAATAAGGAAATGAAACATCAATTTTGTGGTGGGGCAAAGAGTGAGGAGTCATTTGCTGCATATGGGGCCTCATGTAGAGACATAGTCTGAGCCCCAGTGCCATAGGCGCAGACAGTTGACACCCGTAGAACCTCTTAAAGGAATAGCAGAGTCAATCAACTTAGCCTTACATAGTCTATTATGACTATGTCTATTAGTTGTTTCAGCTCATTAGTATTATGTGGCAAACTAAACTACACTGGATGAATGCTGTGTCGCTTTGGTAATCATTAGCCTATGAACAGGGCCAGGAGTAAAATGCATGATCTTTTCTAGCTTAGTTAAATAAATGGATAATGTAGCAGTTTGTGAGCACAATCATCATAAGTCTTAATCATTGGGTATGCTTAGGACATGTAGGTTCTTGGCACACGTCCACAATTATTATTCATATCTCTGCTGTGCAACTTTGTTTTCACTCGTTTCCCTATATCAGGGACTCATATCAGTCACACATCTTTGTATTCCAAAACACAAATGAAAGTGTTCTTCAAGGCTGAAGTTGCTAAAGCAAACCTTGCAGACGACCCTGTAGCTTTCAAAAGCAGATTAAAGCCAAGCTGCCAACCAACGAGATGATGTAGGGATTAAGACGTACCTGCATATCTTAATAAACCCGCCCACTAATCTAAATATCATCTTGCACTGGTGGGATAGTTAGCTCATATAATGAATAATGACAATTTATTACGTTTTTTTTTTTACTTTATGTTTGTAAAAAAAAAAAAAAAAAAAACATCATAAACAAATTATTATGTATGCAATAGTCTCTATTTGTTTTTGTTAAGGTTTTCTACTAAAACTAATGTATTTAGACTGATCTGCATTATAACATATCTACAAGGTATTGTACCAACATGTTAACATTACTTAACAGAACTTGGATTCCCACATTTGGTGAGTTTCAGGGTTTGGGTTTTGGGTTCGTGCACACCCGTAAAGCGCCATCATTTTTTTTTTTTTTTTTGTCTCTTTCTTGAAAGCATGTTGGCTACGAGTGTAGCTGTGTGCTGATTATCTGTATCTTGAAAATGGCAATAGTTCAGTTCCTTTTTGCCTGGGCATTCAACTGTTTTCAAAGAGTTAGTCTTTAGTCAGATACCATTTATGAGCTAAAACTTTAAAACAGTTTCCTCACAGTGATTTAATTCTAAATGAGTGTTAGTGATGGCACTGACTGGTGAGTACTGTGGAGTTCTACAATATGTTTTCTTATTCACAATCACATCCCCTGTTCCTTAGCAGTGAGATGTGTGTGAGTCAATGGCAAGACTGGTGATGTTCTCAGAAAATATGACAAACAGGATATGATGCTTTCTTCCAGCTCGGTAGGGAACACAATCTGTCTTAGGGAAAGGTTGCATTGTTAACATTAATACAGCAGCATTTTCACTGGGACACACAACACCTCTTAACAGATGGCATGCTTCAATTTTAAATCTTTCCTAATCCCGGTGTGTCATATTTCTAGGTACCAATCAGAAATAACTTCTGACATCTCTATCAAGCCAACAAAAAAATGCTGCTTTTCTGGAGTTTGGATTCAAAATAAGAATCCCAAAGGAGCAGAAATAGGAGATCTGCTCCTCGACCAGTACAGTTTTGGCTCAGATCAGAAATGAGCTTGCCTCGTTCTAATTTTGTTTCAGTTTGCAGAACAGTCTGTGCCACAGTTAAAGCACATTTTGTTGCAACACGTAACTGGAAGAAGATGCTATTTGTAATGTGGGACGTATGATTTCTTGCATGCTGCTTATGATGGAAATTGAAACTTGTAACTCTAATTGATTTAATGAAATAAGTCTCGGCTTCATTCACTGGATTCTAACACAGCCCCTGATGCCAATATCAATACAATACCCCTCGGCTGCTGTACAAATCGGCTTTATCTTTACTTCTAGTCAAAGCTACACATATTTCCTCTGGTTTGTTTCTTTGATGGGTACACATAAAACAATGCAGCATGTTACAGATAAATTCCACACAGTGGTTGGAGGAGTTGGGGGTGGCTTAAAAGAAAATAAAGTCACAGATTTTGCTTGCTGATCTTCCTGCAGCTCAACGGGCGTTCATGGGGCTGAACACCATGTTCAGAGATGTCAGAAATATATCACAGGCTCACAAAGGCAGACAGATGAAGAACATGTGGGAGGGGGCTGGCAGGCCTGCGAGCATTCCTGCGTTTACAAGGCCCTGCATGGTATTCCAGGCAGCTCCTGATATGACCTGGTGCAGGGAGTCAAGCCACAGCGTAAACAAGAAAGACAGGGGAAGAAAATCACACTGTGGCTCTGCCCAAAGTGAATGGCCATTTGTTCTAATTTTACATAAGGTGGAACCTTAATTTGGATCATAAACTGTATATTTAGTTTAAAAATAAAAATGAAAAATATTGAATTTACATGAGCAGAATCACTATCTAGAGCCATCAATGCTTGTTCCTAGTATCTGGTTCATTTCAAAACTTTGTCAATTTGGGTTTTAAAGGATTCAACGTCAACAACATGGCCAGGTAACCCATTCCATACCCTCACCACTTTCTGTGTAAAGAAGAGTCTCTTACATTCTTTCCCATTATTATTATTTTTTTTTAAATTGCAGTTTAACACAGGGGTCATCATTTTATGGTGCTGCATCACATGATGCATAAAATAAATCCATCCTACCCTTCTCCAGAAATGGGAGTTGCAGCCAGAAGAGGAAAGGTCTCATCTTTACTAAACACCTGAGTTTAATGCATGTATGTAACAGTAGTCTACACATGCTTTACAAAGTAGGCTCCCTGGTGGTATTTCAATCCATACCGGTAATCTGCTTCCCAGTTCAGATATCGGTATTCTTTGAGCTAAATTTGCTAGGTCAAGTCTAATCAATGACAGCTTAAAATAAAATATTTCTAGTATTTTTGATCACTTCAGGTACATTTTATGAAGGATCTAATTTTAGTCGTTACACATCAATATTTAAACTTTGCTTGATATTGAACATTTAATTTTTTGAACGTTCACAGAGTCACATGATTTGAATGACAAATGCTGTTAGTCCTAGGATTTAAGGTTCTCCAGACAAGCAATAAATCTGTATTGAAGCAACAGAACCTCAGAAGGATTGCAATCACCATCTAATAGTAAGGGAAATATTAAAAAAAAATGTTTTAACTGAAAGCAACTTACTTTGTAATGCTACAGTTAGTACTTCCATTAACCTGAGTTTCTTCTTATGCAGTTATGCAACATTAAGAGTTATATTTTAATACAAAATATTGGTGCAAAAAAAGAATTTGATTAATCCTGCCTTATGTGCATGTATTTAAATACATTTCAGTAAGCCACTAGCCAGGTTTAAAAAAAGCTCCTGTATGTTTAAAACTATACAAGGCAGATATTTGAAATACAGACTATCATGAGAAATATCACACAACTGTATATTGAGTTGCTTTAGTCAGCACTATAAATGTGCCAGACCAATCTACCTAATGCACCAGCTTGTCAATATTTATCTGGTTCAGACAGAGCATTATCTGGGCAAAGAGGTCGATACAGGTGTAATAGTAAACCTAATGCATGAGATTATTCTTTTCACATGGCTTTCACAGAGCAACATTTGTTCAGAAATTTGCAATTACCAAAAAAGGACATGCAGCTGGAAACTTATGCAGGAAAAACTAAAACAAAGTAATATAAATATATGCTAAAAAAGAGGAAATAGATACATAACCATTGCATTGTTGCTCAGCAATACAAACCTATATTTAACACTGGGTCCTATCTGTTTTTCTGTATTCAAAACCTTACATTTTTCATCCACCTCAGGAAGCTCCATTGCTGAGCGTTACCTCAACGGACTTTACCTCTGGTGCATTTAGATTGATCAGGAGACTGATTGTTCTGCATTTGGTAAGGCTGGTGTCTAAAGGAGGATCATTCACCAACACAAGTTATTGTGAACCTGTTAGTGAACATGGGAATCAGAACTGCGAGCAGGGTTTAAAAACAAGGGATGTGTCCTCTTCTTTTTAACCACATCACTTACAATAAAAAGCCTTTAAATGCTCCACAACACAGTTGCAATAAAAATGGTCAGCTGGAAATTTCACAAGGGAACAGACTGGTATCTGGTAGTTAGGGAGTGGTTTAATTCAGTGTGTTGTTAAAAACCACAGTGACTTTAGTTATTATTAAGTTAAGGGAACCTTAGTTTTAAACAGCGCTTGCACTAGCAAGAGGGAGGGTACACTATTTCAAGCTATGAAAACTATAATTAAAAAACTTTGAACTTATATGTATTAGTATGAGTAGGGCAGATAATGCAAATCCATTGAAATCAATACATGTAACTACATTTAATTAACTGCATGAAAGTTAGTGCATTTGTATTACTTTTTCATATAGTAACTCCTAATGCATGTATCTGTAAGTTGAATTGTTTTATTATAATATATTTCAGGAACGATTCATGTTATCATCACATAATAATAATACATCTGCAAAAATAATGAATCCCTTAGTTAAACCATAAGGAAAAAAAATCCAAGCCAGATGTTTCAAATTAAATAGTAATACAATCTTAAAATAGTTTATACAATTTTGTATAAATTATGTTTTCGTCATTAATCAATATGCATTTTATGCACAAGATGGCTTATTTTTCAGTGTCCAGGTACTTTGTTAGGACAAAAAACCACACAAGCCCTCAAAATCCCATAACAATATCAACATAACTAATGGAGACAAGTACAGCATATTTCGATATGGATATCAGCTTTCATTTATTCGGGAATTACTTTACAGGGTAATTTTGTGAAATGGAACAAATTCATCTAGTTTCCACCTGATTTTTTTTTAACTTTATAGGCTGGTTTGCTCTATCAGGTTTTACAGTCTTTTGGTCATGGTGTTAGTGAACAGAACAGTCTGGCAGCCCCTCAATGCTCTTCTGACCACACTCTATAACCTGATAGAACTATAGTCAAGCACCTAATCTGATGCATATTCTTTTTCAGGAGCTCTACAGAGGGCCTTAATGCACCTGGCCAATAGGAGGGTGTTGTATCGCAATTATTCTACAGGTGGGTCAGCGCCAATGTGATGAGCCTGTAGTATCCCTAGCAAGGATTGTCCACTTCACACAGCCAGTGTATAATCTTATGAGGTGATGCTTCATAATGTATCTATGTTAAGAGCCTGAAGAAGAAACAGACAGAAATTCCATATTTTTCTGTGTATGACCACTTCATTGTTTCAATAAATTATTTGATTTACAGTGGAAACTATAAATCTAGTTTGACTTAACTGTACCACAAAGATAGCCTGTAAAAGCATTTGATTTAATGACCTCACTTGGCAATGAAAGTCCAGATTATAGAATTCATCCAAAATATTCTATATTAGGGTAAAAAATGCTGTTGTCTTTTGTTTATGTAATACAGAAGTGAGATAACTTTGCATGATAGCAATATAATAGCAGGTGGGATTGACAACATGTGTAGAATTTGGCATGTCTGTCAAACTCTGTACTTTCTGTTAGAGTTTGTCTTAGGCCATGGGTTTGTAATTACAGTAATTGTGCGAGAGGGAAAAGGAACGAGGATGCTTATACAGCAGTTTGAGTCGTTGACGTGTAAACTTGATATTCAGATTTTAGCTGAAAGAAACTGTTTGAGCACAGCATGAAGGAAATAAAAACAGTTAGTTCCTCATTTTCTTTGAAATTTAACATAAGCTGTGCTGTTAGAAATCATGTCAGTGTAGAAAAACACAGGGCAGATTTACCAAGATGTTGCTCCAGTAAAATAGAAATAAAACACCCTTGATGTTTTAAAGTTTGTCACTCTAAACAAAATGTACTTTTAAGGACTGCTAGCACCTCAGTTGTATCTTACTTGCTCTGAAAAATTAACAGTTTCCTCTCAAAAAACAGTGTTGCAAAGTCAGTAAATCTTTCCCACTGTATTGTCAGCATGTGCCTGAAATGATTACCTTTACCAGCGTCACCGACTCTTGGTATACACTTCCTCAACACTATTGTGTGCTCAAGCTATTAACTGATGGTCATGTGCCCTCCTATAACAGTTTATTACACCTTGGGATAGCATAGTAAAAAGAGTGAATCTTAGCCAAATATTTTACTGTAGCATAAGTGCAATTTGATAAAAGCATGGTAAGACCCACCAAAATCCAATGAAACTACCATGCTCAACCTGTATAAGTTCATTCTGCTTTAAAAGGTAACGAATAAATGACACATTTCTTTTTGTCTCAAAAAATTATATCATGGAAAGGGTTCAAGTTTAGTTTCAGTAGTGATGTGAGTTTGTTATGCTCGGTAGCTTAGTATGCTGTCATCTAAAGCAGCCCATGGCAATCACTTACAAAAGGTCACTCATATTGGTAAAATCATAGCAAAGTGTGGCGAAACATGGTGGACAATAAATAAGCATATTAATGCATAAAGATTTAATCATTATGTAAAAATAAACTGCATTGAACTGCAAAATTGTTGTACAATTAGCCAATTCACACCTATTAATGAAGAAGGCAGCATCCATTAGAGGCAGTATCCATACACAACTATATTGACATATAATCAACCTAACTAAGCAAGATAGTCCCAGACTGAAACAAGTCCTTGAGCACTGCTGTACCTGTTATTTGTGTAACTTTTACACCCACACGGTTCACTTAATCTCTTGTGGAATTCACAGTGCGTACATAACTACTGCACTGTCAGCTACTGGGCATTCGCTACGCTGTGGCTCTTATAAATGTTTACCACAGTAAAAGCACAGCAAAGTGTAATAAAGCACATTGAAAGCACAGTAAAGCATAGGTAAGCATTTTAAAGCATAGCGAGGTATGGTGGTAAAGCATATTTATAAACACAGCAAACCAGGGTAAATGATGGTAAATGCATAGTACAACCATGGGACAAGTATGAGAAAACATAAAATATACCATCCAAAAATACTGTGGTAAACGTCTATAAGGATGTTTTATTATTTCACTAGTTAACCTATACCACTTGTGAATGCAAACATTAATCCTGGTACTAACCCAAATTAACAGATCGATCAGATAACATTGCATGATGTAACCCAACGTACTATATATTGGGTTATATATATATATATATATATATATATATATATATATATATATATATAGCATTGTATTTATGTATTTATTTATTTGTAATTTTGGTGAGGTATATTGTACATTTAAGTAATATTAAACAGAAATTAATAAAAATTAATTTAACAAATATTTCAACAAGTCTTTCTCAACATGAGAAAGACTTCAAGTCAAAGCATTTGTCAAACAGTTTTTATTATATTGATTTCAGTATTCCTACATACTCTTCCATTAGGTGGCTCGTTAGTGACAAGAAAAAAAACAAAGTGTTATGTCAATATAACTAGATAAATTATCTCAGGATCTAAAAATTTAAAACTGCTATGTAGAAATCCCAAAGATAAATTAATGTAGTGATATCGACATAACTGGTTTGTATATTTTCTATATCATCAATAAGCCACACTAGTTTTATAGCTTTAGATACTTGCACTGGATACGGTCCTGCATGGGGCCTATAGATGCCATGATAGCTTCCCTTTAATATCTATTAACACAACATTCAGTCCTCGGCCTCTCTCAAGCAGGACAACCAAGGCCTTCCCAATCCACCTTCAACTCTGCAAAAACAGACTTGAGGTTCCAGTGCCATAGTCAGTTAATTCATATTGAGTTCAAGGGAATGAAATATAAAAGAAACATAAACGCACAGGAGTAGCAAACCAGACATTATGATTTAGACATAGCCACAATGAGCATCTGAGGCAGAGATGATAGAAATAGACTTTCCATCCTTTATGAAGTACAGGTTAGGTGATATTGTTGGCTGTTGGGTGGGCCATTTTTAGGAGTATTGTGGGGTATTCAAGCCTATTTATCGCAGTCAAACCATTTTTGTCTGAATTCAACACAAAAATAGTGCATTGTGAGGTTTTCCATTTGCTGGGAAAAGTTTATTATGTGGAGCAGTGTTCCAAAGATTTAAAAAATGGATTTCTGTTTCTGGGACTGACACCATGTCCTGTGGCTTGCAATCCACTGACACCTTCCTTTCCGTTTTCTTTCATTTTAAAGACAGGTGAAATGAATATACATTATCATCAAATGTACTTGTTTATGGATCCAACACGTTATAACATACTGGGGAATGCTAGTTTATTCAATAAGCAAGGCGACAGCATGCCAAGCGTAAAATACTTCAGGAGCCACCCTCCTGTGTCATAGGTCAACCAAGACCAGGTGATGGGGCCCCCGAAAGGTAGATGTAAGATGGGGGGGGGGGGGGACTTTAGTATAGAAGGATGGAGGTAAGTCCCTGCATTTAAACAACTTGGGTAAACGAATGAGGGAAAAGGAGGGGCTGTCGTCTCACCTCTAGAATAGCGACAAACATTTAATGAATATAATAACAAAGGTCACCTTTTTACCAATAGTTTGATGTGGCTACTGGGTGGCTTCAGTGTGATGTTAGCTTGAAGTTTGCACCAACCCAAATCCCAAATCCCAAATCATGCTGAATGTTGGGTTCTTGTGAATTCTCTCTGTCATGCTCATGATTTTAATAATTAGGCTTAAATATGTTTACTGTGAGAATTAGTAAATGTATACTATAAGCCGGAAAAAAGAATGGAACACTGAAAAAATGGCTGTGAATGGCTGTGAATGGCTGTGAAGGGGGAAATACATCCTTTATACTTAGGAACCCAGACCAGCCAACTTAATTTCAAATATTCAATCCCATGAACTCAAATTCCAGATGCAGAGAATGAATACATGGTAAAACATGTTCAAAGTGTAACTTTGTGTCTGTACAGTGTTAAGTGAGCATGTATGAACAGAGAAGAAAATATACATTCTGGATTGATTTACACAGTCACTTACATACGTTAAAAAGACAAAAGAAAGGAAACAGCAGTGGAGAGAAGCACAGAGAGGTGCTAAGATTGAAAGAAAATGACAATACATCAGTCAGGGTGATTGATAAGATTACTTATTTTGCGCTAATGCTTGTCTTGGTACAGGTAGATCTGTCCTATTGCTTTTCTGATCCACTACACCATGTATAATCGCCTCAGACATGCTCGCCAGTGATTCCGAATAGGTTAATATCTGCCTCCAGCTACTATTCTTAGTTCAGGGTGAAGGAATACTGTTGACACTGTCTTTTTGTAAGCACCTTGAGTGGCCATGGCGTTGGTTGATTGGTTCAGTGCGAGATGGTCTTAGTACACCTAGTCAATGCTTTAGCAATAACCATAAATGTCTTAATATGATAAACTATAGATTCAGCTTTTTAAAATCTACACTGCCCTGGAAAGAGCCCGTTCAATAAAGGATACGGCAGTATCGCTGCCAGTCAAGTAATAAAGTATAAGACCTGTTTTTGTATAAATGGCTAAAAGAGAGATCATGTGAGTTGTTTGGTGTTGCAGACAGGTCAAGGGGATAGTATTTGTTTGTTTAAAACAGATGTCGACCTTTCTGTGAGAAATATGTTAGCAACATCTTTTGTTGCCATAATATTGAAGGTTTCTGAAAAACAAAACTATGCCAAATATGGCCCAGACTTTTTGCACCAAGAACTGTACATGCTTGTAGCCACTAAATGCATGCAAGTGTTGATGGCAGAGCTGCGTGTGGAAACACAATCCCTTCAGGGTGATAAACTCACTCAATTAGCAATATACAGTTTATTAGGACCTGTACCTAAGATCACATTGGGCCTGTTCACAGCCCTGATACGATATGTCATAAACCCCACAAGATGTGGCATTGAGATACAAGGGTTGTGGTGGCCATGGCATATGCCTGAAGTATCTACCATGCTTCTCAAACCACTCCTGCACAATTCTGGCACTGCGGATGAGTGCATTGTCATCTTGGAGGTAGTCCTTGCCATCAAGGTGCAAGCCCAGCAATGTGGGAGGTCTTGATCTGCAATGTTACTTGAGTAAACTATGGCATCTGTTCTGATTTGCAGAGTAATCAATTATGGGTAGACAGGACAGATCCTAATCAATTTGGCCTTGCGGTGTATTTCATAATATTTTAAAAGGAATTGGGATTTATTTTTTGTATTTATTTTTGTTTTATATTTTAGTAATCCCATTCCCAAATAATTAAGGGCAATAGAACAAACCTATCAAAGTCAACAAAGCAAACAAAATAATGTGAATACATTATATAAAGCTGCGTATGTAAGTAAAGGGTTGTACTGAGTAGCTGTTACACCCATTAGCTAGGAGACAGAAAAGTTTACAGCTCTAGGGAGGGACTGACTGACCAGAGCAGATACTTTTGGTCAAGACAGCCATACATCATTTTGAAGCAGTCCATGCGTTATATAAACCCACAGCTTGGGCGTGGGGGACAGACTGTTGTTTTTTTTTCTGCTTGGCTTGTTTTTTTGCTTGTTTGTAAGTATGTATGCTTTGTGGCTTCAAAGCATATCAATTTGAATTTCATTTTTAGTCTGCTGCTACAGCAAGCACAACTTAGGAAGCACTGCTTCTGACACCCTGAGCTTGCCCTGCTGACCAATGATAAAAAAAGGCATCTCTTCTCAACATACAGCTGTAAGTCCCACCTCTGACTCTAAGAAGATAGTTTCTCTTTGAAAGGTCTCATTACATGATATCAACAATTAAGAATTGCAACACATCCCACATACTGTTCAGAACCTTCTGTGTTTTTGGAGGGGAGCCAGTCATGGTGTCAAGTTCCTTACTCTGTTTTCACCAGTTCCAGTTCTCATTCTGCAGTAGAAGCAGGCAGCTGTGCAAGACAGAATAATCAGAATTATTATTTTTTTTCTCAAGGAAACAACTCTGAAGTGTTGCCTTCAGTGAACAACATGGTCTCATTTGACTTGAGAAGTTAGACCCCTGGTTTCTGTAGCTTGTAAGACACAAACAGATGATTGTTATTTGGCTGTAACCCTAAAAATAATATCTTACTTTGGTCTTAGGTTGGCCAGGTTGTCCTCGGCTCACCGTGCACAAAGGACCCCTGTAGTCTGGCTGGGCGCTTGTGGGCTTGCTTGTAAGCTGCCCAGAGCTGCGTTGTCCTCCGACACTGCAGCTCTGAGGTGGCTGCATGGTGGGCCTGCAGTGTGAAGAAGTGGTCGGCTAATTACACACGCTTTGGAGGACAGCATGTGTTCATCTTCGCCCACCTGAGTCAGTGCAGGGCTGGTAGTGGTAAACTGAGCCTAAAAATAATTGTCTATTCCAAATTGAGAGAAAAAATTATTACAAAAAAGAAACACAATTACCAACTACTAAATTAAAAAAAAGAAAAAGATTAAAGAACATATCAGGAGGGAGTCAGCTTTCTGAGAGGTAACCCTTTGTAGGTGAGAGGGTGCTGAGAACTAATGTGGAGGGTTGATGTGTACTGTACTTGAAAATGAAACACATTTTCAAAGTCCTTAGAACTGCTGCAACAGAAACAACTCCTCTTATAAATAAATGTAGTTTGAGCTCTATTACATCAAAGACATCATCACAAGAGATATGTGTTTGAGTTGCTTTGTGGAGCTCTCAAAAGTTTTCATTTGCAGGATCATTTCCAGGTTGTCAGAAGTGTTGTTTCCAGTTGACAATTTTAAGAAGGGGTTGGGTGGATTATGTAGCAGGCATAAGAACATTAAGTTTGATTTTCTCAAGAGGTTTTGGCATCTATTCTCACCCCAGAAACACTCTTTCTTCAGTGGAAATTTCATTATCACTTCTAATTTAGGTGAAGCTGAATTCAGTCTTAATGCACATGGTTAAGTTTCCAGTGATTAATGAGTTTGAGTTTATTTCGTTTTCATGTAAACATAAGTGAGGTGGAAAAATCGACATAAACCTTTTAATTACTAACGGTGGAAAATGATCACACAATGCAAATATGAGAGACTGGCTTTAGGGATTAACTCCTTATAATAATAATAATAATAATAATAATAATAATAATAATAATAATAATAATAATAATAATAATGACCTTTTTGTATTCTGTACATTTCATACAAGATAAAGTTTTTGTTTTTGTTTTATGCATTCTCAATAAGGATATGCATTTGTGGTCTTCTTATTTATTGTACATACTGCAAAATTATATATTTGTATAGACTTTATCTAAGCGTCATCTAAACCTTTTAACCTGTAGGTGCATTTAACCTTCTTAGTTTTATCAAATGTTACATACCTTGCTGACATTACTTAACTCGTATGTTTGAAAGCTGGACAAGGAAAATATGAACACCTTCCATGGCAATCATAATTGGCATTTTCACATTTGTATATGTTTCACTATTTATCAAATCTGTCAAATCTGGATAGGGTTGCTAAAAACTTTCAAAAGGACCTGTAAAAATATTAGTTGAATTAGATGGACTGGAGTGGTTTTTACATTAAAATGTGATGTGTGTCCTCTTTAAACACATACACACAGGTATATTGTATGGATTTAAATACCTTCATTGTTGAAATAATTAAACTACACTCCAAGAAAAATGCAAATAGATATATCCATTTCCCTAAAACCAGCTGGTTATACTGCATGTGCCATTGCTATATACCCAGGAATGAGTCACTGAACTACAATTTTCTCTTGAAGTAAGTTTAAAAAAAGAATAAGGCAATAGGCAAGGACATGTTTAGTGGTAACAAAATCCCTGTATAACAGGTGTCATTATTACAGCTATCCGTCATCCTTTATGATTACTGCAGTCAGCGGAACAGATAAGCTGCGTACCTGCCACTTTTACGTATTAAAAAATCTGAAATACGAACTCAATTTAAATTGAATGTGTAAAAATGTGCAGAGCATTTTTGCTGCAGAGTTCATCTGCCTTCCCTCCCACCTCCCCTAAAACTTCGGTAACAAGTACATCTCCCAGAATACCATGTTTTCAGTTACTAGGAAACTGTGCACAGATAAAACCAATCCAACACACATTATCCAGTCTCTGGCTAGCCCTATGGTCTTTGCAGCTAATCACAGTAAGAATAAAAAAAATTCGAAGCTACACACGTTGAAGTGTAAAAACCCCAGTCCAGCTACACATCCAACTAGAACCATCGTCAGACGCAACCGCTAAAAAAAGATGCCTATAATATTAAACAAACTTAACTTATTAATGCATTACTTTATTTCATTTATCTGTTTGACTTTATATTGAAGATTGAACATGTTCACTGAGTTTTGAATTTAATGTTAAAATAATAGATCTGTTTCTGTGCTTGTCTTCAATGACATATTGGCTGTGGTCAGTAAAGTGAATAAGAATAGCTGCTGTCTCTGATTTTATTTGAATACAAAGTTTTTGTGCAGTAGTTCAAAGTACCATTGCAGTTAAAATGGATGGTTCTTTTTTAATGCCTACCCCATTACCATTAAAGATTGTATTGTATTTATCAAGATTACTCATGACTTCAAAATAGTGTTAATTTTACTCTCTCAGTATTAAAATTAGAGGGTAAGACCCTCAGACCCAAAACCTTATCTTGGACCTCTATTAAAATTAGTATTGGACTAAAAAAAATACAAAAATCAAATAAAAATAGAAAGGGTCTGTCCATCTTCTCAATGAGACCACCCCCCGGTGACATGTGCCATGCCAGTAGGAGGTTTTAGGAATCATAGGCAGCTGTCACTTTGACTCATGACAGGTCACTGTTTGATAGGTAGGACAGGACCACACAGGAAGTGGTGTTCCCTGTCTGATGCCACACTGATAGGGAAGGAGGCTCAGGCACAGCAGGGATTACTGACACAGGGGGAGGTAGCTGGGTTACTGGCTGCTCTGCAGATATACAAGGTATCTGTATCAGAACAAAGCTTCAAACTGGGCCTTGTTTGAAACAACACTTTGTTTTTAAGAATGGCTCTGAAGCTAACTGACACACAGTACAGTAACAGAAATGGTTATCATTGCGTAGTAGTTCTAAAATTCAATAACAAATGTTTCTCAGTGGAAGAAGTAGATAAAATCATTGAAGGTCAATTCACATGAAGGTCAGTCTGAAGACATTACTACATTTACCCCCTGTGGCAGAGCAAAGCTCTGCCCTTTTAAATTGGCAGGGATGGGGTTAACTTCCCCTGCCTGCCTGGGTTTATTATGTTCAGGTGGCTGGGGTTGATTAGTTGATTAGGTTGATTAACGATCAATCAGCGCCCAGCCACCTGATATAAAAGGAGGCCTCAGCTTCTCATTTGAGAGGAGGGAGCTGAGGAAGCAGGTTGGTGTTTGTTTTGTGGTTTTTGAATTTTCTAAATCCAGTGAAGGCATTGCCCAGCCTGGAAACTTTATTTTTGTGAGTTTTGTTTTTGCTTTATTTGTGTTTGAGTATCTGTTATTTTGCCCTTGTGCACTTTATTTTTGTTTATTTATAATAAAATTGTTATTTTTTTGAACTGCAGACTGTCTCTGGGCCTCTATCCACTCGCCAGCCTGCCACATTTGGTGTCAGAAGTGGGATAGCGCCACCTAGAGGCTCAGAGCAGTATTTATTTTTTTTTTTTTGAGAAAAAAAAAATGGGAAAGAAGAGCAGACAGTGGAAAAGGCAGGACAAGCAGCAGCTGAAGAAATGTAAGCTGCTGCAGCCACCGCTGGAGGACCCGGCCAGCCTCTTCCCCTGGTGTTCCTGGTGTGGGAAGGAGGACCATCGTTGGCGGTCCTGCCCAGACGTGCCACCGGCAAACTGGTGTGGCCGGTGTGAGGAGGACGGCCACAACTGGGCAGGATGCCCCTACAACCAGGCCCAGGAAGAGGTGCCGTGTTCACCCCGGGCATCAGGGGCCACCCCACTACCTCCAGCACCACCACCTTCACCACCGTCCCAGGAGATCTGGGACTGGTTGATGCACCCTGAGGCAGACCTCGTCCACGATCTCCCCATAGTTATCAACACGCTGTGGCGTCGAGATGGGGAGAGGTGGGAACAGTGGGAGGAACAGCACCACCCGGCCTCCTTCCCAGAGGTTGCCCTCATGGTGGTTAATTACCTGGCGGTAGACATGGGAGATCCACCGGTCACTCCAATAAAGAGAGGTGAGCCGCCTTCCCGAGAGCCAGAGAGGGGTGAGCCGCCTTCCCGGGAGCCAGAGAGGGGCGAGGAGCTGCCGTCGCTCCCAGAGCCAGAGAGGGAGGAGGATCTGCTGTCGCTCCCAGAGCCAGAGAGGGAGGAGGATCTGCTGTCGCTCCCAGAGAGAGAGAGGGAGGAGGATCTGCCGTCGCTCCCAGAGCCAGAGAGGGAGGAGGATCTGCTGTCGCTCCCAGAGCCAGAGAGGGAGGAGGATCTGCTGTCGCTCCCAGAGCCAGAGAGGGAGGAGGATCTGCTGTCGCTCCCAGAGCCAGAGAGGGAGGAGGATCTGCTGTCGCTCCCAGAGCCAGAGAGGGAGGAGGATCTGCTGTCGCTCCCAGAGAGAGAGAGGGAGGAGGATCTGCTGTCGCTCCCAGAGCCAGAGAGGGAGGAGGATCTGCTGTCGCTCCCAGAGCCAGAGAGGGAGGAGGATCTGCCGTCGCTCCCAGAGCCAGAGAGGGAGGAGGATCTGCCGTCGCTCCCAGAGCCAGAGAGGGAGGAGGATCTGCTGTCGCTCCCAGAGCCAGAGAGGGAGGAGGAGCCTCCGTCACTCCCAGAGCCAGAGAGGGAGGAGGATCTGCTGTCGCTCCCAGAGCCAGAGAGGGAGGAGGATCTGCTGTCGCTCCCAGAGCCAGAGAGGGAGCCGGGCCGCCTCCGCCACCAGAGGGAGCCGGGCCGCCGCCTCCGCCACCAGAGGGAGCCGGGCCGCCGCCGCCGCCGCCGCCGCCTCCGCCACCAGAGGGAGCCGGGCCGCCGCCGCCGCCGCCGCCGCCTCCGCCACCAGAGGGAGCCGGGCCGCCGCCGCCGCCGCCGCCGCCTCCGCCACCAGAGGGAGCCGGGCCGCCGCCGCCGCCTCCGCCACCAGAGGGAGCCGGGCCGCCGCCGCCGCCTCCGCCACCAGAGGGAGCCGGGCCGCCGCCGCCGCCTCCGCCACCAGAGGGAGCCGGGCCGCCGCCGCCGCCTCCGCCACCAGAGGGAGCCGGGCCGCCGTCGCCATGCTACCTTGGACATTCGGGGCCCCCTCAACCAAAGAAGGCTTGGGGGCTCCGACATCAACCCCGCCCACCACCACCCACCATAACAGCCCACCCAAGGGACATAATTGGACTCTTGGGGGGAGGAGGGTGGGGGGGGGGGGGGGAAGGGGGGAGTTGGCCGATTGCGGCCGGTGTACGTTGTACATGGGGGGAGGTGTGTGGCAGAGCAAAGCTCTGCCCTTTTAAATTGGCAGGGATGGGGTTAACTTCCCCTGCCTGCCTGGGTTTATTATGTTCAGGTGGCTGGGGTTGATTAGTTGATTAGGTTGATTAACGATCAATCAGCGCCCAGCCACCTGATATAAAAGGAGGCCTCAGCTTCTCATTTGAGAGGAGGGAGCTGAGGAAGCAGGTTGGTGTTTGTTTTGTGGTTTTTTTTGAATTTTCTAAATCCAGTGAAGTTTTGTTTTTGCTTTATTTGTGTTTGAGTATCTGTTATTTTGCCCTTGTGCACTTTATTTTTGTTTATTTATAATAAAATTGTTATTTTTTTGAACTGCAGACTGTCTCTGGGCCTCTATCCACTCGCCAGCCTGCCACACCCCCGTTGAATGTTTTATAGGTATGGATCAGTTATTTTCATTATGTAGATATTAACAAAAACTGGGGAGGGGGGTGTACTTTATATTATAAAGTGATCAGATATGATACTGTATATCTGTATTTGAGGAAATATTGGTAATAATAATAATAATAATAATAATAATAATAATAATAATAATAATAATAATAATAATAATAATAATAATAATAATAAAATAACTTTTTTTTACTTGTATCAAAACCCTTTTTGACCCATTGTCATTGTCATTGAAAAGAGAGAAAAGGGCAGATGAAGGCAATAGCGTGGCTGGGGTTGATGGCAGATTTTGATGTCACCTTTTAGAAGAGAATTCTGTGAGGTGCCTCACATTTGATTTTGTAAAGAAGGTCAATGGTAGAAACTCAGTATGTTACAGTGGCCTACAATAGCCAATACAACAGCTTTACTGTTTGTTCTTCATCACTAAAATGTCTGCAATTCATTTTGGTTTCATTCATTTTGATATACAGAGGCTGCAAATAATGTATAGCACAATAACAGACTTGATTTAAGTCTAAATCAGCAATACTATTGATAATGATATTATTATTGAAGTGTCTCAAGTGTTCAGCCATATACAATACAACATACAGCCAGCAAGGAGTCTAAAAACATGAAAAACCTGTCAAATAGAATTCTAGTTTTATCTTTTAAGTAAACAAACTGTAAAATTCCACATTCATGTGATGACACATAGGGTCACAGCACAGGCATTTTTACCATTTCAATTTCTTTCATTAGGATATATTCACTACATTTTGGATTTCATTTAAAACCTGTTTTGTTCATCTAAATTGCATAACACCATGCTTTAAACCTGTATGAATGGCAGTTCTATGAGACTCCTGTAGAAAGAATCCCGGAGTGTAACTGGATTACATGTTATTACACAGGAAAAAAGAGCAGCACCTCAGTTCAACTGTGTTTTATTTCTTAATGTATTACAAAATAAATCTTCACTTTTCTTCACTGCCCCCACCCTTCAGTGGTTTCTTTTCTGTCATTAACTAACCAGTTGTCTCTCCCATCGACCGCACATGCCTTGACCCTGGGGTAAAATGATTTCTGTAGAGCAAGGCATGGAAACTGAAATAGCACATGCTGCTTTTAAAACAAGGCCATTTAGGCCTACAGCAGTGGCATGCAGAAACTGTGTCTTGGAATATATTTTATTCCACAACATTTTTAAGAATATAATAGAAAAATATGTTTATTCTACAACATTTGTAAGTATATGATAGCCCTGTATGCAAGTAATCAGTTCACCTCAGCAGTCTTCATGTTTTGTTGGTCAGGGCATGCAACACACCAAGTTGCATCGTGTTGCCTAGGCAACGTGACACAGTGTGCACCTTACTTCCTTGATTCCTCCTTGATGGAACATTGAGTGGCACGTGAACTCTTGTTGTCAGAATCAAAAACATAGCGAAAAGTTAGTTAAATCCATTTAGTGCAAGAGACTTTGCAACAAAAACAGAAATTATAAAAAGTGGAAGGCCAAAACCAAAATTGAAAGTAACACAAATAAAACAATAAAACAAGATGAAATATTATAACTGTTTCATTTTTCCAAAAACTGTCCCGTTTCAAAGGCTTCAAATTTTCACATCTTCTAATTTCTAGTACCAAATAACCAATTGAGGTTACACAAATGCCAAGCACGATTTTATATTACAGGCTGTCTGAAAACCTTTTGTTTTTCAGCCGGTTTGTTAGAACGATAAATGGCAGAAAAACCAGCCCTGGCATGACTTGACGTGTTAGTGGTTAATGAAGCCCTATTGTCCTGTTTTAGACACAGCTGTTGCAGTCTGTATCAATGGCCTTCACAGTCAGTATGGAATTTTTGTGTCAGCCTTTGGCACCAATCCAGGTTTCTGAAAAGGGTATCAGACAGCCAACTGTTGCTGCAGTCACTGCATGACTTTATCAATTGATCAACTGCTTACGAATTATAGAAGGAAGATCAGACACCAGCTGAGTCAAGAGGCACCACTTCTGTCTTTTCATATAACTGGCATCGCTTACAAGCACCCAGTACTTAACCTGTATTTGTTTCTGTACTGGACTCTATAGACAATTATTCTCTTTTTCTGCTGGTTCTGATTTAATAGAACACAGTTGATTATTACCTTCAGTATTTTTATCAAGGGGTTGACACATTAGATTGAGTATTTCAAGACATGAACTTGAAATAAACACGATGAACGACAATTACATGGCAAGTGTCAACAAGGGTTCATGCAATAATAGATAGAAGAAGTTTCATCTAATTGTCCAAGTATTCAGTACACAAAATAAACATGATTGCTAAAGAGATTCATAGAATTCAGCAGGCATGAGTGAGTGCATGTCTTTACAAATGAAAGAGTTACAGAACACCCTGCAAGGGTTACAAGTAATGGGTTATGCTCCCTTGGCTGAGCTGCATGCTGTTCATGCTACAGTGTTATATTTATAAATACTGTATATTGACGGCTCTTTTGGTATTTTTAATCATGTTGGGTCATAAATCATCTGGCAATACATTTCTGAACATTTACTCAGGAGAGTTCACCAGGAGAAGATAAAGAATGTTCTACAGATCGCGGGGTATCCACATAACGCTCCTTCCTGCTAGAAGGCTGGTTTCCAGTAATGTCATTTCAATCAGAGCACCAGCACTGTTGCAGGAGGGAGCATGAATGAGATACACTGAGTTTTTCGTTCTCCTGATTGAAAGTGCTTTTGTAGATTCTAATGCTGAAAAAGCATACTGTATTAAAAGTTGCTTTACTGTAATTAGGTATAGATATGCTCTTGATGAAGGAATTAGAAAGAGAGATAGAGAGAGAGAGAGAGAGAGAGAGAGAGAGAGAGAGAGAGAGAGAGAGAGAGAGAGCTTTAAAGAGGGTTTTATCCAAGCTAATTGTAAAAATCTGATCCCATATTCCAAAGTCAGCATTTCAAATCAAGGCATGTCCCTTCTTATTAGCGTATCATTTTCTAAAAGATAGATTTTAAAATGTGACACTTAATTAATTTCAGCATTTAGTCAAGTATCTGGAAGCTTGAGCAAAAGCTTAAAGAACCTTTGTTCAAACTTTTAAATTTGAAAGCCGTAACAGCCATACATTTTAAAGTCACAAGACATTTTTCCTTTTTTCATTATTATTATTATTATTATTATTATTATTATTATTATTATTATTATTATTATTATTATTATTATTATTAATGAAAATGTCATTAGTCCCTTATCTGATCCGTTCTGGACACAGACATTCCACTGTATTTTATTATAGAAAACAATCAGCTGACTAAAATTCTGTGACTTGCACAACACTGGGGTGATGGTAAAACTTTGGTAATACTTTACATTTTGTCTCTAATTACAGTGCATTTTATATAGTAGTTACTTAGTAAATACACATGTACTTACATATAATTACAGTGTTAGTATGCATAGCTATAATGTACTTAATGTTTAAATCTTTTTTGCACAATATATGTAAGTACACAATTGTATCAGAAAAGGGTTAGGGTTGGGTTCAGGTTATATCATGCAAAAAATATTGCAACTAATGCATATTAACATTGTAATTATGTGTAAGTACACATGTATTTACTAAATATCTACTATGTAAATATACAGTAATTAGAAACACTGAATGGAAATTGTTACCAAAAATTGCTATGTACTATATATTTACAGCTTTTCTTTTAACACAACATATTTACAATGAGTAGGATAGCCATAAAAAAGCAGCTTCTGTTCACTGTCATTTGTCAAAGCCAGAATCAGTCTGCCTGTCAGTCATCATCCTAATTTACATATCTTACAATTGTCCTACTCCATTGATCAAATGGGCAACACCCAGCCCCTTCCCAGGTTATAATGGGAATAGAGAATATGCTGCCACAGCTCCATTTCTAATTATCAGTGCACAGCAACCTGCTCAGATAGCAAAGCCTGAATAAATGTCACATCTGCATTGGTAGTTATTAAAATCTGTTTAAGTAATTTCTTTAAGTATCTCATGATACAGTGCTGAGCTTCTGTCTATATTCATATAATGACCAAGGACCCTGTTTCCCACTGGTAAGTCTTGGCTTGTCTTCAGTGGTTGCTCTGTCAAGAGCATTGAAGGGCTTCTCTGTGATCAGTACCTGTCAGGGTCTGGTGCTAATCAGCATTCAGCTGGGCCATTGGCTTGTGATAACTTCTCAGCCCCTGTCTGCTCCAGGGACAATCATCAAGGAGACTGCCCCCCGATGCTTCAAACACATACACACAAAAGACACTGCCAGGTATATGAGGCTCCAAAAACACACAGTCTTTCGTATGCTGTATCATTATTTTTGTTCTCATTCTTTTTTTATCAGGAACTTTATGGTGCAAACAGTATATGAGATTATTCATTTTTGACTTGGTTTATTCTCTGTAATTGTTTCATTTTATAGTTTTTTTTGTTTTGTTTTTTGTTTTGTTTTTTCCTGTAGGTAGGTCCAGGGGTAAGTCTGCAACAGATGACAAATTTAAACACAAAAATGTCCATGACCTGATTCAGTCAGGACAATCTTGTGTTAAATAACTACCTTTATTATAATACAAAATCTTACAGATTTCAAAAAACATTAAACCCAAACAATGAATGAAAAAATAAAAGAAAATAGCTGGAGCACAGCCTAATCACTTGAAGCATGCCAGTTCTACCTGCTAAAAAACAAACAATACAATAATAAATCTATGCGACATTTTCATCCCTATGGACAAGGCTGGGAGTGAGGTGGTGGTGGTTGGGCAAGAGGTGGTAATTCAAAACTTGCCGGTAATAGGCTTGTAGAATAAGCAATGACTGTACCAGGCACTTGTACTATCGATTTCCTGCCTGAGAACGCACAAGCTTTCTAAAAGTCACATTTTTAAATAACTCTCCCATCCCATGTTTTTTTAACTAAACTACTTGATATCTAATAAAAGAAAATAACAAATAACATGTGAAATGTTTTTTTTTCAATATCAGGAGTGACCTTAATGTTTTTACCCAAAGCATAATTTTGGGGGGAGCAAGTTTATAATTTTGTTCATGCATTTGGAATCAGTAAGTTTGACAAAGAAATTTTACAATGCTGAACACGTTGTATAATACATGTACAGCAGTGGTGCTGGAAACATTTTTATAGTGGGGTTGCTGAAAGCCATTGAACAAAACTGTAATCCCTTGTCACGTCAGACCAGAACCAGGAACCAACACAGAATAAACAGAGAGGTGGAATTTGGTGAAGCTGAGCGATTGGTTGCGCTCAGCATTTAATAATGAAACAGACAGAAAATAAAAGGTTGAAAGATGAACAAAACCCAGGACACGGCACTTGAGGCCAAAATAAACAGACAAACGAGTGGACGAACACACAAACGCGGTGAGATTAAATCACTTATTTACTTTAGTTCTTACTTTCTCCTTCTCCTCACCTGTTCTCCACTTACCGAACACACAACCCCGAGTGAGTGAAAACATGCTGCTCTTATGCAACTATACCGAGACTCGATTCCTAACCAATCATTCAATTGGAGTCTTGGTACAACTGCATGTGAATTAATAGTGCAATTCCCTGTGTTCACATATTACTACATTTTACCTGCACATGAAGTGCTGTGCAATCCTTGTGCCTAAATAAAAATATACATTTTAAACACTTGTACTCGTAACCCATATTACATAGCGTGTACCAATAACTATAAACCAACATTAACACACAACACACAGCATACAACACAGAAATACACACAGGGGCGGGGCAACATTGCCACACCCCTGTGTATGATGGAAGCCATGCATTCAGTTGCTGTTATGCCAAACGTGTTAAAAAAACGAAGCAGCATTAAAACCTGTTTATCTATTTAAGTAAAAAAAAAAAACTTCAACCACAATCCTTGCTACAATGTTTACAGCATGCTTACCACACTATTATGATCCACTTAAATACTGCCATTTAGAAACTTGTAAAACCAGGTTGAGCAGTTTCTATTTACAGTGTGTGGACAAGGACAGTCAGAGGCTCCAAAGGGTGACTTGCACTTTGGTGTCATTCTGATTAGTTTTGTCATGAGGGAATGGACATTTAGAGTGTCCACAGTTTCATTCCGTCTTTCACAGCACCCCCACTTAGAGGCATTTGTGACCAGCTGATGTTAGCATGTGGAGCCGCTAAGAATTTACAGAGAAATCTTTATTCGGGACATTTTCAATAACCGTTCTACTGTATTGAAGCTTCTGATGTGTTCCAACTACTAACTGACTCTCGCGAGATTACAACTGTGCAAGTTATAAAATATCCCGCCCCTGTTGTGACAGTCAGCGCTGATTGATCTATTATCATTTGTGCTCAAAAACAAAGTAAAAAGGTGTAGTGCATGGTACACACATCTTATAAAATTCACATAACTAGCAGGATGTATCATTGTACCAGCAAGTGCACAGCACCCCTGCAAGCACCCCCATCTACTCTCATGTAATGGAAATCGTGAAGAGAACACCATGATAGATCTAGACATCCTGTTGTAACAAGTGTCATATCTACAAAGGGTGGACTTCCTCATTGTCATGTATATTTACCTGTATATAATACTGCATCACCATAGTCAATGGTAGATAACAGAAACAGAGAGAGTCTGACGCAGTACAAGTCTGGAAAAGGAAAGAAGACAACCCTGCTAGGACCTTCTGTGTGTTTGAGGGGGTTTGAACTGCATAGCTGATAAGTGGCTTAATTTTTCAGAGAACCTGTAGTACTCAACCTACACCTGAAGGAACACTACACAACTTATCATTCTCTCATACACCCAGCCTATGAGTTCGGAGATACACAATATTTTATGATCAAACAGAAATAGAAATGTATAGGATTTCTTACTGAATCTGTAATTGTGAAAACTATTTCATAGCATGTAAATAGTGCCTTTCCATTAATTGTTTAATACCTCAGTTACAATTACATGATTAAGTGCTTTAGGACATGGTCTGGGATTTAATTGGTTCAATTTAAAATTAAACATGTGATTGGAACAAAGATCTGAAATGGAAGTGTCGATGCTACATGAAAGTCACTCATTTTATATGTTTACATGTGTTCTATCTATGTGAAAGATACTAAGCCTAAAGAGACACAGAGAGATGGCTTTTTTTTCAAACACACATTGTACAGTAAGTTAATTTAATGAACGGACTGCACATTAATAATGATAATGTCTGATTATTGTAAATTAGGAAGAAATAACAGGGCCTGGATTTTAACCAGGACCTTTCCTGAACACTGTCATGTCCTACACATCAATTTGCAACTGTTATATCCCTCAGCTCTTTTAATTTAATTTTGACAGTGAGCCCTGTCATTGATGAGTAGTGATTGCTTCAGTCCTGAAAAACTGATCATAGAGTCACACACAACAGCCTTTTAAGCATTAACAATAAGAACACAAGAACAAAGAATCCACGTGTTCCTATGACTAGGTACCCCATTCCATACCTTCACCACTCTCTGTGCAAGAAGTGTCTCCTCTCCTCTGTCCTGAGTCGCCTGTGCTAAGCTGGTTGTGCAGGGTAATGCTCTGTTAAGTGATAATAAATCTTCTATTGATGAAGACACATGGATAAAGACACTGGGCTTAGTGATGAAGGGCCCTATTAATACATGTTTAAAGGACAATTTTAAGGATTAGTTTGCTCAGGACTGTTCCTTAAAGATCATTATGATAAATTAAATTAGGTTTGCAGGTCATGAAACCTTTTTTCAACTTTTTAGATTAGTTCCTAAAGAAAATCATTTATTAAAACAGCCTGTATATTTTTCTGAATAGGGCCCTAAACAAAGGTTTTGTCACACAAAAGACAGAGGTGGACATGTATCAAGATCGACCGATGCAGCTGGATGAGTGTAATGCAGCACTCTGCTGTGGCACAAATTGTACCCCATCCTGAATGTATTAACTGGCCTGAAATTAATAGGGCACGGCATAAGCTGCCACGTTTAACCCATTGCAGTCCATGTATTCTGGGCTTGCCAGATGCCTCAGGTCCAATTTATTTTCACATCGCTTTGTGGCGGGACGATTGCCCTGCACAGTGGTAAATTAGTGTTGGTGTGATTTATGTGGGAATGGGTTTATTGTGTATCGTTTTGAAGTTGATTAGTTTATTGTATGTTTGTGTTGATTGTTAATATTGATTTAATTGTATATCTCCTGTTGCGCTCCGCTGGGGACGATTACCCGTCTGCGTGGAGCAGCAGCTGAAAGCAATCAGCTGTTCCAGCAGGCGGGTGGGCGTGTCGGCGGACTGTCAGTATAAAACCATGGCGATCGCTGTGATCGGGGCTGCTGCAAGGCCTGCCGTTTTCACGGCACCTTTTGAGTTATAGTTTGGGGTATTGTGTTTTATTTTGCACTTTTTGTACAGTTTGCTGTATTTGTCCTCTGTGCGTTACCATCGCTGGTAACATCACATGACCGCCTTTATTTTACTTTCATTTTCTGTTTGTTTGTGTTAATAAATCCTGCGCGCCTGTGCCAGCGTTTTCAACAACACCACGTCTGTCTCTCTGTATGCTTGAACAGCGGCTACCCACACGTGTGACCCGAGGAAGACCCTGTCACACGCTGTTTAAATTTTTTTTTTCAGAGTAAATCAGGTTTCAAAGACACTGCATGGCAAAAGGACATCAGTACTGCATCTCCAGCCAAACCCGACCCTTGTTTGCTGTATTTTTCACATAAGTCCTCTCCTGATCACTCATTTTATCATCAAACTCCTCAATAATGTGATCCAAGTCATTATTTTGTTACTATAACATCTCAAAAAGTTTGGCAAATGTCTGTGATATTCTTTGAGTGCTGGATGCGGAAGCAGCTATCTCCTTTGTTTGTGTCCGTGTTATCTCTGTGGTGCAATGGGCTATCTGTATTGCTCAGATACGCCCCTTTTTTCTTTTTTTACTTCATTCGGCTCCTATCGGTCTCACTCGACCATGTCTTTAATGTAGAGAAGAGGCGTAAACAGTTTGGCCAGTGACAGATTCAATGATGTGAATTAATTGGGTATTTTAACTTTAAACCCTAATATTCTTTTTTTTTTAAAAAAGCTAAACTTTATATCCTTTTTATATTCGTCCTTTATTGAATATGAAAGTTATATTTTGCAATTACTGTTGCTTGGAAATTAATGGGGGATAGTTGGTATGCCAGACCGCATACATTCTCAGTCTAGGCTTAAAACATTTTCTGAAACCTAGACAATAAAAACTGAACATACTTTATTGTAGACACTCCAGCTTTGGAATAGAGTCATATTTACCTTGAAGAGCCAACGTGACTGTTTAAACTGCTAAATGTTTCCTTGACTCGTGGAGTCGTCAGCTAAATCCATTTAGTCATCCCATACCATCGCAAGACATACGGTACATTTAGGGCTAGGACAACACAAACCTTGTACTGTCTTTAAGAAGGCTTTTACTTTGTCTGCATTATTTTCTGCTGTTGCTAGAATATGAAACGAGTTTATGCTAGAGTGAAATCTCATATAAATCTCAGAGGTAGCATCCACGTGTATTTTTATTTTTAAACATCACATCTGTCTGGATATCTGGTTCTACATAAGGAAGTTCTCAGTTCCTGTTACTCTTGCACTTCCTCCTCATTTTAACTCAGCAGTGACTTCGGGGTGAAAGCAAGACACTCACTATAAGCTGGTTGGTTAATGACAAGAAATAAACCATGCCCCTATTGGTTCCTTGATTTCTTTATTTCATGAAGAAATGTAGATTTACTATACAATCCTATACATTTTTGGTCATGTTCACATGATCTGATTAAAAGATAGTGCCTGTTGATGAAGGCTCTACCGTGTGGTAGTTGACCATGACTGGAATTATCTGTCCTGAGCTGAAAGCAAGGACGCTAATGAAAGTCAAGGTCAACTACCACACAGTAGAGCCCTCATCTAGAGGATCACATTCATAATAGAAAGAAAAAATAATAATTATTAAACAAACAACGTTCTATTTGAAAGTTATTTATAGTTTATCTGGACAGTGCCAATATGACTGCACTCTCTGTGTCTTGGATTGTTGTTGTTGAAAAAAGCTGAGCTCCAATCGAGCTGACAGGCTGTGATTGGCTGACTCAGCAGTTGTGGGTATTGATTTGCTGGTTTTGCTGGACAATAAAATGAAATTGGACCAGTTGTGTCTTTGTTTAGTATTTACTGTCCAATAGATGTGAACTGAGCTTTCAGTACAGCAATACTGTGTGGATTGATTTTAAATTTGAGTCACAGTTGAGGCTGTGACATAGCAGCTGGCATCTACTGTCTGACAGAGGCCCGCCAGAGCTGGAAGCTGATTGCCTGACTCTTTTCAATAATAGGAAAACTATTTTGGGGGAAAAGGCTGTTCATATGGAACAGTATGGAATTCATCACGAATAAATTACATTATATAGGAAATAACATTTGACTTCATACAGTATTTAGAGGAACACATACTTAATCCTATGGTGTCCAACTTTGTTCCTGAATAACATCTATTTAAACAAAAAAGTTATTTTTATTCACATTGCAAACCCTTTCAAAGGCACAGCTCACATTTCAAATACATGCACGTTCCCATGGCAAAACTAAATAGAAACCACCAGCAGATTGTTTTTTCCTCAGCTTTTTTTCTTCATATTTTGGGACTCAAAGGGTTAAGTTGTAAAGAACTGCTATCTAGGTTAGGCTGAGATGTATCGTTCATAAGAGCACGAATGTACAAAACAAAATTTGCTTTCTCTGAAAAATATTCTCATTTGCATAGAAGATCCTGGCCTAGAACACATTTGCTAGAACAGCAGAAATATTTGCTGATATACAATTTGAATAATTTCCCCCAGTGACCCCTAAAGAGATAACAAACAGCTCCTTTCTAAAGGGTGTGCTGCTTGTACCCACTTTCACAGCTTGGTAGTACTGAGACACCAGGAGGCTGATTAACGTTCCTCTGGGGATAGTAAGAGCACATGCAATCTGGGATACCAGCCGTTATCATTACTCCTGCTTTTAAACCAGGCCCTTCTTTCTACTGATATGCCAGTTAAATTATCCTATAGATAAATAAATTATTATATAGTTTTTGTACCTGTTGTTTTTTTTAAATAGTGTTATATTACTGAATGCCAGCTCAGATAATCAAAATAAAAAACAGTAGTATTAAAATCTGATGGATAACATAATGCAGTGATTAGTCTACTAACCACCAGCATGTGCATTTCAAAATAAATTCAAGTTTAAAAAGCACTGTGGCTGCAGATATGGTTCCATTATGAGAAAAGATGAACTTGCCAAAAGTGAATCTAGCTCTATCCCACCCTGTATTTGAAATTAGTACAAGCTTTAGTAAATGCTAGCCCCCCCCCCCCCCCCCCCCCCCCCCCCCCCAGTTTGTTAACTAGGGAGGATAATATTAGGAGCTGAGGAGGAACGGAATTATTGCTTTACTTCTATAATGAGAGATATTTCGTTTCAAAACTTAAAGTTGGATACATCCAATATGTTTTTTTTTTTTTGCTTTAGGAATATGGGAATTAATTTAAAGACACTCAGTAATTTTTTAAAATCTTCAAAGGAGGTATTGAGTATTCTCTATCAAAACTGGCTCCCCGGTGTAATACATGTCTGGACAAGCACAGCACAGAGACCAGGACCAGGGGACACAATTGGAAATCAAGTGGAGACAGACCTGGGACAGAGGAGAAGGAGACACTTTTAGACACAGAGGCCCTGAATGTCAAAGCTTTTCCAACATTCGGGGAAGGTTTTTGCGGCAGGGTTTCAACTTTCCAACTGTGTTTTGTTTTCCAAGCAAAAACCAAAAATGCCCAGGAAGGATGAGAACAATCACAAAACCAAAGGGGTTTGTCAGATTGAGTATTTTCCATCAAAAATGGTTCTGCCTGTTTCAGAGTCTTAAGGAGGTGGGAGCATATTTCAAACAGCCTCTGCGCTAAAATAAATTCCAGTATGGAATCGCAGATGATGCCGAAGGTATACCTCACAGGTGTATTATCAAAAGGCTATCTGTTTGGACCTTACAGAATACAAAGTGTTACAAGTATATGGGTAAAGCAACAATATTACATTTATGTGACAAACTTAAAGAGGATTTAGGTCAAGCTTTGCCAGCATCACTCACAGCTTTGCCATTCTTTGCCACTGTTTTTTTTTTTTTTTATATGATATCCTATTATACACTCAAGTGTTATTAATTTTCATGAAGTACAATCTGGTTCATTAAATTATAATTTAATGAATACATTATTATTATTATTAATAATAATAATAATAATAATAATAATAACAGAACATACATTAAAAAAATTAAATTAAAATTAGCTCTCTAATTTATGTTCTATCTGTATCTTCTCTCCTTTCTCAGTATCTCCTGAAATACATACCTGTTTTGTTTTCCTCTGCCTTTACTACCATTCAGTTCCACCTGTCCATTGATTGAAATCCTGAAATGATGTAAAAACTGTCATTTGCGTCATTAACATACATGTTTCTTATTTAAATACTAAATAGTTATTCGCCACAGTTAAGTAAATTGCCCCCATTCCCTATTTTTTGATGGGATAAAAGTGGGGTTAAAACAGACAGAGACAGCGAGTTTTGGGCTGTGGAAGACACTTTTGATATTCTGGGCCAGAGAGTGGTGAGGGTATGAAATAGATTACCAAGCCATGGAGCTAGTGCTGAATCTATGGCATCTAACAGAGGGGTCAATTTGCTATAAGGAAGTGGACAAGCACGGGTGGGCCTTTCTTATGTTCTTAATTCATTCACAAAGGATAGTTTTCTAGGACAAGGATGCACTTCTTATCAGCAACGACATGCCCCAGACAGGCCTGTATTTAACCCTTAACTGTATGGTTACTTCTGTAGCAAAAAAGGAGCCCCCCACCCACCCACACACACACACACACACACACACACACACACACACACACACACACACAATTTTAAAACATAAAGTTGATTGAGAAGAGCTGTCCAAAGTGTCTTCAGGGTTTGTTTTGTGGAACAACCATTAACTATGATTTGTATTGATTCTAGCATTGGCCAAAATCTAACTAGGAAACAGACATTGCAAGATACAGTTTGGAAGAGACTCAGTTGGCAGGTGCTCCAATATCCAAGACTGCACAAACTCAAGAAAACTGCTGAGCGATGACTCAGAACAAACTTTGCTGTAGATTTCCACCCACAATTTCCCAGAAGGAATTAGAGGCAGTAATCTTTGAGGAACAGTCACATGTCACTCCAGAACAATTTAAACACCCTGCAGACCTGTCACGTCGAATTAGTGCCGAGGACGACAGGCGCATTCTGAAGTGAAATGTGTACAACACTGTGCCACTACTCAGGCTGTGTGCTTGTGGGTGCAATTAGTTTTCTTTGTATTCTACTTCTTATAGAGCATGGCTCTTTTCAGGGGGCTCTGTCTATGCAATACTCTGTATAAAGTGCGTTAAAATGAGTAGCTTAACTGACTAGCACTGAACAGACTTCCTCATTTCATTAAAGCCATACAAAGTACGTGGCATCAAATAAGTTGAAAGGCCATTTTGTCACATGACTTGAGTGGAATGTGGAAGTCTGAGGAAGACAAATATTGGTATTTGAAAAAAAAAGTCATACTTGTTGCAGAGACTTGTTTCCACTCAATACTCAGAACAGCCCTAATTTAGAAGCATATTACATTTAGGCTCCTATTACAGTATGTAGAAGGTGCAAAGGCAAAGACGAGCTCTCTGAGAGCAATGCAGTCATGTTAACGGTATAATATCAGAAAAAAACAACTCTAAACAAAAATGTATTGTCTCCTTATGTTTTGACTTAAGCAGTTTCGAACTAGCTTTGCACTGTTAAAATTGTGTTATTGCTTACTACATATTTGCACATCCTTAAAAGATAGGGCCCTTAGCCTGTTACTGTTGTGAAAGAAACTCATTGAAATCATCATGGTTTAACTGTGTCTGATCCTTCACATACTTTCAGTAAAAGCATCTGAAGACTCAGACGCTATCAGGACTGCAACAAGATATCTAATCAATCCAAAGTGAGGCTGAGAGCACTTAACTTCCCCAGTAAGGTCATTATCTAATGATAACGTCAAGGTCTGAAGATGTAATTGCTATTGTAACCTCTGTATAAAGTCTAACAGTCTGGCATGTGGAACCATGTTTCCCATTGGCTGTAGCTATGTCGTGAATCTCCTTTGTTAGAGTGAGGAATTGTATGACATTATTTTAAAATAAAACCAATGTGAATTGATACTTTTTGGATCAAAGCTATTAAACATTAAGCACCTTTAATATTAAATATTTTGTGATTCGCGCATGCTGATATTACCTTTCCACAAAATCATATTTATCAAGTTGCCTCAAACACCTCTGGTATTAAAATATTGGAAATCCTACAATTTAATTAATGTAAGACATATATTTATATTTAATGTTGCCTAGGTTTTAGAAAAGATCTTTCCTTCGCTTCTGATATGGGTAAACTTATATATATATATATTATATATATATATATATATATATATAATATATATATATTATATATATATATATAAATGGGAAGCCATTTAAAAAATTTTATTTTTAGCTTGTTAAAAATTATAACCTTGCATATGTACATCGCCAAACTGCATACTGTGAATGCTATGTTATTTTTAATTAATATATTTTAATTATTAATAATGATTCGTTTGCAGGTAAACGTTAAATGTGAAAGTAAACTTTAGCATTTGATCTCTAAGTCAAAGACAATAGACCAAGCAACATACTCGTGCTTACAAATGCCTCACTCTATCAAACTTAAAACTCAGTGTACATTATGTGGACTGAAAAACTTTCCTCAAACAAAGGCAGTTTTCTGTGTGTGTGTGTGTGTGTATGTATGTGTGTATAGAATATATATATATATATATATATATATATATATATATATATATATATATATATATATATATATATATATATATATATATATGTATATGCATATATAATGCATATATAAATAGAAAGGGAATTGGTGACGGTGGGAAGTAAAGTCAGAGAGAAAGGGAAAATAGTCTTTGCCGTACTGTGCAGCGGCTCCTATGCTATTGCAAAATCAGTAGACTGCTCATGCCGTTTTGCCAATGATCCAATGCTAAATGGTTAAAGTTATATTAGAAATTTAACAACCTCCTGTATCAGAACACCACATTGTTCGGAAATTAAGTGCTGCATAAAAACCTATAATTACACGCTTCAATAACTGGTTCAGAGATTCTGAAAATAACTCGAGGCTTCCGGTTTCTACTGCTGCCTACACCTTCTGAATATTCTGGAAGCAAAACATCCCCAGCAAAATGACAACATAATGCAATCTTTGTTTCATTTGTACCTTGCAAATGGTCTAGAAGAAGTTCTCAACAGGACTTTCCCTAGAAATAAGAGCTCATTGGGTTTAAAAATACCTTACCTACCAACAGGATCTCTACACACTGAAATTAACAGATAACATTATTGTATTAAATTTGTAACATTAATGACAGGTATTGGAACACAAACCCATGGTAATCAAAATGGCTATAGGCTTGGTCCCTGGAGATCAGTTTTTCATATGGGTTCCTCTGGCATTAATGGAGTCTTTACAGTGATGGGGCCTGATTCTAAGCAGGTGGCAGATTATGTATTAATATTACTTATGTGTTCGTAAATACTGCAAATTCGTAGCCCCCATCCTTCGTATAATTTTTTACGTGCAATTTATTAAACAGTTATTTTTTGTGAACAACTACCGTAATATCAACGCAAGTTTATGAGCAAAATAAATAATTGCTCATTATACAGGAGATATCAGAATTTGCATCTCATTATAAATAGATTCACAGAGCCAAAAGTCAAGATTTAGAACAATCTAAAGAAAACATTTTGAAAATAAATACATCAGCAGCAAAATCTGAATCGGTCCAAAACTTATTTTTTTAAAGCTGACAAACAAAGTCCTGAATGGCCAAAAATGTACTCTCTATGGGAGAAACCATGGAGATGGGTTGATAGCAGGGAGGAGGTCATGGGTACAAAGGGGAAGCCACTTTGCGCTGAACAAATGTAACCTGACAGCTGGAGCCTGTAGTTTGTTGTTTTTTGTTACATATGTTTTTCTGTGTTGCAGAGGAGAATTGACGCTGTCGCTACCGAGCCAGCAATCACCCCTAAGCACTTCCCTGCACAAACGTCACATCTGCTTGCACCACGGTCCCTGGAACGGAGCACGCATCGTGCACATGCAGGACAAGGGACTGAGCAAATCCATTGGACTATTATTATAATTAGTATTTCTGAGTCTGCAAGCCCACCATTGCTGGTAAAGGGGAATATTACTTTTGTTATTATTATTAAAATACACAGTCTGTTTGGGGAAGAAATAATGCCTTGACATTCCTTTTATTCACTGCACCACTTACACCTGATGACAACCATGCAATACAGATGTTTCAATACTCAAGCACATCGATCATTAAGGGACAGATGAAAGCTTGGTTCATCAATGGTCAGTGACAGAATGGTAGTTCTGGTGATTAATCAGTGGTGTCTTCAGTTTGGTCAGGTCAATTGAGGAGCTGAGCTGGTGTTCTTGACCTCAAGTCAATCTCACTCTGCCATTGAACGTTTTCTAAAGCAACTAGAGACCTGTGCTTTACATCTTTTTGATTGGACTGGAAAGGGAAAATTGTAATGTCGGACCTGGTCTGACATAGGACTGCAAAGGGATAAACTTACTGCACCGTGCCAAATTTGTAAGCAGCACCTCTATACTGTATAAAAACTATTGACCTAGTGGAGACCAGGTTCAGGTGTATGTACTGTCTGAGCTATCATTGACTGCATTTATAATAGGCTCCCTTGTTGCAGCTTTCCCTGAGCCCTAATCACTCAACGTGTTTTGCTCTCCTCATGCGACAGAGCTGTGAACCTGTTGTGTAGAGACAGTGATCTGGCAAGAGGCTGCCGATGGCTGTGTCTGGCTGGATCCCTGCTGCACGTGTGTATGCTGTGTTAGTCTCATGTGAGGAGAACTCAGGGATCTGCAGGTAGTTAGCACATCCCCAGACTGTAGCCCGAGGCACACACCGACTGCCAGTATCCTAGGTGAATTTTACTAAGAGAGAAAGAATTGTGGACATGTTGGGGAGGGTACAGTCTATTGTTGTGACTAAGTACTGACACCCTAAATAGAATGCAATACATTTTGATCAAATGTTTTAACACAAGACTGAAAACATCAAGGTTCTTGGTCCATAGGCCAGTCTACAGTTCTGAATCCAATCGAGCATTGTTGGATTAAGTTGAAGAGGTTGGTGAAAAGATGACAAACATTGAGCAGTTAAAAAGGAGTGTTAAAAGATCCCCTAGACTTTTTCAAAAAACTTGCTGGTGCTGTGAGACAATTCTTCTAGAAACAATGATTCCTCTAAAGCCAGTTTTTAGATGCACTGAATAGGTGTTAATACTTAGGATCAAGGATTCTTTTATTTTATTGAATTAATAACAATAGAAGGCACAAAATGATTGATTATCTAAAACCAACTATTTTAAAATGTATCAAATGTGATTGAATATATTTCAAGTTTTTTGGGCCATGTTATATTTGAAACATAGTACTGCATGTATGAGTAATATATTTGTAATATATACATTACAAATATACATGTGGCCAAAAATATCCAGCAATTTGGTTATGCGATATTGGAAAATCACATAAAATCCCTGGGAATCCTAAACGCAGCGGATTATTCCCTCATTATTTTGCAATTCAATAATCTGCAAACGCAATTTATTCATGATTTGGTGATTTTTTTTTTTTTTTTAAGCAAAAAGGGAGCACTGTACATTTAACAAATGTTGCAATGAAGACAGCTAAACGTTAGATTACTTACCATTAACCCTGGTTCCCTGAAAGAGAAGATGACCGCCAAAACTTTACTTATGGAATATGCCTGCCTATTGGTAGGTATTCACTGAGCTGTCTATATCAGAGCCAGCACCATCATACATTATCGAGACTGTGTTCGCAATCCTATGAGACAGTCGTTGCTTCAAGTGGGACTGTCCTAGGGTCCGTATACCGTGACAGACAAAGAGCTGGTCAGTGTGACGCAGAGCTCCTGTCCTGTCCACGTAGCATCTCAATGCCCACACCAAGCAGAGGAAATTCAATCTCCTACCCTCCTCCGAAGCAAATGGAGCTCGATGGAAAGACTCCAATTCCACAGACTGATTCGTGTGGAAGGCTGTAATCACCTTGGGGAGGAAAGCAGGGTTTGTACGCAGTGACACCCTGCTGCCATTGTTCCAAATACGCATGCAGGAGCTGTGCACTGACAGCGCTTGCAGCTCACTAACCCGCTTTGCAGAGACAATAGCCAAGAGGAAAGCTGTCCTTACAGACAGATGCAGTGTATGACCTCAAATAGAGCGTTCATGAGAGCCCCTAGTTCAATATCAAGGCTCCATTCAGGGAGAATGGCCCTCCTGGGAGGGCGTAACTGCCGAACACCCTTCAAAAAATGGGTAACTAGTATATGAGTTCCTGGGACACTGAGTCAATGGGGACATGGCATGCAGATATGGCTGCTAGGTACACATTCAATGTAGAGGTGGATCAACCCACCTCTAACAGATCTTGCAGAAACTGCAAAATAGTTTCTATAGGGCAATAATTGGGGTCATGACCTATGGTCATACACCAATTTTCAAAATACTTCCACTTCTAGGTGTGCAATGTTCCTTTGGAGGAGGCCCTAGCATTCTGCAGTGTACTGACAACTGGTTCTGGACCATGTGCAGTCACACAATGGGGTAGTGCGTAGCATATGCCGGAGGGGAGCACTGGCTGAAGCAGCTGCGGCGTGTTAGATAAGAGAAAAGTGTACTGTTTTTTTTTTTTTTTTTTACTGCAAAGGCAGTAATAGGTAAAAATAGAGGCAATTCACATAGCAATTCAGCTATGGGAGAAGCACATTCACCATGCCAGACAGGTGACCAAGCATGCCAAGTAGGCAGGCTAAAACAAGCTGACTGATTCAAATAAACAGCGGGACGCAGCAGAGCTGGGTCCCGGTGGAAGAATTATGCTTGTTTTATTTTTTATTTATTTATTTTTAAACTGCAAGTCAGTAAAGAAAAAATATACACACTCACACCACAACTGCAATACCAGAGGAAAACACAAAGCGGGTGCTGTAAGGTTATTAAAGCAGACTGCAATCGCAAAGCTATGTAGGCTGTTGAAAAGAAAAAGAGTAACAACAGCGCAGTTGTGCAACGTTTATAACTGAGTTAATAGAATTCCAGGGAAGTGGCAAGCTGGCTTCCAGCAATGAAATTGCAGGGGAACTCCACAAAACTCGAGAGAGAGCTTTTTCACACAGTCTCAATCACAGCAACTGAACAAGGATACACCGTGTGTACTAAGGTGGGGGGCAGCTAATGCAGCGGTGCCTCCTCTAACCACGTGGTCACACACCTAGGCAGCGCGCAGAGTACACCAAGGAGACACAAGGGTCGAAGCCGCGGATGGCAAGCTGAAAGGCAGAACACAGCAAAAACAACTGGGGGAGAACAGACTGTTGTTTGTTGTTGAGGTGGCCGGGCTGAACAGCCAGTGAGGTCTACTCTACAGCAAGGTGTATGAAATACATGGCCCGGTGGAGGAATACATGGCTGGTTGGCTGTTGTTGTTTAAAACAGCTGCGCTGCAGCTAATCTAGAGCACAACCCAGACAAGAGGGGTTGTGCAGTCTAGCATACAGACAAGGGATGCGCAGTGACAACCAAAACAAACAAGGCCCAGTCCAGCTGCCCAGACAGCCGTTGGTGGAATCACTCAACAGCGGGGATGTGGTGAGGCCTAGTCTTGGTGGAGGAACTGTGTTCTCTCAAGAGTTTAGACTTAAAAGTTGTACACACGCGGTCCATATTCCATACGGAATGTTTTGGTGGTAGTCTTCTAATTGAAAGGGAACTAAACGACACACTAAAGAGGACATTTCTGCTAATAGGCCTTCTTCAGGAAGGAAGTCACCAGGAGATAAATGTGTGGCGCTCCCCTGTCTTCCTCCAATGAGAATACCCTCCAGGTCCAGCTAGGTGAAATGTCAATTTTTTTCCTTTTCATTCATTCCCCCTCTTTCAAGTAAGTAAGCATAAACCTTTGTAATGTCTGCCAGTAATGTTGTTAATTTGTTTGCTGCACACAAATTCTAGTGATTTTTCATTCCTTCTGTTACACATGAACTGAGCAGCTTCCACACCCTCAATAAAATAACTTCAGCAGAAATATATTAAAACATTTTTAAAACAATTCTTGGGGAACTGTCCACCTTTACATTACACAAAAAAGGTATATGTTGTAGATTAATTGTAATATGTAGTTGCAACAGTGAGAACACAATGAGAAAATTCACAATGATATAGCAAATGTGTTTCGTGTTCACTGCCTTCAATATATAAAGGAAGGAGCTGAGAGGGAGGATGACATGCTAATTAACACTGTCTGTTTTACCAAGGCCACATCCTTTATCTAGTGTGCAAGCAATACATGAGTTGTCTTAGATTGAACATGCAATGCAATGTTCACAAATTGATGGACATTAGCCATCGTTAACCTTCAGGAACCTTAGCTATACACCCTCTCCCCTTTTCTGTGACATTTGACATGCCAGATGGAATTCAGCCAATCGTTTTCAATCTTCCTCATATGCAAGTGTGGTCCTTATTGGCATGTGTGCTAGCTGAACCACATGCTGTGGGGATGTATGTCATCCTGTGATTGTGTGTCACACGGCTTGTTAGATTAAATACATTAGGCCCTATTTTCCCCGCTGCTGTAATGATAAGGTATTTCATTTAGTAAGGTCAAAAAGGTGTCCTAAGGACGCTTTCTGTAATTAAGCCTATTTCATACCTTCTCCCTTACTCTAAAATTACCTTTATTTTTTAATACTGCATATATCTTGAATTAAGGGGCATTTTAAACACACCTTAGTAAGAGAAAGTGGAAACATCACACATGTATAAATTATTATTATTATTATTATTATTATTATTTATTATTATTATTATTATTATTATTATTAGGAATCCGAAGGTCCGGTATCCCCTGGGAAGCCTGTTGTTATTGCTGGGATTATTCTTATTAGTCTTTCTTCCAAAAGTTGTTCCAAAACTGACGAATTTCATTAGGATGGTAGATGCTTATGGGAATTTGGTAGATATTAATTGAAAATATGTCGTAGGTCTCATGGTTTGGCCTTGATATTGGACTGAAAAAAAACATTTTGCCTAAATGTAAAGATTCGTCTTTCGAAAACCATTTATTGCAAAGTGCTGAAAGTTTGTATAGTTGTTGAGGGATAGTCCAAGATTAAGTAGTGTTCATAAGAAGCTGATAGGTTGTGTGGTATGGCGGCCATGCTGCATGACATAAAAATCACACGGTACAGATGTCATAATCACAAACTACAAAGATCTTCTCCTAAACCTCTAGTCCAATTGAACCAAAGCGGTTATCTTTAAACATTGTTCAAGGGAAGTTGCTGCAATAAAAAAACATAGCGGCCACATTGGATGACATCAACCGTCTAATATCTCTGTGTAGAGTGCAGATCAGGTCATGGTAACTAAAGTGTTTGGTACTGGTACTGGAAACCGTAAATTTGCTGGCAACTCTAGTTATTATTATTATTATTATTATTATTATTTATTATTATTATTATTATTATTATTATTATTATTATTATTATTTTAGATAGATAGATAGATAGATAGATAGATAGATAGATAGATAGATAGATAGATAGATAGATAGATAGATTACTGGGTGATGTACAGTATAACATATTTATGTCATGGACCATTTGAGGTGATTCACAAAGTCAAATTGTCAGTTACCAGGAGCTTTGTGTTTATGTCTGTTATGTGATATGTTTTTACAGGGTAATATGACAGCTATTCAATATGTACACTGGTGCCCAGCTCTGACTGTGCAGACTTGCCTGTGTCTATCAATATTTATAAGCATACTTCACTTACCAAATACCCACTAAATGCTGTTTAGAACATAGAGGGGATGTCAGGCCCAATAACAAATACTCTACAAATGAACATAGTCATGAAGCTTTGTTTAAAGGCATGGACACCTTCTAAAGAGCACCTTACAGATATTAACTATCTCAGCTATATCAACTAATGTATCATGCTTCTTGTTTACAATCACTTTGTCAGTAGATCAGTCTTCCCATCATGGTAATAGGCACCGTGTGGGCTCCATGACATCTAGGGATGTAGCACTTGTAATATCCGTCCCCTCTGAAACTGCTCTTTTCTATAGAGATTTTCTATTTACAAACAGGGTGTGCAGCCAGTGTGATGGCACACCCCTAATGGTGATTTCTAAAGCCTTCAGAAAACCTTTTCAGAGCCTGTGTTCAGGCTCATCTGCATTCATGGTTATAGATGTCATCCCACCAACGGGGGCCAGAAGCCGCAACAGTAGCATCCACAACACTGTCTATTACACATAAGAACATAAGAACATAAGAACATAAGAAAGTTTACAAACGAGAGGAGGCCATTCGGCCCATCTTGCTCGTTTGGTTGTTAGTAGTTTTTTGATCCCAAAATCTCATCAAGCAGATGAAGAGAGACAGTAGAATGGCATAATTTTCATCTTTGACTGCGGAAATAGGGAAATAGCCTGAAGACTGGTTTACTGCTCCCTTAGCTCAACCCTATTCGCTTATGTTAGCTTGTCGTTATCCTCACAAGCCAATTTAATCTCAACCTCATATTCACACATTCTCAAGGTACCAGATGACATCATGCAAACAGAAATATGCCTGATATTATATTTCTATGTGAAACTACAATGCCAATTAAAAATAATATGAGTCGCTATCCTTGCACCATTGCTTGCCCTCTATGCTTGTGTGTGTTGTTTGTTTTAGTATGTATTGTCTAATAATGCAGTATTGGGGCTATGTTGACTTTTGGTTTGACCACATGTCTAGGATACAGATCAAAATGAGGTCTCCATTTGCATTCTAAACAAGCTATAAAATTAAGTTGCCATTTTCAGTCTGTAAGATTTACTTTATTAGCACTTGCTTTACGATGTAAAAGACACTATGGTTAGGATTTTCAAAAACCATTGTTATTGTACTGAATTCACAGCATAGTAACGACAGCATTAGTAGGAAGTTTGTCATTAAAATGAATCTGTTAATGCTTTGAAATTGAGTCGATGAGGTCGTTATTTCTCCCTACACCTCCTCACACCCCCTCTGCCCCTCCGCCACCGGCAGATTAGCTGTACCCCCCCCCTCCGCTCCGCTTATTTTGTAAATCAACATAATTTCGAAAATCACATCAGCACGATTATTTAATAATGAAATAGGCATAGCGACTGTTTCAAAATGCCAAAATCAATGCTACATACTGATTTGTTGATTAACACAAGAGTTGTCATTTACCACCTTTTGAAAATAGTGCTCTATAAAAATGTTCTTAATTGCAGTAACAATAAACACAAATGCTTTTTTTCACCTAACTTACAGCATAGTTCTTACTGTTACCTGACACCCAAGATTCTGTGGAAAACCTATGGAAAAAATTTATATGTTTTGATGGAGAAAAATAAATATGTACTGCTAAATGAAATATAATGCCATGGTTCCCTATGGCAGAATGCATTCCTGACACATGGACCAAGGTGAAGTGTAATGTTATGTCAAGGCCATAACCCACAGCCAATATCCAGTAATGCAGTAATACAATTAATGATTTTCCAAACACTACAATATTAATAATCACTTCCTCCTAACAGAAATTATTTTGTGAGGCTGTGAGTTGTCAAGAAGAGATTTCTGACCTTAAAAAAATAAAATGTACAGTATGACAAAAAACAATACTGTAAACTAACCTTAATCAGCCACATGCCACAAATATATATATATATATATATATATATATATATATATATATATATATATATATATATATATATATATATATATATATATATAATCCAAAAACTAATAAACTAGAAAAAACAAACAAACAAACAAACAAAAACACTATTGCCTGAACTTAGTCAGACAAATGCAACTCTTTCAAGGACTCTGATTCACATCTTTTCATCTTGGAGGATGCTGGAGGCAGTTGCCTTTATGTACATAAACAAGCTAGGAGGGGATCGGAGCTCAGCTGTTGAGATTCATTCCACTGCCCCTCTGATGGTGCAGCTGGGATTTATGCTCCCCTGAAAGCCTTGTGATGGAGGGCTGGCACTGCCCTGCTAGGATAAGGTTACTGCTAAAGCCATGAGTCCAGTGTAAAGTAATCCTGAGTTATGAAGCTCTCTCAGGCGTTTCCTCTCTCAGCAAGGGACTGAGCATGCTCTGCCAGAGAGCCTGAAGACTAGCGGCCTACTGGGATTTCATGTCAAACAGGTGCGGAGCAGTTGGCAATCTTTATGTGTGTGCGTGTGTGTGCGTGTGTGTGTGCGTGTGTGTGTGTGTGTGTGTAGTGTATACTGTATGTGTGTCCTGGTTTGGACAATATGAATACGAAAAAAAAATATGGTTTTGTGTGCGTGTGTACCTTCTATGGAATACAATGATAAATATATACATATACAGTATATATAAAGAAAGAAAAGTTGTTGTTTTTTTGTTTTTTTAATGTACAGAGGAGGTTGAAAAGATTCAAAATTATTTTAGTTTCAGGACATTTCTGTCAAAAGCTCTTCAGCTGTTTAAAAATAAATATATACAGTTGTAGTTGAAAGTTTACATACAATTTATAATTTCTTGAAATTTCTTGAAAACAAGAATTTTAGGAAAAATCTTTGGTTGCAAAAGTTTTGCTTTTGTGGATGAGGAAAAAAAGAAATATATGTCTCCAAATATTTATTTCAGCAATTGTTTTGCAAAACTGAAAAAATGCTAATTCAAAAGTATTCATACCCTTTGATGCTATGACAGTATTTTCTCCAGGTGCTAGACATTTCAATATGATAATGCAGAACCTAATTCTAGAAAAGTCTAGAAAATGCTGGATTGTAGGTGAACATTCTTAGAGAGTAGAAAAGGGTTAGGCATGGGAGGATTGCTGTCATTACCAATAAGTCAATATGGGAAAAAGTAAAGAGCTATCTGAAGACCTTAGGCAGAAAATTATTTATTGTTGTAAAGCTGGAGAAGAATACAAGAACATTTCCAAACATTTGTATGTTATTATTTGTTATTATAGCATGTTAGTATTTGTTTACTTAACAGACGCCTTTATCCAAGGCAACTTACAAAGACTAGGGTGTATGAACTACGCATCAGCTGCAGAGTCACTTACGACAACATCTCACCTGAAAAACTGAACACAAGGAGGTTAAAGGCTTGTAAGCAGGAGGTCCCCGATGAATGAGCTGGGATTTGAATCAGGGACCTCCTGCTTAAAAGCTCATTTCTTTAACCACTGGACCACATAGCCTCCTATCTGTTTATTTTACATACACATACACACGTGGAAGGTTGATATTAAACACATACTATCAACCCATTTCCCTCCAAATTTTGTTCTTGAAAACAAAACAACCATACTTTGTAGTTCAGTTATTTTGTAGATGTACCTATTTTTAATACACATGTTGTACATTTAAGTATTCATAGTTTCACCTGGGATACAGTACTATGCATTTAATATACCAGTAAACTGTTTATAAATTTGAACAATGCAAATAATGAATAAGCATTACAAGACAATGAAGACCTCACTCCATTCAACCAATCCAGAAAAGCATAAACAAGAACCATATTCCACATATGCTGCTTCATGTTTGAGTGCCCACAGTGGTGTGAGCTAGCATGGTGTTGCCTAATCTTTTTTCTCCAAAGTTTATAAAGAATATCAGACAAGCATTCATGTCGGACCATATTTAAATAAAAAAAAAACAAGCTTCCTGACACCATTAATCTGGTTATAATGAAAACTGAAGAAACACTGCTGTGGGCATTTGGGAGGACTGGGGCATAAATGTGTCTGCCAACACAAACTCTTAAAAAGTATGATTCACAGGGAAAGAAACGGGCTGGCATGGGCACAGATACCACAGTTGTGTTTGCTGCTCAGTAGTAGGTAATAAACAGACATACTTTTTAATTATACAGATTTTTTTTTTGTTTTGTTTTTGTTTAACTGCTTTCATCTTAATTTAATTTCTTCTGCGGCTTAGCCTCTCGCTTCCACTCAAACCTCCTTTGAGAGCTCAAAATGCTGACTCCACATCTCCCTTCAGTAATGCTAACCATGAAATGTTCTTCAGTTATAGAATATGCAGTAAGGTGCCGGTGCTATTCAATGATCTTGTTGCCCTGATTGATATTAATCTCGCGATGATCGAAGCAGTGTCGGAGGATCTTTTGAAATAATTCATAAAGCATTAGAATGTGGATACATGTATAGGACTGCATTGCATTGACTTGCACACTAATGCATTTGAAAGGTTTCTAATTTTAGTTTATAACTGATAAACATAGATAAAACAATTAAAACAACGAAGCCCTGCGTTTATCTTATAAACACGGAAATAACACAACAGAAATAACACTACTTTGTGCTCACTTACCCACATTCATATTGCAATTTACTTTGTTTAGTTCCAATAGAGATACAACACAAACTGTGATTCCCATTGTTTCTGCTATTTGACTTAAGCAATTTGCAGGATGCCTCAACAAGTTAAAACTCTCGAATGGTACTTTTGGGCAGAACTAAGTGGTTTTCTGCTTGTTTAAAGTTTCCTATCTGTACCTTCAAATCATGTGACAATGTGACTTTTAAACTAGCTCCATCTACTTTACATATGTCTACTGATTACTGTAATTGCTATTAATACTTAATTTATAGGACTGACCATTGAGATGTCATTATGACGCCATTTCATTTTCTACAGAATTTTCAGTAAAATCAGCACAATGGAACTGGAAAACATGTTGTACAGTTTTCCTGATGTGCTCACACACAGATACTGATGGTACTGCAATGAATAACCAGATTATTGGTTTGAACAACTGAATAACTGAATTATGTATTAATACTCTGTTTATTTTTATCCCACAACATGTTCTTGTTGTGTTAATATAGTGTATAAAGTGTGCCACAAGTGATTATTTTTAATCCAACGTCATCCGTGACAGAAGTTTTAATCTGTACTTTGTGTGGAAAAAATACAGTGTGCTTGTCACAAGGCTGTAGTGGTGACGTCAGAACCAGGAAATGAAACACAGAGCGGTGAGTGAGTTGAATTTGAATGCGCTGCTTCACGGTTTATTAGCAAACAGAAAATAAAAGGTTGTTAAGACAAACAAAACACAGGACATGGCACTGGTAGCTAAAACAAAGAGAAAAACAAAATGGACTATACAGACAAACACGATGAGCTGTTATTATTACTACTACCTCTGTCTCCAATCCCGTTCTCCACTCACGAACACACAACTCCAAGTGGGTGAAAACGTGCACCTTTACATCTGCACTGAGACTCGATTGCTAATCAATCATTCAGTTGGAGTCTCGGCACATCTGCATGTGAATTAATTAGTGCGCTCCCGTGACACACATTATACACATTTTATCTGCATGTGAAGTGATGTGCAATCCCCGTGCTTAAATACAAATCTACATTTTACATTACTCGTGCTCATAACCCACATTATATCCTGTGCATCTATGCATATACACCCATATTAAACACATATTAAACACATATTAAACACACAACATATAATAATAAAGACGCACAGGGGCGGGCACACAGCCACACTGCTTTAAGATACACAATGCTGTAGAGAAACAAGAGGTCATGTACCGGGAAAACATTACATTAATAATGTAACATTTTTTACAAAATCAATTGTTCAAATATACAACCTTTCATTGATTTTAAAGCTATTGAGTTGCATCACCTTGATTCAGACTGAGAGTTGACCATCGTGTATTGAGTTGCTTCAACCCAAATTCCCAGATCTGCTTCCACCAATGTGACCATAGTAAGTGACTTGGTTCAAATCTATTATTCATAAGTTTTCCATTTACAGAGCCTAAGAACGATATGTGAACAGGTGGTGCGGTGCCAGATTCCTGTATCTGGAGGATCAAGGTTTCAGATGGGCTCTTCCTCTGAGGGGGAGGGTTATTTGGGGAATTGGAGATAAGGAATGTGTTCTCTCTGTTGTAATACATAAACAATAGTTAATTCCCCTAACACAGTTTCATCGCAATGGAATGTTATTTGCTAGATACTGTATATGACCATAAGGGTGACATACGCACATAGATAATATGTAGGTACAAACAAACAGACAAATAGGACACCTCCATATCCAGATTCTGATTCTCAAGATTTTGTGCTAAAGACTTTTACTCTAAGTGGTTCTCAAAAGTATACAAAATTACCGACAGACATACACACACAAAAATACTTCCCATCTTCTCCACTACAGTATATATCTGTCATTGTCAGAGCTTTATAACAAAGGTAAAACTCAGTCAAGCAGACAAACATTTCAGATAGTGCCTTCTTCAGTGATCTTCAGAGTTTTGCCTTACTTCTGATTAAACGTTACAAAAGAATATTAATTCTATGGTCAAGGATTATTAATTCATGAGCCCATGACATAATACAGTATTAACTAAAATGCTTTTTTTATTATTATGTATAGCCTGTTATATTTCATAAACATACAGTATATGTATAAATGTGAGCACATACATGTACTTGTACTATCTTGTGATGATGACACAGCAGGTATTATACAACATGATGGTGAATGCCTCGAAGTTTTATTTATTTTTTTAATTTATTTCATTTTGTGTTCTGGTTGTTTTCTGTGTTTCTGGATAATGTTTTGAAACATTTCCAGTTCGCACACATATTTCTAATGGCTATTTTGTGTAGACGCATTCAACAACAACAACTCCCACCCAAGGCAAAGTAACAATACAAGCTCTTTGGAGTGTTTAATTTAGTAATTGAGCACAATTTTGAATTCAGAGTAACTAGGATGTAGTGCAGTGACCTGATAATACAGTGCATGTGCTCCCAGAGTGTTTAGGCTTCACTGCAGCAGGCCTCCACTCTCATATGTCCGGTCCTCCAAATAGGAGGTTGAAAATTTTATGTATTTTAAGAAGCCTTTAAAATTAACTGGTGGATTTAACCAGGCCCATCTGTACTGGTATCAAGCCCCTATTGACACACAAAACCTTCCCAGTACCATCTCCCACCCAAGTTCTGAAGGATTTCTGATATATGTTCCTGCAGAAAAGTTTTGAAAAACAGCATGGAATAGCATTACAATAGCAGCGAATTATTCCAAAGAAATGCTAGAACCATTAGCAGACCACACAGCTGTACCAGCAAATGGAATGAGTGCAATATTCAAACAGTGCAATTTTATCTGGCCCAATATATGTATATGTTTTTTTTCATGATGGTTTTTATTTTCAGTATGTTTCTAACTGTGCATGGTAACCAAAGAGAGCCCATGTCTCAAAAGAAAGTGGTTAAACAAAGCCTTTCAATATATGTAACTTCAGCCATGCAGTTCAATGTAAAACACCTACTGTTGATTTTCTGTGAATGGATGGAGTAACGGCAACATTTGCACAGACCATTAAAAGTACAACCAGGGATCCTTGTTTTGAATTATTTACAGGTTATTGAATAAACAAAGTAACTTGACTTCGATTCATCTGATGTCAGTACTTGATGGCTAGTTGTAATTAGTAATGTTAAACTATTGTAATGTTGGAATGTATTTTCTGTTTTGTCCAGGTTACAATATTTACACTAAGATTATGTTATAAATAGTATTTGTTAGAATCAAATAGATGTAGAATATTTAGGTTGCTATATGATAGGTGTTATTTTATTCTGAATACACTAAAGCAAAAATTATTATTTGGAGGTTTGCTCAATATTATGCTACTGTTGCTTTAATTGGAAGAGATACACGCTGTGACATTGCTGCTCATTGAGTTCTGTGTATTTTATTTCCATAAACAAAAGAAAAAAACTTGTGTCTAAGGAAATAGGGTACAGAGTGACGAAATCTAGTCTTGGACATTGTTTGAACACTTTGTGAACCCGGCTAAACTTTACAGGCTTACACTGTTATGCTGTCTGCTTGTGCACACGCATTTGCCTTTTACTCTTGGTTGCATAAGGGACCAGAGTTTGGGTAATTGAATACATAAAAAAGTTGCACCTCGTGTATTCAAATAGGAAACCATTTGAAATTCCCATCCCTAGTCCTAGTAATAAACACTATTAAAACAATATTCAGAATACAAAATAATAACAATCCTACTCAGAGCGTTGTCACTTGTGTAGCCTCTCCCAAGTGATACCAGCAAGTCCTGGAAAAATTGTGAATGGCATTTTTGACCTGAACACATCGGATCCCAAATCAAAAAGTTTGACAATTCGATTGCGTATCTGGGTATCCATCGGTACATCTTACTGTGAGACTGGATATGATGTAAACGAAATATTGAATTCACAACAAATAAAGCTGCTGTTTTATCTGCAAAAGGCTGGAAAGTTAGGATTAGTTCATAGTTATGTTTTTAAAAAATGGTTTGTAAATTAATTTTCAGCTTTTTGACACACTGGCCCATTTTCCTGGATTCATGAAATGGAAGCCATATGCACTATATATATATATTATACTAGTTAAATATAACCAGCCCAGTCGGGCCTGTGGTGCTTCATAACTACTGGCCAAACTGCGCTCTCTATCGGCCCCTGGTTAATGTCGAACCCTGCCATTGTAGCTAAATGGTTTGTTCCTTAGTACAGAAAGACTGTATTGCAATTGTGTGTCACTGCATTCCCATTGAATATAGTTTTGTAAGATTCAAGAGATTTAATCCAAGGTGGTATGGAATAGGTTCATATAACAGAAATATATGCCAATTGCCCTGAATTCAGCTGGGATTAATATATTCTGAGCCAATGAGTGAAGGGGTATGTGAACAAGATGGCTTGTGGATGATTTCAGACCAGGAAATGAATCCAAACAAACAACGACATGCGGGTTGAATGAGCCGCTGGCTGCACTCAATATTTATTTACAAAATAATAAACAAACTTTCAAATAACAAAAGACAACAGCACAATGCCCAAAATAAACAAACAAAACAAACATACAAAGGACACGAGTACCTTCAGGGTGCTTCAAAGTAAGTAGCATTCATTTTGCAGTTTACATGCAACATGTTTCTCTTCAACTCAATGTAACACACTCTACCTGTGCAGCCAAACTGCAAGTATTTTATATTCTGGCCGAGGGGTTAACTAGCTATTAATTATCTTATTAGCCCTCGGCCATAGTCTGCACGGGTTTCCTAATCTGCGTGACTGTCAGCCAGTTAAACAATCAGTAGCTGACAGTCACGCATTCTCACAAGGTATTTTTAAAATAACAAAACAATAACAAATAATGGCGGACGGCACCTCTGCTAAATAATACATAATAATGCCGGCTTTTCTGCCGTCATATATAAAATACATAAATCATAATAATAATAAACAAATACAAAACATGCTCAGGGATGGGGAGTACCCCGTCACAGGGTATTATTTGAGAAATGTAATCATCACATCTTTGATTAATCAACCCCATGCAATATGGAATTGTCAGTAAATGCATTCCTAATTTTAAAACTTGATACTTGATTCAAGTGTGTTTTCTTTTGTATAAGGTTTTAGGCTGCTTACCCTTTCCCTTTTAATTATTCCCAGATACTGGGAAAAAAATACTGATTTTAAATTACTGTAGTTTGTGACAGGGTGGCTGAGGGTGGTGACGTCAGGCCAGAGACAGACACTACACTCAAGCAGGAACTCGGGTGCAAAGCAAAAATAAATACAATATTTAATCATAAAACAACTGCTCACAAAGCGAAAATAAATATTTAAACAAAATCATGAACGCCAAACAATAAACAAGATATGGCTTTTCGCCACATCATTGTTTTTATTTTGTCTCTTCTATAGCGGTAACCTGTATTCATTTAAGATTCAAATGTTATTAAATAATGTAACAATTAAGTATTACTGTACCCAGTAGCATTTTGCAAAAAAAGCTTGGGTCACCCATCAGATAAAGTGGTCCTGGGTGAGTGTTCCCCAAGATACAAAAATAAATAGACTTAGCATTTTATACAGCTTATTCAGAAATTATATACATAAATGGGTGAGTCAGGGACTGGTCAAATTACGAATCGATAGGGCCAAAACTGGATGTTCTAACCAACAAGCAGTTTTTTTATTATTATTATTATTTTTTTTTTTTTTGCTTTTTTACTTCAGTTATCTTGATAATATCAGTTTCTACTGACCCTGTCCATTTCAGAATCTATAAGATATATACATTGTCCCCACCCCTTTCTTTCCTGTCAATGACCAACCTGTAACATACTTGGACCCAGAAGACATGGTAAGCTGAAATGGGAAGCGTAAGTGGACAGAATAAGGCATGGAAACTTTCTTTAGTACCGGATAAAAATACAATTACTTGTTTCATATCAAATGTATTTCTTTCAAAACTGCACATATGAGACAAATGTTGATAATGGAAGTGAAAATAGGTAAGATTGATAGAGCTGTGTTGTTACCTACAATCAGTTTAACATTTTTATTTTTTTACATTACAGATTGTCCAGGTTAAAAAAACAGGAATATGCTTTTAATTCTTTTTTAAAGAAAAAAATGTAATTACATTATAGCTTGCCAGTCGTAACGCTTCTGAACATCTCCACAGCCTTGTCAATGTTAACAACATAGGTCTGCTGCCATGAGCAATATATTGTGCAGACGTACTTCTGTGATAATGCTTAGTAACAGAGTGAAGATCTGATTTGTAGCAATGAACACTAAGATATTAATTTAATTTGTATCTACTTTGCATTCAATTGAATGATACAATCTTGAATACAAGAAGGTCATGCCAACCACTGTACTCCTGTTGTATTGCAAAGTCTTAACAAAGTTTAAAAACCTGAAGCTGAGTCTGTAAACTTTTGAGGATGCTGAAGAGGCATGACTAATATAATATTTTTTTAAAACCACTGGAGTGCAACTCCTAAATGTGTTCTACCTGTTCTTTCTGTTGTATTTGTGTTGCAATGAGTGATACAAGGGGAGGGGGTGTATTCTATAGCAGGATGTAGGTGTTTTTGTCTTGGTCTACCACAGTGGCTTTTGAACTCTACCCCAGTTTGGATCGTTTGTTATGATTATGTCTGTGTTTGAGCAGCTCAGATCCTTCGTCCAACTTGCCATTACATTGTTTAATTCAAGCTACATGGTTGAAAGGTCCTGAACTGGATTTGGTTGAAAGAACCACTTATTTACATAATGTGTTCTTTCATGGACAAAACTCTCATCTTCTACTGTACATCCAGTAGGGGCGCTGGGCACTATACAAGAGATCCAACTGGAGAACAGTAATGAACAGAATGGCTTATTGAAGGCCCAATTATCCAGGAATGCTAGAAGATGGATCATCACCTTTAACAGAAGCCAAAACTCGTTTCTATACAAGTTATAATCCACAAGAATAGAAAGGAACCAGTATATGCTGATATGGTTTGTTGTGATGTGCTTAACTTGTATCCTTTAATTAAAACTGAAAGGGGCTATTTTAAAGCTATTTTGGTTTCTGAAAGATATTTTTTTATCAAAATAATTATATATATATATATATATATATATATATATATATATATATATATATATATATATATATATATATATATATATATATATATATATACTGAACAAAAATATAAATGCAACATGTGAAGTGTTGGTGCCATGTTTCATGAGCTGAAAAAAAAGATCCCAGAAATTTTCCATATGCACAAAAAGCTTATTTCTCTCAAATTTTGTGCATAAATTTGTTTACATCCCTGCTAGTGAGCATTTCTCCTTTGCCAAGACAATCCATCCACCTGAAAGGTGTGGCATAACAAGAAGCTTATTAAACAGGACGGTCATTACACAGGTGCACCTTGTGCTGGGGACAATAAAAGGCCACTCTAAAATGTGCAGTTTTGTCACACAACACAATGCACAGATGTCTCAAGTTTTGAGGGAGAGTGCAATTGGCATGCTGACTGCAGGAATGTCCACCAGAGCTGTTGCCAGAGAACTGAATGTTCATTTCTCTATCATAAGCCACCTCTAACGTCATTTTAGAGAATTTGGCAGTACGTCCAACCAGCCTCACAACCGCAGACCACGTGTAACCATGCCAGCCCAGGATCTCCACCTCCGGCCTCCTCACCTGCGGGATCGTCTGAGACCAGCCACCCAGACAGCTGATGAAACTGTGGGTTTGCACAACTGAAGAATTTTTGCATAAACTGTCAGAAACCATCTCACAGAAGCTCATCTGCGTGCTCGTCATCCTCACCAGGGTCTTGACCTGACTGCAGTTCGACGTCGTAACCGACTTCATTGGGCAAATGCTCACTTTCGATGGCCACTGGCACGCTGGAGAAGTGTGCTCCTCACAGATGAATCTCGGTTTCAACTGTACCGGGCAGATGGCAGACATTGTGTATGGAGTTGTGTGGGCGAGTGGTTTGCTGATGTCAACGTTGTGAACAGAGTGCCCCATGGTGGCGGTGGGGTTATGGTATGGGCAGGCATAAGCTACGGACAATGAACACAATTGCATTTTATTGATGGCAATTTGAATGCACAGAGATACCGTGCCATACATCCGCCGCCATCACCTCATGTTTCAGCATGATAATGCACGGCCCCATGTCGCAAGGATCTGTACACAATTCCTGGAAGCTGAAAATTTCCCAGTTCGTCCATGGCCTGCATACTCACCAGACATGTCACCCATTGAGCATGTTTGGGATGATCTTGATCGACATCTACGACAGCGTGTTCCAGTTCTCGCCAATATCCAGCAACTTTGCACAGCCATTGAAGAGGAGTGGCACAACATTCCACAGGCCACAATCAACAGCCTGATCAACTCTATGCAAAGGAGATGTGTCATGGTGCATGAGGCAAATGGTGGTCACACCAGATACTGACTGGTTTTCTGATCCACACCCCTACCTTTTTTTAAGGTATCTGTGACCAATAGATGCATATCTGTATTCCCAGTCATGTGAAATCCATAGATTACGGCCTAATTTATTTCAATTGATTGATTTCCTTATATGAACTGTAACTCAGTAAAATCTTTGAAATTGTTGGATTCTCTAGGTAGTATTCTTTGGACAAGGTGATAGATTCTCAAAGTGCTTTCCTCTAAGGAAATACACACCTAAGAACATTAGCAACCCAAATATAAACTACTCATAATTGGAATTTACTGGTCTGTAAGTACTCTCAAGTTATCTTTCAGTAGAAAGCAGTACTAACAATTTCGAGGTTTGAAGCAAACCACTTTGTTGTTTACAGAATTCTGCAGATAGAAGTGAATATATTGGTGGCAACTGCATCCAAGAAATCAATTACCACTGTCTTTTTTTTTGTTATCAAGTTAAAAAATTGGGTTCAATTTTAAAAACAGGTTTATTGGGCTAAAATCAGAACCCATTTTAACCAATCATTCTACATGAGATTGTAAGCAACTAGTTGCAGATCATACAGGCTCCTTATAAAGACGTTCATCTGACTTTTAAAGACTGTTATGGCAGGAGTGGATAAAGTTGGCCTCCCAGTCCTGGTCTGGGTTCCAAACATGTTCTTAATTGATTCATTCAACCATCCAGGGCCTAAAGTAGTTTGTTATTTCCTTTTTGCTGTTGAACCTGGAGTGGAATGGTCCGCCAAGGCTGTGATTGGACACCCTTGTTGTACATACTGATGATGTGACCACATTATTAGGCACACCCTCTTCCCAATAATGTGACCGTACCCTGCAAATAATAACTAAATTTTGTTTAGAATCATAATATGATTTTTATAGACTAAATACAGTAGGTCAATATAGTAAAGAAAGTAAGACCCTAATACGCCTGTTATGGCACTACATTTTGCAAAGATATTCCACATTGAAGTCTTATTCCAGGTTGTGTATTTTGAACTAGGGCATTAATGCATTTCCACTCAACACGAGAAATGGTTGCTATGGGGTTTATTTATTGACTAAATACCTCATTGTTAGCAATTAGAAAATAAAAGTAGGCCTCAAACTTCAAGGCTGCACTAGATTATCTGTTTAATCTATCTTCTAACCCCCATGAGAATCTTAGGAAAACTTTGAGGAATTTATTAAGATATGATCAATCTATCTAACTCATTATGATTTACATGCGATTTATCAACACCAAGGCAGCTCATTAAATAGTTTTTCTTAATTTCCATTTAATTTAATTGTTGTATTAGTTACAGTCAGCTGCTTTAAATTTAAAATATTTTAGTAAACTCAGACAGCATGCACTAGTCATGTATTGTTTAGATTCCTATAGTAATTATTCGTCAAGGTTTCTTTAACTCTATAAGGACCGTGATCATGTAAACAGGATCATGCTGAAGTGTCGTTCTGGGCCTGTGATCATGCAAACAGGATGAAGTGTCATTCTGGGCCTGTGATCATGTAAACAGGATGATGTGTCATTCTGGGCCTGTGATCATGCAAACAGGATGAAGTGTCATTCTGGGCCTGTGATCATGTAAACTGGATGAAGTGTCATTCTGGGCATGTGATCATGTAAACAGGATTAAGCGTCATTCTGGGCCTGCGATCGTGTAAACAAGATCATGCTGAAGTGTCATTCTGGGCCTGTGATCGTGTAAACAGGATGAAGTGTCATTCTGGGCCTGTGATTGTGTAAACAGGATCATGCTGAAGTGTCATTCTGGGCCTGTGATTGTGTAAACAGGATGAAGTGTCATTCTGGGCCTGTGATTGTGTAAACAGGATGAAGTGTCATTCTGGGCCTGTGATCGTGTAAACAGGATCATGCTGAAGTGTCATTCTGGGCCTGTGATTGTGTAAACAGGATGAAGTGTCATTCTGGGCCTGTGATTGTGTAAACAGGATGAAGTGTCATTCTGGGCCTGTGATTGTGTAAAAAGGATCATGCTGAAGTGTCATTCTGGGCCTGTGATTGTGTAAACAGGATGAAGTGTCATTCTGGGCCTGCGATCGTGTAAACAGGATCATGCTGAAGTGTCATTCTGGGCCTGTGATCGTGTAAACAGGATGAAGTGTCATTCTGGGCCTGCGATCGTGTAAACAGGATCATGCTGAAGTGTCGTTCTGGACCTGTGATCGTGTAAACAGGATGAAGTGTCATTCTGGGCCTGTGATTGTGTAAACAGGATGAAGTGTCATTCTGGGCCTGTGATCGTGTAAACAGGATGAAGTGTCATTCTCTGCCTGTGATTGTGTAAACAGGATCATTCTGAAGTGTTATTCTGGGCCCGTAATCCAGTAAACACAATAAAAAATGCACTTTGTTTCTTTGGCTTACTGGGCCACCATACTTTACAGTATGTCTTGTTAACATGTATCATTGGATTAGGGAGGAATTGAAGAATTTCACTGCATTCTTGTTATTTTTTTTTTTTTTTTGTGTGTGTGACCTCACTGAGATAGGCATTTAATTTTTAAAGTGCAGAGACATTTTCAGCAGCTCGCAGAAGCAAAACATTACACAATAACTTGTTTACAACTAAGAAACAACGAGAAAACACTGTAAATTATATCTATTTGACTTATAGTTATAGTAGAACATTTATTCTGTCAAGAAGCTTTCATGAAGTACTGTAAGGTCCCGGGGGTCACAGAATAACAAGTTTTATACATGTATCTCTATGCAGAATACATAATAATAATTGTTATAGGAAGCCAAAGAAAACCTTGTCCAGGGGGAGCATCCCACTGAAAAACACTTGGTCCTTAAAGAGTTAAAAGAAACACATATTATATTAATCACATATTTTTTTTATATCATATCCGGTACTACATGAGAGTAACAAATGGTCTCAGTTTACCTGCCCAACTCTCAAGAATATTGTTACTGTTTAACTTCGTAGTTATCTTCAGGTTCAAAGCATGTTACTGGCTGTAAATCAAGTCTGTCAATAGGGGAAGTCCTGCAAACAGATTTATTGACCCTATACTCTGTGTTTCTTTGAAAACTTCACCTACAGTATAGAACTAATTGAAGGGCACAGCTGAGGTTTTGTTAGGTACAATGACTTTCCATGGTTCACCATTCAATGACTCAACCTAGAGAGCTTTATTTTCTAATAGTTCCTAATTAAGTGGACAACTCATGTTGGTTCTGTTGCATACATCCATCCTCATCCTTTCTTCCAAATTAAATGTTTTAATGCAAGTGGAAGCAGTGGCGACTCTTGGCTTGAAAAACTGAAATGGAAGTATTGTCACACTCTCGTGCTGTTAATAACATTCTGAACTACACAAGAGTCAGGTTCGGTTTCTGTTGATGTCACTGGCGTTGGTGGTTTAGCTTTTTTTGTTGTAGAAAAACTCCAAACATGGCTGTCTTTTTGCCATTTTAAAAGGGCTACATCAAATTCACTCTACTTTCAGCACATATTTTTGATGACTGAAAAAGTGAAAGTCTCACACGAGAACAAATATAACGGTGAAGGGTCTTAGACTCTATTTCGTTGTGTTATTAAGGTTTGAAAGTTTGAAGTAAACTGCACACTTACATATTCTCTAACCAATATATATATTTTTTTATTTTTAAATAATAAACCCTGGCAGCAGTGGAATGGTAACTTTTTTAAGGTGAGTAATCACAGTGGTACAATTGCAACCTGAGTTCTTATTCGTGCATTAATGTTTTATTTATTTTTATTTTTTTAACAGAAGATCCAATAACCAAATACACTATTGTGCAAAATAAACACTTCCGATTAAAAACAAAAAAGGAAATACAAAGCAAAGAACTTGAACTTTTAACATGTGCATCAGATTTCAATTTCACATTATGATAATAAATAAAAATAACTATATATAATTTAATTCATACTTATGGTTGTTCATTTTTGTTAACTAACACTTTGTGTTCAAAGCAAGGCAAATCATTTTATTTAATCTCACAAATCTTGACTAATTTAATTACTGTTTGACTGGCTTTTATTTCATGGCATAAGGGATGCAGAAATGACATGCTTTATTACCAATCAAACAAGGAATGTAAAAAAGGTCAATGCACATCAATCTATAATCCGATAAACAGTTTGAGCATTTTTACTGTTGCTTGTTACTGTTGATAACAGCCACCTTGCAGATCACAGTCCCCTGTTAACTGTGCCCTACAGCTGTCAAGCCATGGGGCTTAGAGTGGTGAAAAAAACAGCAGACATCAACATAATTAATACATTATTTATTTGTGGCTGGCTTTTGAGACCAACGACAGCCCTTGTGGGACAAATCTTAGACTATCAAAATATATCATATCAATCTTTAAAGACAATGTCCCTTGTTGACCAGTATTAATTATCTTGGTGTGACGGAAAGATGAGTTCTGGTGATGAATCTTCCTCCCAACCTGTGAGGGCGCTAAAGAACGGGAGGAGAAGCATCTGGAAGGGCTGGCCTGACAGTTCGTTTCCGGGTCAGGGAAGTGGGTCAGCCTGGAGGGAAGCGCGACTCTGTTGTAAGACTGTATTGATTTGAGAGATAAACGAGAGGCAGCTGCAAGTAATAAGGCAGCTGCAACCGTTTATCTCGATATCATGCGGGATTACATATAGGGGCCAGGGTAACGCTGGTCTTTTCCTTCGTTTGGGTTAACGCTTGGAGAGAGAAGGATCGAGAGAGGAGCTCTCGTTGTAAAGAGAACTGCGTGTTGTGTTTTGTTGTGTTTGTTTGTAATTGTCTGCGTTTTGCACCACCAGACAGTTAACTCACCGGTCCGGAGCTGTCGACCAGGGTCAGCACAATCCGGATCACCACTGCACGGAACCGTCACGAAATACAGTGTCTTCACCCACCACAAGCACGTCTGCACTCACCCAGGACTGGTGACCGTGTGTTCGTTTTGTTCGGGACTGTGTCTGTATTATTGCTATCCCCGTGCTTTACACATTGTTGTGTATAGCCGGGGATTTATTATTTAACGGTCACCAGACCTGGATTATAAATAAAAGCACCTTGTCACTGGAAACTGTTGTCTGCCTGTCACTCCTGCATCGCATCACCGTTATACCTGTTCCCCTCCACTAGCCACTTTGCCACACTTGGGTATTGGTATTAAAAGCCACTTGATCTTTTCTATTACTTATTAAAGTTTTTAGTAGAAGCCTTACACAAAAAGATCTACACCTCAGCTGCTTGCCTTCATATCTCAGTGGCTAGAGTCAGTATTCCACTGAAACGGAGATGAGGTGTCTCTATAAGTATATTCTTTGACTTAAACAAGCAAACAAATGTAAAAATACACAAATGTATGGAGTTGTATTGTTGTTTGTGACTTGTCATGTGCCTGATACATTTTCAATAACACAGAGATCATTTTATCAGAACTGTGACTAATGTTTCATGACAATGTTATTCCAACCATGCAGCATTAAACACTGACTGTCCAGTATATAACACAGAAAGCAGTATGCTGGAAAATGGAAAATAAATAGAAATAATTCATTCTCACTGTCTGTAAGAAGGTTGAACATGAGCACCTCTTGTATCATGATGTAGCCAGGAGAAGTGATGTACTCCCTCCACAGGGATGTGGCCGGGTGAAGTGATGTACTCCCTCCACACTGATGTGGCCAGGTGAAGTGATGTACTCCCTCCACACCGATGTGGCCAGGTGAAGTGATGTACTCCCTCCACACTGATGTGGCCAGGTGAAGTGATGTACTCCCTCCACACCGATGTGGCCAGGTGAAGTGATGTACTCCCTCCACACCGATGTGGCCAGGTGAAGTGATGTACTCCCTCCACACCGATGTGGCCAGGTGAAGTGATGTACTCCCTCCACACGGATGTGGCCGGGTGAAGTGATGTACTCCCTCCACAGGGATGTGGCCGGGTGAAGTGATGTACTCCCTCCACAGGGATGTGGCCGGGTGAAGTGATATATTCCCTCCACAGGGATGTGGCCGGGTGAAGTGATATATTCCCTCCACACCTGTAGGGATCCTTGGTGAAAATGTTGCTCTATAAAACAGGTAAGTTGGACCTTCCAACTTTATTAATGTGTCTCGAATGGAACTGGGAGGACTGAAGTAAGGCTAGCATCCACTTCAGTGAGTGATCAGAACTGTATGGGCAAGCTGCATTGCAAATACAGTCAAACCTTAATCCCTTTAGAGTCTACTATGTCAAGGTCAGTATTTTAAAGTGATTTGCTTGATTGGAAGCCAGTTTAAAATGGGACAGAACTGATGTAATGTTCTGGCTCGATTCAGCAATTGTCAGCACACGGGCTGCTGCTTTTTAAAATATCTGGAACGAAATCCTGAAATTCCCTAGGGATAGGGATATACAATAGAATATTCTGGAAGACACAAAGGCATGACTCAGTATCTCAGCAGCAGTGTGGGTCAAAACAATAAAGAAACGTTCTTGAGTTGATAACAAGGAGTGGATATCATGCCGAAATGGAACTGGCACCCACGCTGGAGAGAGACTGGGTCAAGGAAGCAGACCTTGCCACTGCCAACCTCACCAAGACCACACAACTCTGTGGCTGTGTCTGGAAAACCTTTGCTGTCAAGATGAAGCCTGAGAAAAATATATCTACCAGAGGAAACTGCCGTCGGATGAGTCTGTTAATAGAGCATAATGAACCTCGCCTGAAACTAGAAATGATCTAAAATGGGGAAACCGCTCTGACAGACATCATCCTGTATTCAACAAAGCAGGCCAGCGTACCAGTATCCAGGAGGGCTTCCTCTGGTATTTAGTTTATTTTATGAGGTTATATTAAATTTATACTGATACATTTGTGTCTTAATGTACTGTACCTATTGTATAAGTAAGTCTTTGAAATTCACTGCAATAAAAATACATAAACTATCTGGAGATCCAATCCACATAAGATACCTTGGAGTGTTTTCTAGCAAAGATAACGATCCAGGGTTAAAAACTAAATTACAGTATAAGGATTCAAATAACAGGATAGTTTATCCTTGAAATGTCATTGCTAATTCATCCACACTTTAAATCTAAAGACACTTAAAATCTAAAGAAACATATTTTGTAATGTTTGTTTTTGTATATGTACACTCAGTAAGGAGAATGTGGCCTATATATATATATATATATATATATATATATATATATATATATATATATATATATATATATATATATATATATTATTGACTGTATTAAATTTGTTAAAACGTTTAACACTTTTTTTTTTTTCTATTGGCCCACAGAAAACATCCATGACAAAACCAAAACATTTATTATACACCAACCGTTACCTGGTTTTGGTTTTGTAAATAATAGGTGTTGTCAAAGAGTAGATGCTTTCAAAAAGATGTCTTGCCTTCAGTGTTGTCTACTTGTTGCATCACTGACACCCTCTATACTTTATATATGCCCTATACTTTCTGTGGTGCTACACACCCATTTTTGCCATCCTATCTGGGACACTTTTAATGATACATTTAATACTACTGAGCAGTCGTACTCTACAAACTTGCACGCACCCTGTAATTTTTGCTATTATCGTGCATCCTGTTTTATATACATCTTGAACTTGTAGAAACAATACATGTTTTTCTAAGATCAGTGTAATTTAGGTCCTCTTAAACTGACTTGCCTTCAGTCCCTCTCAGATTAACAAATCTGAATTCCTGAAAATTCAGCTGGGTGAATGTCATGTCACAGTGCAAACCCGGAGACATGTTCAATATGGATACCTATTAGCACAGTATCACAATATGTTATTCTGTCTCTCTATTGATGGCACCCCCTTTTTGTCAGGGTCTGATCTTACAGTAATTACTAGCAACTCCACAGGGTTGCAGAAGAATGCAGGCATCTATTCAATCAATTCGAGTCTCATCTGCTCATTTGCTCTTTTCCCTTTAAAGAAATGCCTCATGCTGTGGCTGCCTACTGCTAGCACATTTGTGACAAGCTGTGGGTGGAGAAGAAGACAAATGGTGTCACTATTCCCCAGCTAAAGTGCCACAAAGGGCCACAAAGTTTCCAGTCGCTTACACCCCGTGATGGATGATGATCTGAAGGTGGGACAGGTGGTTTCCTTGGACTGAACGCAGCAGCACAGTGGCATCACCTTATTGACATGTTCTAGATAACGCCACAAGGCTAATGAGTCTCTGTGCCGCTCACCTGTCTGCTGTGCGTCTTTGCAAGATGCAATCTCACTGTGCAATCTCACTGATTTACATGGATCAATTAAACTTTGTAACCTTCCACTCAGGGGTGCTAAGAGGAGAGCACTTTACAGATGTACCCCCTCCAGTTTTGTTGCCATCCTATATGTATACATTAGAATCTCCACACAGACAGTTTCTGGTTTTATTGCTGCTACTATGCACCACTTTTTACATAACAAAACCTTATCGGTTCACTTCAAAATCAATGGGAAGGTATTTTCCAGGCTACCTGGTGTACATCGTTGTTCTCTTGTATTTCTTGAGCATGGTGGTGTCTGGCAACCACACTGGGATACTCTGCTGTTTTGCTGATATATTTTCTGAAGATTTTGTTCTGAGGGCTGAAAATGTTTGAAACTTCAATGAATCTTTTTATTATAATCTTGCTGCTCTGGTCATAGACCTGAGGGTTTATAAATCCTGTGATCCTGTAATGAAATGATACAGTAGAGTACAATAAGAGGTAACACTTTACATTGAGTCTCTAATTACTGTATATTTACACACTAGTTACACAGTAAATACATGTGTACTTTTGCATTAATTACAGTGCTATTATGCATAGTTGCAAATGTACGTATGGTGTAAATCTTTTTGCAAGATATAAGTACAAAATTGTATCAGAAAAGGGTTAGGGTTAGGTTTAGGGATAAGGCTAGGATTAGGATTAGGGTTATCTACTGCAAAACAAGTACATTGTAACTATGCAAAATAACATTGTAATTATGTGTAAGTATGCATATATTTACTAAGTAACTAATATGCAAATACACAAAGATTAGCGACACCATGTTAAGCGTTACCCAATCAAAAGTCATCAAGAAGGCATTGACAAGAGCCTGTCGCCCAGCTGTATGTTTAAGTCTTTTTAACTAAAAAAAGGACCTTAAAACAAGGAAATACAAACCACTTGTTCTATATTATTTATAGCTAGGGGATGCAGGAAGTGTAATAGGATCTCACAATCTTCCTTGCTAGTATAACAACCTCAGCCTTGTACACTCAATGTGTCCTGTATTTATACCTTAAATATAGAATAGCCACATTTTGACTCTTTGATACATTTTTCATTGTAGTCGAGATTCCAGACAAAACTGAAACAGCAAAAAAAAAAAAAAAAAAAAAGTGGCCAATCCGTAACAAATTTAAATCATCTGGATGGAGCCATGATCCAAGAGCTTTTCCTTCTGCTTTCAACGTGACGTCCTCCCTCCTGAGAGCCGGCAACAACCTGGTGTTGATTTAAGCCATCATGTTGATGCCCGGTAATTAATTAAAAGTGTCATTCCCATCAAGGTAAGGTATTAATGAGTGGAGTGGGAGTTAGTACAGTGTCTAGAGCTGAAGAAAGCATTAGCAGACCTAATAGTCAGAGTCACCACCTCCCCCTCCACCTCTAGAATCTGTGGGGCACTTATAAGAAGCAGATGTCCTTCGTCTGCTAAGGCTTCCCCTTACAGAAATAATCTGTATTGTATTGTTGGCATGCTCAGTGTATAGCGTATCCCCCTACCTTAACACCCTGTTCTGTAGCTGACAGGTATGTGTTTCATTCTTAGGTTTGTGACCCGACCGCAACTTGCTCAAAATAAACAACAGGTGCCTTTGTTTCTATTCCATCTGGCACAAAGATGAAAACTTGAATAAGTTAAAAACAAACAGATTAATCCCACGTAAAGGGATAACAGTAGCATATGGGAAATTGATGTAATCTTGTTTCTACATTTTGATTAATTTCCCAAATAATGACAGTTGATGTTTCTGACCAAACTGTTAATCTCCTTTGCATGGTATCATTAATTTAAGTTTCTCAATGTTCCAAAAAGGCCACGTCTGTGTTGAACAACCCCAGACCCCATTTACATACAAGATGTTCCTATGAATGCTGGTTATAAGAAAATATATCATGACAATTTTACTTTCTTGTTATCCTTTTCAAGGGTAAAATACATACAGTACACGTTTAAATGCCTGCTGTTCACACAGGTTATCTGACACTGATTGAAATGGATTTCCCTCCATTTTTTTTTTCTGCCCCTCTTAGCCACCTCATCAGGGAAAGTCTGACACCACCACTGGGCATATTTTTTAATGAATCTCAAAAAACAATCGATGAGTGCAAGATCACACAAGAGCTGCACAAGCACGTTGATAGGAAAAGATCACCGCCTCTACTTTTGAGTTTCTAACTGATAGGCATTTCCAAAAGCTCTGTGTTTGGTTTCAAAATGCCTTTTCACGTTACATTTGGTAAAATATATAAGCATTTATTATTGGTCCACTCATTGTTCAAGCTACGGTTTTCACCATCAGGTTTTCTCTTCTTACTAGCTAGAGTAGAGAGAGACATGTTTATATCACTTTCCAAATATGATAAAAAAAAAAAACTTTTAATAGCAACACGAGTAAAAAACTAAAATCACCCACATATTACACAAAGTGAACTCAATGGAACTGGCTGAGGATGCGTTGAGTGGCTGAGTGAATGGGAAGGGGTGCTGTAATGCACGCGCTGCTTTGACAGATACAAAAATAAGACATACACCTGATGCTACTGTTTTGGTTTTTTCTTTCATTTTCCATATTTAATTTGGTTAGTTTGTTTTTTTCATTTTCAATATTTATTTTAGTTGATGTCAGCTGGCCACTTGGTTGTCTCTTGCAGGCTGGACATGGCCACAGGCTGCCAGTTGATGAGCCCTGACCTAAATCACCTAAAACTATTTAGTAAATGCATTAATAACTAACTGACTGGTTAACTGCTTCAGGACTTTAAATATAACTAAAAAAACATTTTTAGTGTCTTGTGTGTATGAGAAAACACAAGATCAGTTTACATAGGGGATGACCGAACGCATCTATTTTTCACATGAATGTGAATCCACTGTACACAGGAAACTGTGGTTAACAACCCTGCACTTCTCTATAATAGGGCCTTGTGTGTTCCACTGACAGAGTGGTATGTGGCAACTCATTCTGTACCCATCAGGGTTGTATCAGCTCTGTGTTTGAACATAGACGTTAAATGCTCAGAGGCAGTCTCTCAGTAATTGATGGAGTCTAATTTTAAAGCCGTTTTTAAAGCAGGTAAAATGAAAAAAAAAAACTGGTTTGTAATCTTACAAGCTTGAGATCAGTTCTTACATACAGAACAACTCAAACACCCATCCATACATGATAACATGTGTCACAAAGGGGTTAGGTAAGTAATGCAAATAACCCAGTAACCAAAAGTAGAGAAACATTCTGAATTTCCGAATAGCTTACCTGTAATCTTATCTTAAATGTTTTGCTTAATTCACTCTTGGTCTGTGACCTGGAGGAAGACACGTTTGGCACATCACAACCTACTGTGTCCTTCACTGTTCACAATGCAGGTGAAACTGGCTTGTTTATATGATGTGTGAACCGGATGTTTCCAATATCCTGCAAGGCACACTGAAACATAGCAGCTATTGATGTATTGCTCTGGTTTTTAATACAGCATGTTTTAGATTCTTACATATATGTATATAATTTTGCTGTGGAAGAAAGCACAGGGGAAGCACTTTGCTAATTTAATTAATACATGTATTGAATGCCAACAGTAGGAGAATAATGCAGTTTGCACAATTATGCACAGTTTTCTTGCTGTCAGCAATAAACAAAGTCATTTAAGAAAAGACTTAATATGGTTTACTGCTTTTGTGATTTTTGTCCAGTTGAGCTGGATTTTGGTGTCTGACCAAATTTTTGTCAGAGTTTCAGTTTCTCCCACTGTCCAGATTTCCACAGTGAAAAACTGGAACGCCCTAGCAACTCGGACACCATTAAAATAATAACATAAAATAACACAATAATAGTTTAAAAATTAAACATCGGGTGAATTTATTGCAGATCAGAACAACTCATTATTTTCTTTATATTGTCACCTATTCAACACCTGTTAAATGTTCAAAAAAAGCCAGATTTAAAACATAGATCAGCTATTACCATTTCAACATATTACCATTTAAACATAATCAAAATGGTTAAACAAATAATAAATTTCATTGTTTATTTGATTTTTGAATGGCACTAACACAACCTAATACCTCTGCTATTTGCATACTGATGCAGTTTTGACAACGGGACAACAAATTAAGGCGCAACTGTGACGAGCCAAGTTTTCCCAGGATGTCTGGTAACCCTAATGTAGTTCCCAAAGACATTTTTTGTTTTTTGCTCTATTTGTTTCGTCAGAATATTAACTAAACTAAGCATAAAATGTTTACTTCCAAGTCAGGTTACCCTGTATAGTTTGTTTGCTGTGTGCAAAAGGACTAAGTCCAGCAGTTGTTCACATTGACGTTTAGCAAGCAAACCAGACTCGGTGCGTTTGCCAAATGGACCGATACCACCTCTTTATGTGGAATCAGGACGGTTTGTTTCCCAAGTGGACCCAGTTTGAGCACACCCTAAGTAAATAGTCTTTTGAAAATAGAAATTCAAAAGCGATAATGATAATGAAGAGCCAGCCTTTAAATAGTTCCTTATATTGTCAATGTTGTAGAAGTGTACAGCAGCTGGACTGTCCAAGCTGCTACTTCAAAGATTCTTTGAAGATCCTGCTATCAAACCCACTCCTTCCCTTCAGGGATGCTATTTTGACATGTAAGGTTTGACTTGTTCAAGCCTTTTCTGATTTCAAATGTAACTAAAAGTTACAATGTTATTGTTTCACGTAAAATGTAATGTGCTACCACATCTTAGCTACCTTTATAAAAAAAAAAAAAAAAACTACAGTTACAAGTTACTGAAAAATGTAATCAGATTACACTAATATGTTACATATAACGCGTTGCTCCCCAGCACTGTATAAACATGTAATGGATCTCCTCCTGTCAGCTGATTAGGTAATAATACAGATGTCAGCATAAGACACTTACTTGCCTCGCAATAATAGAGCTTGATCTTTAACTGAATGGTAAGATATTCATCTTTGAACCATGAGCTTAGAGGTCCATGTCCAGCCATTGTCTTTCAATTCAATTCAGTGAGCTGGGATGAGAAGCCGTTCTCATTCGTGGAATAGCATCTGTATGTTCTCTATGAACATTCATCAAGCATTTATCAGTATTCTTACAATCTGGTTTGTGCAACACAATAAAAAATAGTATAGCCAAGGCTCACTGTGTAAATTAGATGATAGATAAATGCAAACAAAAAATGCTTTAACCATGTGCAATATAGCACCACCCTGATTATTGCTGATGGGAAGTAAATCCTCAGAAAAGTAAGACCTATGCTATTATGCTGCTACAAAAATATTTTCCGGTATCTATCTGCTACCGTACATATCAAGTAGGATGAAAGCTAACTTACCTTTCTAATTAATATCAGTAAGGTACAAGAATCAGCTTTAATGACTGGGATTTTCTAACAAACTTCTTCAGGCTTACATTTACAATTACAAAAATACAATTAGAATTTATTGACGTACTTTAAGCTGGCAATAACTGCTATCCCCTTTGCCTCTGGATTTCCACCATGTTTGTAGCTGTGGAGATTAAAGATGCTATAAAATTACTACACAGACCCACACTGAAGCCTTATTATCTAGTGCTACTTAAACAAGCCTCAAGGCTTTATTATAGATTTTTTATGTCTGGTACGTTGCTTTTGACCTTTCAGTGTTAATATTTGTCTTGCATGTTGTCACTTGCTTATTGCACAGGTCACTGGAAGAGCCCAATGCACTCTCAATGTCTGATCCCCTGTCTCCATGCAGAGATACAGTTCATTAACTCAAACCCCAACCCCAACGCCATATTACGTTTTTTTTTTCTACTCAGGCTGTATGTCTCTTCATATCTCTCAAATTTGTGATGAGGTCTGTAAGAAGCGCATAGGAAATGAACACTGCTAAACTGGAGAATGAGCTTCGTGTCCTCTGAAAATACTATATAGAGTAATGTTATGGTAGTGCCAATCAACGTTTTGTTTAATCATGTTGCCCCTTTGGATTTATTTGCTCTGCTGTAAGATGTGATATCTTATTTCCAAGAGTGCCCAGTTCCATAGCTGAGGGTCTCTGACACAGTAAACAAGAAACAGTAACACTTTAAATTAAGTATCACTAATTGCTGTGTATTTGCGTCATAGTTACTTTGTAAATACAGGTGTAATTATACATAATTACAGTGCTATTATGCATAGTTACAATGTACTTCATGTGTAACTTTTTTTTGAACGATATAACCCTAATCCTAACCCTTAACCTATCCTTAACCCTGACCCTAAACCTAACCCTAGCATTTTTCTGATACAATTGTGTACTTGCATATATATATTGTGTAAAAATATGTATATGTTAAATGCATTGTAACTATGCATAAAAACATTGTAATTATGTGTAAGTACACATGTATTTACTATGTAACTACTAAGTAAATATACAGCAATTAGAGACACTGAATGTAAAGTGTATCCAAAGTAATTATGCAGTGCCTGTTTTATATATTGGCTGCGCCTTACTGATAGAGATGCTTCCAAACCAAATGCAATACCAGGTCCTCATGTACATATTATGATATCTACAAAAAGGGTATCAAGAGCTTTTTTACTCTCTGAAATAGTGTTGTGGGTTATTTACTGCTCTAAGGTAAGTTTTACAACTCATCCAAATAACAGTATATAAAATGTCCTTAATTTTCTAGTCTGGGGGCACTTCCTATCAATGTACTGACCCAGAAATACCACATTTCCAGCTTCAAAAGAAATAACCTGTTTATCTTGAACTGTCACGTGCAGTCTGAAAGAACAGTAACAATAAGTTAAACTTTTATAATGGAATACAGATTGCATTGTGTGCAGTCAGTTTCCTTTCTCATAATGCAAACCAGCGTGCAAGAGCTATTTTCAATGCGTACCTGCAAACAGTGATAACTTTATTGTGGTTTATTCGGAATGAAATAACATAGTGCATCTACATACGGCAAAAGGTCGTCTTTTAAAGAATATGGCTTATATTTGTTAACCCGTGGTGTGGTTTTTTAAAAATAGCTTTAAATGAAGCACATTGCTGCACTTATGTAAACCGCGGTGAGTTATGAGGGGGAACTTCTATCTGATATTTAACAAACTGAAGTAATGGGCAGGTTTGATATCCATTCAAAAACAGAACTTGTATATTCCACTTTGTTGAGAAAAATGATAGCATTGCAATGCTTACATTGCATTGTAATAGTGATATGTTTTAGAATGCTAGTGGAGAGACAACACCTGAAAGAACAGTTAAACAATAAATCACTGTAAGTTAGATCAATCTGTGTGATTCTTACTCCCTTGTTTATATATATATATATATAATGTCCATACAACTTAAATAATGCACATTGAAACCACACATTACCATTTACTTCATTCACAGTTATTTTTCAAAACGTGACAGTCCCACATTATTTCGATAGTTTGAATAGGTTTGTTTTGTTTTTGTTTTTTATGGGGGGGGGGGGGGGGGCTGGGGGGTTCAATTCAATCTTATTTCATAGGAAGTAACTACTGGTGGAGTCCTGTAGTGCTGTAGTATAGTAGTGCCAGAGATACACTGTACAGTTGTTCTAGTTATAATATTGTAAATTAAATTTGCCATCTCAATTCATCAAATCATGCAAGTTACAGCAGCTGTGCCTTTTTGTGAAATGCTTTCTGTTTTATCCGTTTAGCTTTGGCTGAATAAAAGTTTAACGTAATGAAATTATTTAATCCTCAGTTTTGTGTGTGCACTGCGAATGCGATGGCATATCTTTTATTTCAAGCTCTTCAAAGGCATACAGTATCACCTCTTCACTATGGAGTATCATAGGATTCCTGAAAAGTAAATGAGAAAAACAGTTACTCCCAGCTACTCCTAGCTATTTAAACTCAATGATCACATGACTGATCCAAGTAAATTGCCTGGAGGCTCACAGTTCAGACCAGCTGCTATCAAACCTTTAATTACACCAATCTACAGCTGATAAGAGGCTCTAATGGCCCCTTCATATCAGCATCGTAGCTTGGCCATGCACGGTGTATGGCTGAAAGATTGATACCTACAATGCCTTCATCTGATTGCTAAGTTCCTGTTAAATGATAAATTGCAGACCTCATCCCTAGTTCCTCATCATTTTTCTCAAGGAAACCATGGTAATAAATGTGACCCCTATTCCTTTGATAAATTCAAGTGAGCTCCACCACCAATTACACACCTAAAAGCTTAAGATATTCTTCATTTTATACATGCATGATTTAATTAAAATGGGCTGGGTAAAACAAGCACTTTGATTAACCAAGAGCCATGTAAAAACCCCACCATGACTGAACTGGTTCACAGACTCCTTTCCATTTTTTGTACGTCAATTAGCAGCTTGGGTGTATATTACAGTATATTGTCTTTTCCTCATGCCTCACACACAATAACAGCATACCCTGCTTATCATAATACAGTAAGTATCAGTAATATATACATGTTAGCATTGAGAACAGTGCTGTACCTAGTATTCAGAGTAAGATGAGCTTTATTTGGAATATGTACTTTAAAACAATCAGGGGCTTGGAGGTATGTGAGTGAGGGAGAGAGCAATGGCTCACACTTTTTTTATAGGGCATCTTTTTAGTTTATTAACTATTTACAGCAATCTTACTAAGAAATGTTCTTAGTTTTGTGTTGGCAGACAGTTCATAGTAATTAAGAATGTATACACTAATTGTCATTGTATAATAGTAATAACACCTGTCCAGTTAGATATCCACATATATGTACCACCTTACATTCCTACCAATTTGAGAAAAATGTGTGCAATAATTTGTCAAAAGTCATTTGAAAGTCTTATATTCCCTTATAAAAGTTTACCTCAGTATTTTTGCATGCTATTTTTGCAATTTTACCATTGATATAATATGCATTTACCATTGTTTATCCTGGTTTGCCATGTTAATTAATATGCTTTACCATACCTCATTATTCTTTACAATTCTTTCCTATGCTTTCCCTATGCTTTATTACACTTTTCTATGTTTTTACTATAGTACACTTTTATAAGGGGTATGTCGTATAGACCTCTCTTATGAATAAGTTATTCAAACACTTACCAAAAGTTACCAACATTAACACTGTAAACACTTTTATGAGAGCCTGAGGATATTATTCAGTGCATTGCAACACATGCTTATCATAAGATTATCACATACCTTATGCAAAATGCTAATATGCAAAACAACAGTAACACCTAAACATTTCAGGACTAGGTGGTAGATTTAAAGATGCTTTATATAATGCATCGTGTAAATCTGTCATGGAATCCAGACATACAGACATGTTTCCAGGATCATGTTGGGCTTCAGATTACAGTATGAACAGGTTTTAGTAATATTATTATTCATAGAGGGAAATGTATGGTTGTCCCCACTGTTGTAAAATGTCTGCTGCTACTGACAGGATATGTTGTTAGGTTCTCAGTGGACCTACCTAAATAATGAAACCTACAGCTAGATGTCAACTATACCGTACAGCTGTGGAAGATAAAGGGCCTCGTATCAGCACAGGCACATAGAAACTGTACTCTTGAACTGCAACAGGAGCACCATGCAGACGAGTCACATGGGAATAAACAGACACGCATTCACTTACCGTACTTTACAATGAAAGAAACACCATATTGTGGTGGTACAACATGCAACAACTTCATATAAACTTCTTGTGATCTAGTTAATATATTGGACTTTTATGAACACCAGGGCTTGATATTTTGTTCCATCAACACCTCACCCACTCATACAACACAGCTTTTATTTTCACATTGCCACAATTATTGGGAGCTGTTAGATGTTTTACAGCCAACAAAACCTGCTGATCCAAATAAAGGAGCTAATTCATCATTATGCTTGCTAAAAAGAGCAAAACTCTCAAATACGTACATGACTATTATTATTATTTATTATTATTTATATTATTATATTATTATTATTATATTATTTATTATTATTATTATTATTATTGTAGAGTAATTGGTGTTTTAAAGATGTTCATGTTTTTTTGTATTAATGTAGAGTGCTTTAAAAGGAAAGTTTCTGAGAATTAACCCTATAAATGATGGTTATATAACCATCGTCCATATTAAACAGGTAATAGTAAACCATAATTATTAACACGGAGGTTCCCAATGGTCCATGTGCAAATTCCTGCAGCTATCTATCCCTTTTAACCCACCAAAACCATGAACACGCTGCATGTAACAAATCATATTAACAAATAAAGCATATTAAAAAACACATTTTTCCCCATGCTAGAATTATTAATTATTGCTAAAAATGTAACCCATTTGTCACTACAATGCTACATTGCAAGGTTTGAAATATTATTCATGAATGTAATTTAGCTTTAATAATAGTACTAATAACAGCAGTATAGATTGTGTATAAAGGCATTTATTTTATTTTATCAACAAAGTGCTAAAGGAGAGTTAACCTTATGAGCTTTATTATCATTATTACTGGTACCCCTTTTGGTGCTTCGCTTTTTCTAGGATGTGCAAATATTTCCAGTGAAACGATATAGCTACAGTGCTGCATTCTGGCCCAGGTCAAATGCATTTGAATTACACTCAGTAGTAAATACCTGCATTTCCGTGTCCATTGTCTCACTATGTTTCTGTCGTATGTAGCACGGTAATGCAGTGGCGTAGTCAGGATTTTGCTTCAGGGTGGGATGGAGATTTTTAGATGATGGTTAATAACACTGACATATCAAGGATTTGGTCCCGGAGTGTTGGTGGTGAATCGGCAGGATTTCATTTAGCGGGAGGGGTGTGGGTGCTGGTGAATGACCACCGGGATATTGTTTCGTGCTTGGGGGGTGCTGGTGATGGATCGAGATTTTTGCACATGGCTTATATTGCTATTAAATGGGTCAATAAATCAGCCTGGTGAAAAGCACCAGCATGATTACAATAGAGTTAAAGAGTGGTGGTAGTAAGATCCACCACAGTTTAAATCATTACAATGGACGTCATTGGGGCTTGAACTCATTACGGGCAGAAAGCAGTAACTTTCATCTTTAGCGCTGTGTTTGAGATACTATATCTGCATATAAAATACAAGCAAATAATCTAAATATATTCTTCAGAAGAAAGGGGGTTGTGATAATATAGCACGTGCTAAAAGGGAGAACAGCATTGCTTAAAAACCTTGATTAGAATGAATAAAATGGCAGGTCCCAGTAATTACCACATTAATTACTCCATGATTGCTTCTAACATTCTGGGCCTAAAGCTAGTCCAAACTAAACACAATCAACAGCGATTGTCCTTAATATGAAAAAAAAGAATAATGATAATCATTTTAAAAAAAACATATAGCATTACAGGGTTTGTCATTTTCAAAAAAATAGCATACATGCCCTAATTACAAAACAATAAAGTACAATTTTCATTTCTTTTTTTTCATGAACTGTATGTCACTGCAGCAGATGCCATATTGAATTAAATTAAGCAGACAAATGTTTTGGCTAATTCCTTCTTCAGGGTATACAGTATGAAGGAACTACTTTATACATTAAAGAATCGTTTGTCTACTTCGTTTGCAGCAGTTTCTTAGAGTTTTACCTTCTTCTGATAGGGGTTTGGAGGGTATTTCATTTTTAAAGGATCTTGTTTTCTGTTAGCAGTCTTGTTGAGATGTGGACATGGAAGGGTAGAAAGCTTAATGACTACCCAAGATTTGACTTCTGGGTGGGGTTGTAAACAAAAACCACTTGCCCAACACCTTGGCCTCAGCAGGCTCGAGTCATGTAGATGTCAGAGTGCAAGTGCTCTTGTATGTCAAACGCCATTCTGTAATGGCCAACAGGTGTCTAAGTGACAGCGTTGACCTTGCTTCCAGAGGAAACTGCTGTATTCTTCTTCTTTTCAAACAGGGGTGTGAGCACCACATACTGGGAGGACTAAGGCCTGTGAATTTTCCCTTTGCATAAGTACCAGCAGAACTGCTTCCGTGCCCAAAGACACCTAATCACCCCTACAATTTCCAGAATTGCGCTCTCATAGGAATTCATTGGGCTATTTTAGTGCTGTAGGGCGTTAAAGGGTTAAACCCTGAAAAAAAAAACAGGGGCAACACTATTTAGGAGTGCTGCAATGTATTTGCATGTTGTTCTGTATACAATTTAGATTTTCCAATCATCCACAGCAGACACACTTCTGTATTAGTTCTTTAGACCACAGTCATAAATAGTTAGTACATCTGGTAAATAAAACAAGTACTTGCTAGCACGCTAATGCTTTATAAATATAAATATTTGTCTTTGAGACAAATCATCCTGAATCCTGAAAAGCTTTAAGCAAATGCTCCACAGTGAATCACCCCTTAATAATGTTGCATGTAGCTTACTTTTTGTTTGCTTGTGTTTTGCACTTCAGGGCCACAGCACAAACGTATATGTTATTTAACAACATATAAAAAAATATCTCATTAAAAAAAATATATATATATATAAAATATATATATATATATATATATATATATATATATATATATATATATATATATATATATATATACACACACACTACCGGTCAAAAATTTTAGAACACCTCCATTTTTCCAGTTTTTATTGAAATTTACGCAGTTTAATGTCTCAATGTACTCTGTAATTAAAGCATAGAACAATTAATTAATTGGAGATAAAAAAGAAAACATGGAATTGTTTTGTTCAACAAAATTTAATCTAAATGTTTGACTCATCAAAGCAGCCACCTTTTGCAGATATAACAGCCGAACACACTCGTGGCAGTCTTTCTACAATGGAAATCAAATATTGTTCGTAAAGTTCTTCACAACACTGTTGCAGAAGTTCCACAAATGTGTTGCACTTCTAGGTTGCTTTGCTTTCACCCTTCTGTCCAGCTCATCCCAAACCAGCTCGATGGGGTTTAAGTCTGGAGACTGTGCTGGCCATTCCATGATTTGAAGCCTACCGTCCTGTTCTTTTCTTCTAAGGTAGTTCTGACATAGCCTGGAGGTATGTTTTGGGACATTATCTTGCTGTAGGATGAACCCCTGACCAACTAGGCTTATACCAGAGGGTATTGCATAGCGCTGAAAAATGCTATGGTAGCCGTTTTGGTTCAGGGTGCCACTCACTCTGTGCAAGTCGCTGACTCTGGATCATCACGCTTCCTTCTCCATGTTTGACAGTTGGTGTCACACACCGAGGAACCATCCTTTCACCTACTCGAGGGCGTACAAAAACCCTGCGTGATGAACCAAAGATTTCAAATATTGATTCATCTGTCGATAAGACCTTCTTTCAGTCTTCACTGGCGGTGCTTCATGGCCTAGACAAGCCTCTTTTTCTTATTGTGCTATCTTAGCAATGGCTTCCTTACTGCCACTCGACCTGTCAAACCTGCAGCTCGAAGTCTTCTCTTCACAGTTGAAACTGAGACTTGCTTACTTCGACCAGAGTTAAGCTGTGCTTGAAGCTGTTGTCCTGTGAGCCACCTATCACACAAGCTGTTTCTGACTCTCAGAAACTTGTCTTCTGATTCTGTTGTGGCTTTGGGTCTGCCAGACCTCTTCCTGTCAGAGTTTCCTCCAGTTTCCAAGTGCCTTTTGATGGTGTAGGAAACTGTACTCACTGACACCTTGGCTTTCTTTGCAATTTCTCTAAAGGAAAGACCTATACTTTTAAGGGTTATAATGGTCTGTCTGTCTTCCTTTGTTAATTGCCTTTTTCCCGCCATTATGATAGCAATATACTACTTCCTGCAGTACAATACTGTCCAAATAATGCTTAAGAGGGTGTAGTAACACAGTCTGTTCCAACACTGCTTTTATACAGACAGAGGGTTTGTAAGTAATCAACAAGAGTTGGGATACCTGTAGGAATTATTAGCATCAACTTTCAGGCTTAATTTACTTCCATTGCTGCAGAACAGCTGTAAGTTGTTAACCCATTACTTGTTCCCTGAAAATGGCCTATTTGTATAACTCTGAAATGTACATTATTTTTCAGTTTTTGGTAACCTAAACATTTTTTTTTAACCTTTGGCAGTTTACCGCTTACCTTTGTACCATTTCAGGTTATTCACTGGACTTGAACTGCTTAAATTTCAATAAAAACTGGAAAAATTGGGGTGTTCTAAAACTTTTGACCGGTAGTGTGTGTATATATATATATATATATATATATATATATATATATATATATATATATATATATATATATACAGCGCCTATAGAAAGTCTACACCCCCTTGAGCTTTTTTCACATGTTGTTATGTCAGTGCCTCAGAGTGTCATGCATTTATGTGAGGATTTTTTTCCACTTATTTACACACCATAAGAGGAAAAGTTTTTATTGAGAAAAAAATTATATATTAAAAATACAAAACTGAAAGATTATAATTGGATAAGTAGTTGGATAAGTCTCCACACCCCCCTTCGGCAACAATTACAGCTGTGAGTCTGTAGCGATAGTCACTACCAACTTTGCACACCTAGATTTGGCAATGCTTGACCATTCTTCTTTACAAAACAGTTCAAGCTTTGTCAATTTCCTTGGGGACCACTGATGGACAGCAATCTTCAAGCCATGCCACACATTTTCGAATGGATTTAGATCAGGGTTCTGACGGGGACACTCAAGGACATTTACCTTTTTGTTCCTTAGCCACTCCAGTGTTGCTTTTGCTGTGTGCTTTGAATCTTTGTCATGCTGAAAGGTGAACTTTTGTCCCAGTTTCAGCTTTCTTACAGAGGGCAGCAGGTTTTCCTCAAGGACTTCTCTGTACTTTGCTCCATTCATTTTCCCTTCTGTCCTGACAAGTGCCCCAGTCCCTGGTGATGAGAAACATCCCCATAACACAATGCTGCCACCACCATGCTTCACAGTAGGGAGGGTGTTCTTTGGGTGATGCGCTGTGTTGGGTTTGTGCCAAACATCATGCTTTGCCTTTAGGCCAAAAAGTTCAATTTTAGTTTCGTCAGACCACAAAACTTTTTCCCACATGGCTACAGAATCTCCTGAATCTCCATTTTTTTTGCATACTTCAAAAGGGATTCAGGGTGGGCTTTCTTGAATAATGGCTTCCTTCTTGCCACCCTACCATACAGGCCAGATTCATGGAGTGCTTAGGATATTGTTGTCACATACACACTTTGACCAGTCTTGGCTACAAAAGTCTGTAGCTCTTGCAAAGTTGCCATTGGCCTTTTGGTAGCCTCTCTGATCAGTCTCCTTCTTGCTCGGTCATCTAGTTTGGAGGGATGGCCTGATCTAGGCAGGGTCTTGGTGGTGCCATACACCTTCCACTTCTTAATATTCATCTTGACCATGCTCCAAGGGATATTCAAGGCCTTTGAATTTTTTTATACCCATCCCCTGATCTGTGTCTTTCAATAACTTTGTCCCAGATTTCTTTTGAAAGCGCCTTGGTGCTCATGGTTGAGTATTTGCTTTGAAATGACTACCTAGCAGAGGCAACCTAAGGAACTGCTGAATTTGTCATGAAATCATGTGACTCACTACAATTTAACACAGGTGGAGGCCACTAACTTGGTGTGTGATTTTGAAGGCGACTGGTTACACCTGAGATAATTTAGGATTGCTATTACAAGGGGGTGGACACTTGTTCAACCAAGCTATTTCAGTTTTTATTTTTAATTAATTTTCTACAAATTTCTAGAATATTTTTTCACTTGGAAGTTGTGGGTTAGGATGTGTAGATCAATGAAAAAAAAATCGACTTGAGTGCATTTTAATTCCAGGCTATAAGGCAACAAAAGGTGAACATTTTGAAAGGGGGTGTAGACTTTCTATAGACTATATATATAGGCATATATATATATATATATATATATATATATATATATATATATATATATATAATAGCATAAGAATATAAGAGGCTTTTCAAAGAGTTGTATCCCGTCCTAAACTTTTGTGTTATTTACTAATCGGTATGTAGAAATTGAGTTGGATTTTCAAAGCAATCGTTATGCTAAAAACCGTAATTTATTCGTCAGGCTGTTTAAATTTGTTTGAGTTATTATAAACACAGTGTGTGCTGGGTTAGGGAGTTCTATTGTAATTTTACAAGATTAATACACGTATAATGAAGTGTTACATACATGGTACACATGTTTAATAACTAACAACCACAAACACAAATGGCACTTCAAACATATTTATTTATAGCCTACAGTCGTACATACTAAAATACATGCAAAATTAGATGTCAACAAAAGAAAATAAATTCCAACCAAGCCTACGTAGATGTCCCATCCAAAAAAAGAAAGGTGGTTTTTTTTTTTCTTTTTAACCAAAAAACAATTGTAGAATTAATGACATCATTGACTCAATTTCAAAACATTAATATATTGATTGTGTTTGTATGAGAGGAAGAAACTTTGTTATGTTCAACTAGCTGCTGAAGAGGAACAGCAAGGATGGAGAGTTTGAGTTTACCCAGTGGAAGTGGTTTGTCGAGGATTTGCGGCACTCTACAACCAGGTTTCTCAGAGATGTCGGGTTCAGTGAGCAAGAGTTGCATCATACAGTGAAGAACTTATCTGAAGCAGCAGAAAGGAGCAGTAACTGGCTGTGGTTGAGACGGAAAGATTCTGGATGGGGATCTCAAGTAACGTAAGTAAGCCTGGCTGAGTTGAGTGGGGGGCGGAGGGGGGTGATTCTGGGATGCCAGAATCACTCTCGAGCCCTCTTGAGGTTCCGTGGGCTAGTCGATGAAACACAGAGGATGGAAGGTGCCCACTTGATGCACTGGGGAGACCGAACTGTGGTTGATCCCCAAAGCCAGCATCGCAGCCGTTGTGTGTGCTGATGCGCTGGGGAGGCAAAGAAAGCTGATCCCTGGAGCCAGCATTATACTTCAGCCATCAACACCAGGCAGAAGGATAGCTACATCATCAGATGGAAAGCAACTGCAGTGGATGGAGATGCAGATGGAGCACATTAGTTTACTGTAAACCTACATTTTAGTTGACGCTTATCTTGGGGAGAGCCGAGTTCAAATCTGCATGAAGTTTTAACATCTACTCTCATGTAATGGAAATCATAAATTTAGTTTGAAAATCACTTGCTACTAAAGCTGTCATTAATATACCACAAGTTCAATACAACATTGTTTTTTGAAAATCCTGCCCAAATTGACTAAAAAGGAAGCTTATCTTTATATATTTTTTTTATTTATTTATTTTTTTACATTTTCTTAATAATATTACTGGTCCCCCTTTTATGTTGCTGAAGATTTTTTTGGTTCTTCATTAGCATATTTTTCATGGTACTTTAGGAACCGTGCAAATATTGCACCCTGGCAGCTTTGCACATGATCTCATTGCAGCGAGACCATTGAAGTGAGTTTGAACTTAGCAGTGATTAAAATCCTAATGCTAACACTTATGTCAGTAACATACATCCCTGCCACAGATGTAAATTCAAAATTAGAGCTATCAGTATGATAAAAAAAAATGTGTTGACTGTATATAACAGTATGTACAGAACAGTACAGAATAAGAATCAGCAATGAAATGAAATAAGAACATAAGAACATAAGAAAGTTTACAAACGAGAGGAGGCCATTCGGCCCATCTTGCTCGTTTGGTTGTTAGTAGCTTATTGATCCCAGAATCTCATCAAGCAGCTTCTTGAAGGATCCCAGGGTGTCAGCTTCAACAACATTACTGGGGAGTTGATTCCAGACCCTCACAATTCTCTGTGTAAAAAAGTGTCTCCTATTTTCTGTTCTGAATGCCCCTTTTTCTAAACTCCATTTGTGACCCCTGGTCCTTGTTTCTTTTTTCAGGCTGAAAAAGTCCCTTGCGTCCACACTGTCAATACCTTTTAGAATTTTGAATGCTTGAATTAGGTCGCCACGTAGTCTTCTTTGTTCAAGACTGAACAGATTCAATTCTTTTAGCCTGTCTGCATATGACATGCCTTTTAAGCCCGGAATAATTCTGGTCGCTCTTCTTTGCACTCTTTCTAGAGCAGCAATATCTTTTTTATAGCGAGGTGACCAGAACTGCACACAATATTCAAGATGAGGTCTTACAAGTGCATTGTACAGTTTTAACATTACTTCCCTTGATTTAAATTCAACACTTTTCACAATGTATCCGAGCATCTTGTTAGCCTTTTTTATAGCTTCCCCACATTGTCTAGATGAAGACATTTCTGAGTCAACAAAAACTCCTAGGTCTTTTTCATAGATTCCTTCTCCAATTTCAATATCTCCCATATGATATTTATAATGTACATTTTTATTTCCTGCGTGCAGTACCTTACACTTTTCTCTATTAAATGTCATTTGCCATGTGTCTGCCCAGTTCTGAATCTTGTCTAGATCATTTTGAATGACCTTTGCTGCTGCAACAGTGTTTGCCACTCCTCCTACTTTTGTGTCGTCTGCAAATTTAACAAGTTTGCTTACTATACCAGATGTTAGATGTTTAATCCAAAATTGAGGTGATTCCCAAGATAAATAAAGAAAAAAGTGACATGCAATGGTTACCCTGGGGACATAATCGATGTTCATTACAAAGTTATGGCTTGTCACACTCTTATGACAACTATTAAATGTGTTCTGGTACAATTTAGCTTCTCAGTGATCCCACATGGACACAATTACAGATTATAGTTACTTAGCATGCATTTGATTAGAACACAACAATAATATGTTGCCAGAAATGAGCACTGGAATGCTGGAAAATCAGTAGAACACATGAAAGAATGAGGTGCTAACTACTGAGTGTCTATTTAAGGGTAAAATACTGTGTGCAGTAATGGCATAGACACATTAACACTGCACAGCAGAAAAGACACAAAGCAAATACTGTGCAAACAAAGCAGCACCAAAGCAAGCAGTGTCACAAAACACAGATGTGAGGTGTGTGGTAAAGTGGGGTGCAGTCAAGGCTGACAGCAGCAGAAACAGTGGACACAGAGGCGAAACACTGCAATTCAGAGCTTCTTGCACATTTGTATTAATTAATAAATACACATCAGCATTTTAAGCAAATCAAAAACAGCACCCAAGCAATCAGCATTGATAGGGCACACAACCTGCTTCTCCCAGTCTTCTCCCTAAGCTAACCTCTCCTTCAGCAAAGGAGCTGGCATATTTTAAAACACATGGCTGGGATTAATGATCATCATTTAATCAATTAAGCCCCAGCACATGGATTTGGCAGGGATGCAGTTTTAAATTCAAAATAAACACGATTTATACAAACCAAACAAAACACACTGTCTACACGTGCAAGACTTCGGTCCTGTCACATGTGCAATACAATACACAACAAAACAACTGGCATACGCTATAACAGTGAGCAATTGTCTGTGTAGGCAATCTGAGAATAACCCCTTTTATAAAATAAGGTATTATTATTATTATGATATAGAACAGCATTTATTTGTATTATGACTGTTTGTGACATGGTGAATCTTGTCTAAAAAGTGAATGTGTGGGAATCAATTTTAATATTTTAATATAAATCTTTTTGTCTTATTTGTGTTATTTTTTTGTGAAAATGTATTTATGTAGTATTATCAAGATAAATGTTTTATCAACTAGTATCTCTCAATGTTTTCCAGTCTAAACTTTTTTTTACTATATTTATTTTGGATCCAATGAGATATAATACCTCATTTCATGTGATGCCCGGTCCTTATATACAATGGGAATTTCATTCCAGTCATATGCACTTAGAGACATACTAACAGACCATGCATCACTCAATCAGATACGTATGAATGAGATTTGCAATAAACAAACTATTGTGAGGTTGTAGAAATGTCATTAATATCACTTTGGATTAACATCACAGGGGGTTGTCCTCTGGGATATATCGTGCTTGCAGGTGTGCTTTCCCAGCAGTGGCGACTTTGCTATTAAATAAGGCATTGTGACAATAAGACACCGATAAACAACTTAAGAGTAAGTAGAGGGGTTCTGAAAAATGTACTGTTACGCATTTCCATGTCTTGCTACAACTGTTTAAATAATGTACCTGCAATTTTTCTTTTCATTGTTAACATCCTGACATGTTTTACACAAATTCTGTTTCAAAATTATTTTCGAAATGTCTGCTCTATTGCACTGATTGTCAAACAGATTGCAAAGCAATAGCTATCCATGGTGTGGTACGGAACAACAAAGCCAGAGCACTTGTTGTTATGTTTTTGTTTTTTTGTTTTTTTAATCCTGCAGTGATTTAGAGGACAGATCTCAAACCCCAGTGCACTAGAGCAGACATTTTGAGAAGAGCTTTGATAAAGACGTTATTTAAACAGTTATAGCAACAAGTGGGGACATGTAATGCTATATTTTAAATCAAACAACATCCCTCCCTTTAGCTTGAAAAGGTATTGTCAGCACTGGATTGCAGAGATGTTCAGAAGGTAGTGTAGCATGTGTAGTCATAATGGGAATTAAGTCTCAGAATGCTCTTGGTCTTGAATGCACCTCACCCTTAAAGTAAAGTACTGATAAAACACTTCATTGGTAAAACTTTCTTGATTGAAAAAATATGTTAGGTTCTATATAAACACTACTGTATCATGATTTCCTTGCAGTAGCAGTAAAATATATTTTTTCCTAAAATAAAGAAAATAACTATTTCCACATGCATCTCAATAAAAAGTTCAATATCTTGACCAGTAGGAGTCACTGTCCTGCAATTAGGTGAACTATGAGTGGATGTATTTTCTTCCCCAACCCACAGGGATAGCTGCACTGGCATTGTGCGCCCATGGTTAGGAGTTGAAAACCCATCCAGTCACAGTTCACCTAATTGTACGACAGCAATTGTACTCCTCAGGTGCTTCCAGCCAAGATGGGCAACTCAGCACAGCCAGGATTCAAAGCAGTGAGCTGTGGATTGCATGACTCTCCTGCACTCTTGCACAGTAATATCTTTACCGGATATGTTTGTAAAGAGCTGGTTAATGTGAACTCATACTAGTGTTGATGAGCCCTGGGAAACAATTGGTATTAATGACACCAGGATACGATAGCTATTAATGCTGATGATATTAAGGTTTAATGTTTTGTTCAAATGCTTGTTTATATGAACATGTACAGTCTTTATCTGCTTTGGCCTGAAGACATTTGTGATTGTGATATGCTGCTTCATTTCATAAATAACTAATCAGTTCATTGTGGATATTTGAACCAAACCAAGCATGTTTTTTTTAAAAACAATAGAATCAGAAAGGGTTTCAATTAATTTGGTCCCTCCATATTGCCGTTGAAACTGTTCTGATAACATTACAACATAATCTTTGTATTTTATGAAAAATAAATTAATCATATGTTAGATGTCATGAGTGCAGTAGGGAAAAAAAAGCAATGTGTCAGACTGCACTGCACTTATCATTATGCTAATGCTAATGTATATGCCCCCCTATGTGATTTAATGCAACTAAACACAAGAGCTTCTAATATTGGATTCAGTCCAACCAAATGTAATATGCAGGCATTAGTTTATTCATCAAAATCATATTGCAAAGAAACTACTGCATTTGCCTCACACTTTCTGTTAACCACACAGTAATTATCTGGAATTACAGGGAAATAAAAATGATAATTGTATGCATTGTTATCTGTTTCTCACCATCCTGCTAATATTGGTAGCAGGCTTTATTGACTGGTTTTGTATGAAATATTTGATTGATAGCCTGTTAATGGGTTATGGTACGGCCTACAGCTTATATGACAACGTATATGAGCCCTGGGGGAGCAAATATGCTTTATCGTTTTCCAGTAACTTCGCTGGTTTTTACAGTACATGTCATTGCTTTTAACACTAATTTAGATCTATAAAGGTTTTACTAGCTTAGTGAGCCATGGGTAGACCTCTCACACTCACACCTAATGAAACCATCTTGTCCACTTCCAGTGCACTTTCTCATTTAAAATGAGAATGGGTTACACTTCTTAAATATGCCATTATTAACTATAAGGAGACCCAATAAAATTAGCAGTTTAAAGAATAAGTAGTTTCAGATATCATTTTAATTGCTTTTTAGAAGCCTCAAGCACAGGAAACCAAGTATTATAACACTTGTTCCTTATTAACATAATACATAAATAAATGAATAAATCAAAATAAAACAACACTTAACTAATTATTCCAAAAAACTATTCTAAAACAAGCTCAGAGAATCTGGTCCAATGTGGTTCTAGCATGAATGTGGTCCTAGCATGAATTTGGGAAAACATGTTTGTACATATAAACATAAACTGATTTAAGAAAAAAACTAACCCGGGCTCTGCGGTTGATGTAATCTCTGGAACGATTGGTTCGGCTGCTGTATTATTTGCTTCTTATTTATTATGTATAAAAAAATCGTTATCACGTTAAATGATAAACACGCTTTTATCTGTTATCACTATTACCTACACACACCAACTTTCTGTAATATAATGTAGGCTATAGGTTTACAAATATATACAAATTAATTTAACGATTTGTATTAGCTGCTCCAGCAAAAATAAAAAAAAAGCGGTGACTCTGTTTTACTGGTTAGATGAACACAATACATATTACCCGAGAGTATATCAATATGCATTTTTAGCTTTTGAGATTCATATAAAACAAAGTGATTTAACATAAGAACATAAGAATATAAGACAAGTTTGAGAACAAGAAAATGTCATTTGGCCCATCAAGGCTTGTCCTTTGTTAGCACACCATTCTCCCCTACTGGAGGGAAGTAATTTAAAAGCAGAGAATCGAGTCTTTTTTTAAAATGTCCCCAGTGTTTTAGATCCTGCTATTTCACCTGGTTGGCTATTCCATGCATTTATAACACTGTGCTTCCTACCTTCTGTTCTAAACTTACTTTCACTCGGCATCCACTTATGTCCTCTTGTTCTTTTCTATGTGTTAAATATGAAGTAGTGTATTGGGTTAACCTTATCTATATCAGTTATGATTTTAAAGACTTCAGTCAAGTGCTCGTGCCCCTTTTTTTTTCTAGGCTGAAGAGATTTAATTGTTTTAACCTGACCTCGTAGCTCATGTAATTAAGTCCTGGGATCAGCCTAGGTGCCCTTCTCTGTACATCTTCTCAAGTGCAATAATGTATTTGTGTATTGAGGTGACCAAAACTGCACTCAGTATTCTAGGTGGGGTCTCAGCAGGGCATTGTATAATCTTAACATAGCCTCTCTAGGCTTGACTCCACACTTTTTGCAATATACTCTACCATTCTATTTGGCCATTTTAATTGCCTTCTCGCATTGTTGAGATTTACTTGTGCATACCTTTTGAATTATGCAAGCTGCTTCTTACACGACAGGTAACAGAGAACCTAGCTGAGTTATTTCTATAGCATCATCAAAGATTCAAAGGAATGGGAGCTAATTGTGATGAGAGCATGATTAGTACTAAGAACACAATAAGTAAAAGGCCTGTTGCTATAGCGATGTATTCAATCCCACTCTATAAAGTAAACACGGCTGATAATTTACAGGATGCCAAGAAAACGAGTTTACACAGCGAGCACCCCAGCACCCCTAGTTGCTGTGCCCCTGTCCTAACACTAACTCCAAATCTAACCCTAATGTAGAATGGAGAACCATAGCTTTTTTGTGTCTTTGTCATTAGCAGCAATTTCCCTGCAATCCGACAGTTGCTTCTTCAAAATGTTTAGTGAACAAGTTGATTCCTTTTATCTCCAAACAAACAGACTCATATGTAATATGTTATACATAATGATAGGTTTTATTGTCTTCAGGTCTTCTGAAATATGAATGTATAGTGAGGCAGAGTGATTATGGTTTAGACAATACCCTTGTCTCTCCATATAGTAGATTTGTTTTATAATTTGACATGTTGTTGTGGCAGTTAGGGTGAAGCACTTTATCCGTACTGTATACAGCTGGTTACAGCTCAGCACATGTGTTAAACCACAACAGTTTATTTTTATAAAGATCGACCATCAAAGTTTCCACAAGAATTTGAGGAATTTAGCAGTTGCAAAAAATCTTCTGTTCGTATAATTTTGGTTTTGGCTTGTAAGTGACACACAGTATTTATTTGAAATGATACATTAGATGCAATTATGTTTTCAACAGCTGTTACAAGTGATGTGAAAAATTGTTTCTTAAGTGGGCTTAAGGAAGGAATAAATAATAATAATAATAATAATAAGAAGAAGAAGAAGAAGAAGAAGAAGAAGAAGAAGAAGAAGAAGAAGAAGAAGAAGAAGAAGAAGAAGAAGAAGAAGAAGGAGGATATAGGTTACTGAATATTAGTCATTTGGCCTTACTGATAAATTTGTAGCAAATAGTTATGCAAGCACATTTTTTTCTTTCTTCTCTGTATAATGTGAATAATATCATGTGTTTTTGTAATAAACTGGTCTGTTTAAATTATTAGTTACGGATCTGAATATAATCACTCTAACTCCTAAACCTAATATATCTCAGATATTTTTCTATTATATTTTTATTGGATTTATATGATATTAATAAGGGGGGCAGAATTAGTTTTTTTACATGGAGTTAAAAGGTGGTACTATGTATATCTTACACCTTTAAAATAGACCCCAAAACAGATAAAGAAAATGATCATTTGCACTGACTACTCAAAACAACAATTAACTTCCAGCACCAAAGTGCAATTGATTTATTCTTTGTAAAAACAATAGAGCCCATATTAATTGAGATGATACGTCACATTTTTCCGGATTCATTCATTGCTGTTCCACATGGTATTCTTCTGTATACCTGCTTAAAAAGGGGTGTTAAGAATGTTGTTTCAGGTTTAATGTTTTGGATCAGAAAATTGTAATGCATTTGGTCACCACTATCTATTAAGCTGGAAAAAGATTGAGCTTTTTAGCAGCAATGCAGTTCTCCTCAAGGCACAAAAAAGCATAAGAAAATAGATCTCGAGTACATACCATGAAAGCAGATCCCTTTCTGACCTCTGCAAGTTGGCAGTGCACAGCAGTTTGTTGATGTGGTAATCACCAAAGCCACGTTGACCAACTAGGATTCATCACTCTAGAAGATTCCTCTTTGTTGCACAATATCAGCCACCTGTCTACTGGATAAACATATTTCCTATTAAAGTGTTATTTTCATTTTTGAGTGTGCTGTACACATTCTGTGGCTGCATGACCACTACACCAGCTATCCATGTAAACAGCTACAACTTGTTTCAGCAACTTCAGCAGCAATTGTCATTTTGTCAACCGCTGACCAAAACCTTTTCTAATTGTCTACTCTCAGCTGCATGTCCTGTCCATCCCACAGCTGTAACCTCCTTTGTTTTTCAAACGGTGGTAATATTGCTTGCTCCTGAGTCTGTTTCTCATTTCTTGATATGCATGCATCTTGTCTTTGCAACCTCTGCAGGAGATATAGGCATCCTGTATACATTAAAACCATTTTTTACGCTATTTTTGCATTGTCATTTTGCAGTTTGCCATTGTTTCATGTAACGTGGGACATTTTTCAGTACCCAGTTTGTTTCCTGGAGTACAGCTCCCTTGCAACACATTGGTATTCTCACTACAGTTCCATGTATGTCTGTTCTATGATATATTTTGCACACGGTTATTTACAAATAACAACACTGGCTTTGGGCACCAGGCTCCCTCAAGACCAGCAGTGACCACAAGAGCCCACTCCTTATCAGCCACAGCTTGTTGGCAAGACATGTATGATTCCATGGAGGACAAATACAAGTCCAATTAGGAACAAGTCGACTCAGAGAAGAAGAATCCCTCACCTTTGTACTAAGGAAGCCAACTCTCTCTCTTAATCGTGGAACTGACAAGCACCTTCAGCAAGGAAACTGACAGCTGCTCAAGAAGATTGGGGCTCTAGGAAATGGTGTAAAGACTTGATAGACATCAGGGGGTTACAGAAGAGTGTATTTCCCTGTTTTTGTCCTCCACATGTCATTCTACAATACATGATACAAAATCAAATGTGTAATAGGTGGTGTTCTAGACTGGCATAAGACAGATTTCCCCATCATCTGTGTTTCTCTCAACAGAAGAACTGCCTTGCCACCTTCAGATATTGAACGATTTCAAAATTCACATGGGGTTGTTTGGTCAGTACTTTGATAGGAAACAGCTGTGCAATTATTGAGTTAGAGGAGGCTCTACCCCTCTGGATCCAGACTGCTGGATTGTGAAATGTTTTACTAAGATCATGTCTGTGGTTTGGACATTCAAGATCCAAATGCATTATTTCAAATTATTCCATTAATCTTACAAAAATAGAAGCAAATGCTCAGGTCTAGGCAAAACCCACCTGCCTTTACTAGAACCCAGTACACAAAGGATAGCGCTGACATTGAGATGTTGCATCTCTGTGTATATATCCTTTAAGTTAATCATAGCAAAAGCATAGCAAAGGAATACACAATAGAGAAAGCATGGTACAGCATGTTCAAAAGCAATTTCAAACCATGGTAAACTAAGGAAAATGCATAGTATCCCTTAAGTGCAATGTTTGAATTCTGGTTTGGTAGCTTTATTGAGTGTGTTTCCTCTTTCTGAAGAATTGGAGTGGTCCTTTGAGATTCTTTTGTGGTAAAATAATTCATAGAAAGATGTGCTTCTTTAAGAACACAGCAGCCGTGGCAACACATCAAAGCAATGATGGTGTATTCCTAACTAGACTTCCTCCTTTAGTTGTACAAAATATACAGATGGCAGAATTATATCTAAATAATGGACTTAATAGATGGGAAAAAAAAAACTTGCCCTGCTTTTTTATTATTATTCTTTATCCATTTCCAAAGCAACAGGTCTATTCAGTTGATCTGATGGCAAAGGAGGAAGTCCTTGTTACATAGTTAACATAATCAATGTCAAGGTTATGAGGATCAAAGATCCAACAGCACGAGTTTTCTCTTTAGTTAATTTCTGTCTATAAAAATAGAAATAAAACTGGAGAAAGGTTCATATTTTAATAATCTGGATTCCAGTATTTAGACCCACCTCTGTTTAGATGAAATGGAGAAACCTCAAGGTGTTAAAACTAATTAGATTAGCTGAAAAATAAAAAAGTAGGGCAACATAAGTACCTTGCAGAGGGTTTACAATTGAAGCATATGCCATGGTTCATTCTTATAGTATTCCCATGCTAATCACTCTTCAAAGAACAGTTTAAGTAAATTATGCGTGGGTTTTACTTTTTTTTTTTTTTTTTGCATTTTGGTGCTATTTTGAACAGTATTTATTTTAGGAGAAATTAAGACATTTTGGGTGTTTTTAAAATGTGAAGTGGGAATGCTATAGCTAGTGGTAATTAAGAATGTAAACTCTTCAGGTGGGTTTTAATCATTTGGAAAACAAGCTCTGAAATAGTTTTGTTTCCTCCCAACACAATACTTGGTTACTGAAACGATTCAAGAGCTTATTTTGAGTATTTTATAAATATCGAATTACAAGATAAAACATTTCGGTCTCCTTTATGTTTCTGTTCATATCCTTTTTTTTTTTACCCCTTCAGCAAAAGATTGTTCCTCTACTTGATTCATTTCCGTGTGTCTTCATAGAGCTATGGTTCCAGTTCCTGTTGCTTCAACACACATTTCTTCTGAATGTTCACTACCTAGTGTTCCAGTTTATGTAACAATCAATCAAATAGGGTCTAATGTACCTCATTATTGTTCTTGCCTAATAGTAGGGACCTCCACCACTTTATCTGTATCCATAATGAGCTCATATTATTCCTCATTTTAATTTTACTTTGATGCCAGATTCTTGGAGTCAGGAAACAACACAAACAGTGAACCCCAAAGAAAACTTGATCATATGAGACACCCCCCCCCCCCACACACAAAAAAAAAACATTTAAATTATTTGTAAAGCTTTTATAAATGTTGTTCCATTAGATTAGCATCTGTCTTCTTGATACTTTTTACAGTACATAATCAGTTAAACACCTACCGTATGAAGTGCTGGAACCACATTTTCAAATGAGACCTTTCACCTGGTTGGAAGCAGCGAATATGTTAATCCTAGCTGTGGCACATCATTCCATCTCATTCCACTGTCTTTGGCTCTGTACAGTACTTCAGTGTTTGAAGCCTGAAGGGTTTGAATCCCCACTAGGTTCTTCCCAGAAAGTTTTACTGCCAATATTGAATTGCTCTATTGAATTGTTTGCTAGCACATTTTCATTTCACATATTGCTGTAGATGGTGTGTGTTGCTGGTGCTTAAAGGTATATTTCATACTGTCAACATTTTTGGAATATTTAATGTCTCGCCTGCTCTATATACCGGTTCTATATATCAATTTCTGTAGATGCTTATTTCCAAGGCTCACTGTAGGTTAGTAAATGAAAAATCTCTATACAAAAGAGGATCCAGAGAAATTATAGCTGTTTCAAGCCACCTCACTTCAAATTGGGCTTCTCTGAGCGTCTGCAAAATGACATTTTGGAAGAATAGTTTCTGAGCAGAAATAACAATAGAGAATGTTAGACAACACATATCTGTCTGCCTTGTTCTATTGATATGTAGCTCTTTGTTTAAATGTAATTGTAGCTGCAATACTGTACATTTAGAGCATGTTGTTTCCTAATAGAAAAGAACATGTCTTTACCGCTATTAATGAATGTACATATTATTTGTAGCCACATCACAACATAATAAGTGTATAGTAAATATGTATGGGTATTAGGGCTTATATCGTTCTGTACTGTACATGCTTGGGATGTGCAGCATGAGGGCTGTGGGCTGCAGGCGGTCCTGTAGCCCCTTTTAGTTTTAGAAGATTCATTAAGATAAGAAACAATGCTGATAAACAGTGTTGAGATGGCAGTATCTTACAAAATTACAAAAATATGTTAAACTGTTAGCCTAACTTAAAAAATACCAGCATGCATTTCATGGCATTGTTCTGCGTATAATTTATAACACAGCTATATTTATCAAATAAATAAAGCAGAAGTTTTATTTATTCTAAAAACAGGACTAAAAACAGGAACATTTTGCATTAAATAAAACGACAGTGCCTCTTATCATGGAGCTGAAATGTATCTAGTTAAGAACCCAACGTTTATTCATCAGCACTTCTTGAGAAAAAATAAATAAATAAATGTCTAATAATAAAACCAAAACACTTTGAGTGGTGTAAATAATTCCAGATAATTCACAACCCCTTATTATTATATTTCAATCTGATCAATGTAAGGCTTCATCAACATTGTTGAAGTTCTCAAGAAATAATTATTTAATCTGGCAATCATTTTCACATCTTTCTCCAACTCTGTCTCCTGTGCCATTAGCAATATTACTGTGATAACTGTTGCCACAGCAACATGAACATTGCTCACTAATGATCACGGTGACTGTTTGTAGACGGCAGTTTTATCGGCTGAAATATCTTCCTTTTTTCTGACCATAGCTCTATTTAAAAACATTTGTCACTTCCTGTGTAAATATGTTTCATGACTAAAATAGAATTTAGCCACGTACTGTGTTTTAACATACCTTCTCCATAAACAAAAGATCTGTACATTCAGGCCTTCCATATCTAAAGAGGAAATCTAATTATTAGTGAATATTCTAAAGATATTTTAATAATGTAAACATATATTGGGTTGGAGTAAGGATTCAGAATCTCATTCTTGTCCATTGAATTATTATTTAAATTATTTTTAATTTAAAGGTGTGCTTGCAAGGTTTAGAAATACAATTCTTATCCTATTATTAGAAATATACATGTCTCTATTGCCCCTATTTTCTTTTTGTTAATTTTTTTTTTTTTTTGCTTGTGTTTAATACCTAATTTTGGAATATGGGGATCACTTATTTTGTTCTAGTTCAAACTCACTCCAGAAGTCTAGCAGGAACCAGACCATGTAACCTACAACAAAGTTACCAGGATACAGCAGGTCATCTATTGCGCTGTATTTGAAATGTTTGCATATCCTAAAGGTCTAACAGTACACATGCTAAGACAGATAGGAAGTCTGTGCTGCTGAGGTATTATTACCTGTGTACAGTGTGAATTGCCCTTGCTCTATTTATTGTATTCCTAGAAGTATAACTTTGCTGTACTTGGAGAAGAAGCAACTGAGAAGGCACATCTGTTGTGTGGACAACATGTTTAATGAGTGGCCAAGGACTATTTAACAAATCCCCAAAATACTTCCCAAATGGTCTTGCAGGCTTGTCGGGCAAACGTTGCCAAAGGCGTTTCTTTTTGCTCTCTTGGTACACATGGGGATGACGAGGCCAATGTCATATCTGACTACCTTACATTTCCTTGATTGCTTGCCAGGTAAGCGTTCACATCTTAGTCTGTTGAGGATGGGCATCTGGTGTGTGTGTGTGTGTGTGTGTGTGTGTGTGTGTGTGTGTGTGTGTGTGTGTGTGTGTGTGTGTGTGTGTGTGTGTGTGTTTGTGTGTGTGTGTGTGTGTGTGTGTGTGTGTTCTGCTAAAACCAGCTCGGTTCCCAATAGAGGGTTCTCTTTTATGGCTTGCTTTTACAAATATTGGATTGCAGTCATGTTTTTTTTTTTTTGTCTTTTTTTTTAAATGATACAGTTCTACTTGCAACACGAAAGACATTGCTGTGCTTAAGCAGCCTCATTTTAAATTGAATATAGACCTGTATTTGATTTGCACATGGGGATTATGTGCCATAAGTGCCAGAAGAACTAATAACTAATAGTTGGGCTGCAGTGAAATGCAAGGATTTAAGATTGAGAATTTTTGTATATAATATCAAGGACTTGTGACTTTTGTGAATCCTTATGGACTAGGACTTTCCTATATGATATATACTCCAGGAAACTCAATTGCAGGGCACTGCCACACAGTAGATAACTGCAAACACTCAGACATAATGTCTATCTTTAAAAAGAGAAACAGTAGGAAAGAAACACTTTGAAAAGGAAAATAAACCTGCAAAATAGATGATAAAATAACAACAAAACCAGTTACTAACCGCAATACAAAATGATCTGGTAACTTCTGGACAGCAATGCCTTCTAATTAGGGTTCTGTTGCTATGCAGTTCTGGTATTGACCGTGTTTATATAACATTACATTTCTGAAGAAGAAAATATAAAGAACATGTTTCCTCTGTTATGTATATAGACCTCATTCCACCAAAATGACAGTTTGAGCCATTTTAGTGAGGTCCAATCACAGCAGATGTTTTTTGCAATGAAGATGTAAGGACCTAAAAGCCCTCCATAAAGCTGATATAGCTTCAAATAACTGTTCCTGAAAGCATGTAGGCCCTTATGAAACTTGTGATCAGTGATTTTAAAAGCTGGGTATTCCTGGTGGATTTAACTAGCTTCTTTTATTATACGAGTTATCACAGAAAACAATACCTGCCTGGTGGGTCTGATAGAACTCACCAAACAAAGAGATGGAAAAGACTGCTGAGCAAAATCCTTTCATATCGAGCTATCATTAACACATAGATGTTACAATGTTCCCAAGTTGGCTGTGCCTGCTCTATCCAGTCAGGTGATTTGAAAGCTGTAATAAAATGTGCTATGGCAATAAAACTCTTTCTATAAAAACACATTGTATTGTTTAACATCAATGTCCTTCCAGTTTTGTGACCGTAAAGCAAACGTGTTATAAACACCCGTACTTGTGTGTTTATCTCCTAAACCTAGTGGTGTTCTGCAGTACATTGAAGTATTTGTACTTGTACAATGCCAGGGTTTTATCAAGAACAAAACAATTTGAACACATTTTCCCTGTGCTTGCAGCCCTACATTGGCTTCTTGTGCAGTCTAGGATTGATTTTAAGGTCCTAATCGTAACCTATAAAGCCGTGAATGGTCTGGCCACATCATACTTAAGAGATCTTTTAGTCCTTTATATTCCTGGGCGGCCTCTCCGATCCCAGGAAGCTGGGCTGCTTACTTTCCCAAGGGCTTTTAAGAAAAACTCAGGTGGTAGAGGGTTCAGTTGTAGGGCCCCTGTACTGTGAAACGCTCTCCCTGGCCTATAAGAGAAGCCTCAACCATTGCAATTATGAACTTGAACAACACTACAAATAAAGTTTGATTTTGATTTTATATCAATGAGGTTTAACCAGGATTATTACATCTTGATACTTGAAATGAAGGTGGCTTTAATATAAATAGGTAAATTAGGGAATTAAATATCTGCATTTACATTTGTGATGGAAAAGAGCAGTGTGCCATTTTGTTTCTTTTGAAATGTACATTAGTGTTTTGATAGATGGCAACAATTCATAGTTGTAGGAGTCTGTTTTGAGTAAAGTAATTTTAAAAGGAGCCATACAGTTTAAAAGGAGGATACAGTCTAGGTTAGCTCTGTCCCTATTGTTATTATTATACACAATATTGACTTTGACTGCTAAACATAATGCAAGAGGTTAAGAGTGTTGCACTAATGCTTCCGGTACATTGTTTACAAAGGTTGACATCACTTTTTGTGGTTATTTAATAAGTGTACCAACCTTATGAAAACGAAATATCTAGCAGTGCATACAAGTCTTTTTTGTGTGTTTACATCTGTAGCAAATATGTAAAACTCTAGAATGATTTGAATGACTGCAATATTGAGATTCAGCATTCTTTAATAGAATATTTTCTTTATAAGTTATAGTAGAACATGCCTTTTACTCCCTTTATAACATTTGTTTAAAAAGCAAGGCTTTACAATGAGCATTTTCCATATCAAGAATGGAAGGTACAGATTGTTCTTTTTTTTTTAACAGCACACTAGTTCAATCAGTACCACTGCCTTGAATAAGTGCTGCACTCAGATATCAGATTTGTAATACACGCCACCCTCGAATAAACACTGCACTCAATAATGAAACATCAACATTTCTTTTCCCTGCCCCAGCTCAAACAAATGCAGCACTTAATAAGGAAACGCATACTAAACACAGTATGGCAAAACATTACAAACAGAAAAAATAATTAATTGAATAAACTTTAGTAAAGTGTATTTTAAAAAATATAATTGCACACTGGAGGATGCTGGTGTTTTACTGTAAAGTTTATGGAACACAAACAAAATAATAACATGGTAGGTACACAGCACTATGTACTGATACTGGTGTAGGAGCAAACACAGCAGCACTAAATGGACCAGGAGACTGTAAGTGTTCAGTTGTATTGCTGATTGAAGAGAAAGAAATGAACCGTGTATTAAAGAGTTCAGCCCTGTGACTTAGAAACTGCTGTAAGAAAAGAAAGGGAAAATAAACTGACCTTGTGTTGAATTGACATCTCCCTCTTGTTATTTATTATTTCCCTCTCCATGCTACACTGGTATGTGTCCTTATCAAGTCAAACACTGATCTGATTTGCGAGCTCAACAGCTTTCAGTTTAAAGTTGTAGGACATCTTCGCCATCCTGATCAAGTTGTAGCTGAAGAAATAAACTTCAATATACACCTCCCTCAAATACCGTAAAAAAACACAAATAAAAAACTGCACCTTTCGAAACCCATAATACTTCTAATTACCGCCACCCTTGAATAAGTGCCGCCCTTGAATAAACGCTACAGCTGTTTTAGCAATTTAAAAAAAAATGCTGCAGCATTAATTCAAAGTAATACAGTATTTCAGAATGCAGAATCCGCAATGAATGAATGGCAATGAATGAATGAGTATTGCATTTGCAGGTGATTTATGACTATAGGGTGCTCAGAGCCCAATGACTGTGGAGGGCACTCAGAGCCCAAGTGAAAGATAAATTTGGCTGGAGGCCTCCTCCGTTGGTGCCCGACGGCTACATGCGTGAGGCCGACTGGAAATACATGAAGAGTTGCATGCATTCCAGTGCCGCAGATAGGAAGGAGGAGGCTGTGGCTACCTTCGTCCAAAAAGACGAGACCGCCAAACTGTGAATGAATAATAATAAATAATAATTAACGCTCTCCACGGAGGCGCCCTGCCACATATCCCCCAATATTGAATTTAATGAAAATCAGCAGCTGAGAACACGGCCCGTCTCTCAGAGTATGACTGCGCTGGGGAAGAGAGCTCAGCCTCTCCAACCCAACCACTCACCCCACAGAGGAGGAGAGATCCCAGCCTCCCCAACCCGACCACTCAGCCCGCAGAGCTAAATACGAACTGCTCAGCACTCAGGTAAGGAAAAAAACCCTACTCACACATATATATATATATATATATATATATATATATATATATATATATATATATATATTTTTTTTTTTTTTTTTTTAGGGGGAAATCCGTGGCTGAGGGCAGCCCTTCCTCCAGACTCTAAGCAGTCAACTCCCGTTTCAGCTTCCTAGCGCTTGACTGAGCTTCCAAAAAAAAAAGAAGTGACATGAAAGAATAACACAAAGGGCTTTTATGCGCTTGCTGATGACATATTGGTTAGGGGCGGATTCTCCTTTGCAGAAACGCAACCAAGTTTACAATTACCTTATTTACCTCTGTGAAAGACACTGCATGCTAAGCTGTCAGTTTGACAAGCTGAATAGGTAGCCAGTGACCTGTAGATGGAAATAGCAGATAATTAGCTACTTTAAAGCTTTTTGTAAATGTAGTTTTCGTGCCTCGGTCAGGTGCTGTGTCAGCAGATACAATGAGAGCTCCCCCTCACAACACATTGAAACTATACTAATTGATCACTTTTATATTGTCTGAGAGTCGTTCATTTCAGTTACTAATCTGGAGCCTGATCCTGTCAAATCCAGAAGATAAGCAAGGCCAGGCCTGGGCAGACTCAAGTGATCACCAGTGCTATAGAAAGTGGTGTAGCTTGCTGTGCAGTGTATATAGCTGCTATGCTGTTGGCGATGCCAGCATTTACATGAGAAGTTGATTCAAGGTCCTGTCTGTTCTCTCTGTGGACACATGCTGGCTCTATACAAAGATTAGCATCTGGGGTCTCTACACTTAGACATTTAAAAACATAATAATTCATATGTGTGTCCCATAAAGGATGTGCGTTGATAAGTTTGGTCCATTCCAAACAATCACTCACTGACAAGGTTTTGTGTCTCTTAAATGGAAAGGCCACAAACAAAGACAGATTCCTGCAATTAGTATGTATAACCAATTAAAACACAGCAATCAATATTGTTCTTAAAGACACTGATATTTTCCTTCTGAATGCTGTTTGAGAATGCTATGGGAGAGCTTTCATAAAGACCCTTAAAAGCCATGTGGATGCTATGTCCTTGTGGAGAATATGACATACAGTAATTGACTCAATGTGGCATGGCAAAATGCCAGAAAGGCCCCATCTAGTTACAGTACATGCTGCAGCCTTGGTTCTATAAAAAAAAAAAACAACATGGAATAGAAGAAGCAGCTGCTGCTGAGCTGCCACTGAGTGGAAGTAGCTGAGCAGCCCTTATACATGCTTTGAAACTGAACATGCTGTAACAAATCAGCATCAGAAAATCAAGATTAGAGCAGGTGTTAAATACCTATCATGAGAGAAAGTGGATCATTCAACTTCCTATTTAAAAAATACTTAAACAGTAAAGGGGGGGGGACAGTTCATGGAGGTGTTCGATATCTACATAAAGGGAGTTAGTGTGCAACTCTACAGTAAACAGTTCCTTTGCCACTTATCACTGTAGGCATTCATCAACGTTAGTAACACTATAGCCTCCCTTCCATTCTAAACTTGCCTATCTTCCATAATACTCTACACCAAAAAGCCACAACATTTACATAGATGAACTGTGGCAAACGCACTCCAGAGTAAAATTATTTCATTTACTAAACATTAGTTTAGATTTGCACAGTCAACATTTCTTTGGTGACACATCAAACTTTTTCAGGACATCCATTTCAAAGATTTTTATGTCCTCTTCTTTAGTACCATTTTGCAATGGTATCATGCCCAAAAGGTCTTCTGTTACATCGAGTTCCCAAGTAGTTACTCTGACAGATATCAATAACTGCAGGATATTGTTAATATCCAGGCTTTCATCCACTGCAATGCTAAAAAACTCAGATCCAGACAATTTTTTTATTCATTTTAATTTTTCTCTGTTCTTCTTGTTCCTTTGTATCTGTGTTATACAGTAATGTCTCTCCAAGTCCCCTTTTTTAACTCAGCTAGTGTAGCATTGCTTTTACCTACTCTACCCTCCACAAAGAAAAAATAATGTTCCCATTCGTCAAAGAAGCATTTATATTCATGTCTCGTTTTTTTGTGATTCTTTTGCATTCGTCCATTTCACAGCTCTACAACGTTTCCTCCAAAAACACACAACCATAGTAATGCATCCTTTTTGGTTAATACTGTATAGTGTGGGAAATACTCCAAAACGAGACACTGTACTCGATTGATTAATCAGAGATAGCGTGAGCTGCGTTATTCATGACTGAAGGAAAGACACATCCAATGCATGCAGTAAAAAAAAAATGTTGATAACATTTTCTGAGAAGAGCCGAGGGTGATAAGATGAAGATCCATTTGAGGCTCAGGAGCCGCTAACTGAGTATCACTGCTCTGGATGCTTAACCACTCCTAATATTAGTTTTAGATTGATGCATAAGATAGAATGTGTGAAGGTCTGCGGTTAGAGGATTGGAATATGTACCTGTTGTAAAAACCTTGGGACATGTTTGTACTGGTATGAGACAGCATCAAATCTAAGATATCTTTTTTTTTGTATCAGTTACATCCCTATTTTGTATCCCTAAGTTGAAAAGTGCCATTAGTTGAACTAGCCCAAGTCAATTTTCTTTCCAAACTGCAGGAGTGTAAAGACCAATAATATACTCCCTGTAGGTCCCTAGCACAGATTGGTTTCTTGGTGAGAGTGGGATTCAAACCATTGCTCCTCCTGAACTGTAAACAGCAATGTTTTTACTAGCTGAGCCACTGGTGACTATATTGTATGAGTTAACCCCTGGCAGGGTGCCCATGCTAATTCACTAGAATTATTATGTCATTGTTTATGTAAATTTGTTTTGAACTGTGAATTATTAATGCATCATTGTGTAATGTATAACCAGCTCAGGTTGTTAATTACCATGGCTAGTAGGAGAAAACGTTACTGTTATTTTAGATAAGTACGGACAAAATACCTGCCGTATAGGGCTGAACGGCTGACAGTGGTAAGTTCAGATGGAAATTCGAGCACTGACTGCTGGTTGAGAAGCTGATGAAGCCGGTCCAAGAAAAAAATAGGCCTATTCTAAAACCTGTTTTCTTTCTACATTCCTAAATTATTTTATTTGCTCTAAACCTTGTCTGGCATTTGATACCTGCTGGATCCCCAATAAAAGGACATTAAAGGTTTGGACCTGTTCCCAGCAGCTACTGGAAATCCTGCAAGAAGGTTAGAGCTCAGGTGCGCCAGTCGGCATAGTGCTTGACCGTGTCTTGTGCCATGCCTGTTTCTCACCTTTAACAAGAGCTATAGTATGTTCAAAAGAGGACCATACAAGGCAGTGGAATTCAAAAATGATTCTCTTAATACAGGAACTGAAATTGGCCACCTTAGCATCTTAGAGCTGCTATAGCTCTTAACTTGCCCCTCTCCAACCCCCTTAACAGCTTAACCACAAAACATTACAAACTAACTGACAGATCTGTGGGACTGTCTGTTCTCCATTGTTTCTATTTCTGGAGAAAAACATGAACCAATGCATAAGTCATGTGACTGCAGCACAGCCTGCTTTAAAGACACACAAAAAAAAATCAACAAATTCATGTAAGGTTATTGGATTTATTGATGTGAACATAGGGCTGAAGCTTTTTACCAAGTGCACATTACTCATTTATATAAAAAGGTAAAAATACAACCTGTCAACTTTCAAAATAAGAAATAAACAACCTGATTTCAATTGCCTTAGATTATATTCCAGCTGTGTTTATTTCTAGATTAGTAATTTTATCAGGTGACCAAAATGTATGGTAGAAAAGTATGATCCTTGTATTTTTCATATATAGAAATTGGCCCCTTTTTTATATATTTTATATTTGAGTCTGTAATCCATATATTTATTTTGTATGTTGAAAATATATGAATATATGGTGTACCATATATTTTCATTAGTCTGTAATCCATACAAAATGAATACATGGATTACAGACTAAAATATATTTTAAATATATCCTATATATTTTAAATATATAAAAAGGGGCCAATTTCTATATAGAAAAAGTATAAGAATCATACTTTTCTACCATATATAAAAAATATATGTTTGTTCCATAAGGGTAATTGTAAACATACTGCTGAAAGTGGCGGCTGCCAGAAGCATCCCGCGCGGCTACAGGAAAGAATACATACCATGCTGGTCCCAGGAGAGCAAGAGACTGCTGGCCAAATTCAATGTCACTCAAGACCTTGATACAGCAACAGCACTCATCGATTCCCTAGACAAAGACAGATTAGCACAATGCCGAGAAAACACTGAAAACCTTGATTTCCCACACACCAGCAGGAAACCCTGGAACATGCTCCACCAGCACCCACATGAAGCACCAAGGTTAGTGCTGATGCCATTGCGGCCTGCCTCCTAGCAAACTCAAAGGTAACAACTACATCCTGAAACAAATGCGTGGTGAAAAAGTTGCTTAAGCGTTCTGAAAAAAGACAATTTGCATACAATCTTTTTGGCAGCCTTTACCAGTGAAGAGGTGGACATATTGTTGACTGCCACCAAGTCTGGGAAGGCCACCAGGATTGATGGCATTTAGAATTGCTCAATAATCAGGGCCCAAATGGACTGACGTGGCTTGCCAAATTCGCCTCCAACATCCTTGACACTAGGATAATCCCGGAAGTCTGGTGCCATTCCAACGTCGATGCCATCCTAAAGCCAGGAAAACCAGGCAAAGATCCCAAAAGCAATCACCCTTCTGTCTATGGCCTACAAGGTGGTCGAATGGTTCGTCATTACCCAGATAAAACTGGCTTTAGAAACCACGCTCCCAAATGAGCAGACGGGCTTCAAAGAGGTAAGGAGCTGTTCTGACCAGGTCCTTGCACTCACTACCAGCATTGAGACAAGGTTCCAGAAGCAGCTGAAGACTGGAGCTGCCTTCATAGACTTGTCATCGGCCTACAACACTGTCTGGCATGAAGGCCTGCTACTGAAGCTTTCAAAATTCACCCAATGCCGCAAGACTCTCAGGCTTATCAACATCCTAACAAGCAACCGCAAGTTCCGCATTTATCTTGGTAACAAAACCAGCCGAACACAAACACGGCCCTTTCAGTGTGCATGCACTTTTCCAAAGAGGTACACCCTCATGATGTGCCAAAGTCTCTCAGGGGAACGCCAGAACACCAAGGTCAAAACCCTCATGTTAAACCTGAGCTATGTGATCATTAGCTCCCAAAAAGCATGTGTGGGATCCAGCCAGTTAAGTCACTTAAACGGCAACACCTTTAACTTCACAGTGCTCCCATACACACTTGCACTCAGTGTTGGTAACATGAATGTCCAGGATTCTCCCTTGGCAGAACTGAACATGTGATTTTGTGGCCAAGGAAATAGTGTACAGTACTTATCGCTGACATTGACACCCTTAAATTATTTTTCCAAAAAAGTCAAGCAAAATCAAACATTGAGAGACAATTAAATTGTGACTGATACAAAGCATACACACACACAAACACATCAATGTTTTAAAAGGAATATTGCAGTACTGATATTTGAAAAGAAAAAACAATGATAATTGATAAGTGATCTATCACTTACTGTACTCTGGAGGTTGCAGCCACTGCTGTAACAAGCTGGAGAGTAACATGTTAGCTTACCACACAAAAGAAAAAAAGCTTACAATTGGCATAGCTGCTGCACATGGAACGTAGTATGGAAACCCTTTAATGTTTGTATCAAATATATATATATATATATATATATATATATATATATATATATATATATATATATATATATATATATATATAGTGAATGGAATTGCATGACTGACACGACTTATTGAATTATTTCATTAGATATAACCCCTTATGGAAAATAAGGTTAAATGGTTCAAATTCAAGTCAAAGCCTTCACCTTGCCTGACATTCATTAAGAACCAACTGTCCAGGGGCTGTTTTTCATTGTTGTACAGAAGCAGACCCTTTTGTTTCAAATACGGAGAAAATATGATGCCCAGTAGGTGATTTATGAACTTGAGCCAAAACAGATTTAGCATTTTTATAAATGTTGTTTTTAAACTAATGAGAAAATAAAGCAAGACAAGGGACATTGTTGAATTATTCTAAACATATCTATAGCATAACACATTATAATATATTTATCAAGTTCTGAAACAGGTGATTTTAATGGAATTTGAAAGACTGTTCATTCCTGGCACTTATGATGCTACAAACAAGCTCAAAGCAGCTCAGAGACAGGTAAAGGCAGATTTAGAGAACAACTATAATATGGAAGAAAGCGAAAGTCCTTTATGGGACTTGAAGTTTCCTTATTTAAATGTTATTGGTAAAAAGAGATGCAGGTGGAGTCCACAAAAAAAATTTACTGCTTTATCTGTCACCACTTTAATTTAGAGAAAATAATATTCTCATCAACCCACTGGAAAGAGATTGCAATATATTACACACACACACACACACACACACACACACACACACACACACACACACACACACACACATATATAGATTGTGACACAGTCTAAAACTGTGAAATTGGATACCTTGCCTTGTCTTTTATATATATATATATATAAAAATACAAAACTGTTCACAAAACATATCATGGAAACACACCAAAATACATTGTAGTACATATAATATCACAGTATATATAATACAATATAATATAATACCTGTACCGTATTTACTGTGTGTAGGTCCAGGTAAACCTCCCTGAAAATGCATTATTCAAATGACAGAATTTATCATTGTTAAATCTTTATGATACACTGACCCTCTGAACATTAAGATTTCATAAGGTAAGGTATTCTAAATCAGCCTAGTCTATGAATTTTATAATCCAACTCCTTCTCAAATATAACAAAAAGCTTAAGGGCATTCCGGTCTACAGAACTAATTTGTAATTATTGAAAAAAAAGATTAAATTAAATCACATTTGCCCCATCTTGTTTTATGTGTAGTACACAACCCCATATGACAAAGAATGATGTTCTTTCAAAACCTAAAAGTATACCCTAGCGATATTGGGAGCACCAATAGAGAGTACTCTGTGTATCCCCAGCCAAGATTGACAACATGGTACAAGACATTTTAATATGCAGAATAAGATAACAAGAATTGAGATTACATCTCTTTAAGAAATTTAACTGTGGGGCAGCACATTTTAGCAGGGGAAGTGTATGCAATAGTTATTATTTTTATATAACTGATGAGCAATTTTTACTCATCCCATTGATATTTCCCATAAGAACCGAATGGTTCTTATGGGAATCACACACTCATTAACACCATCAACAGAGCACGACCCCAGAGCAGGCTGTCAACTGAAAGGAATTCCAACTGTACCTTACGTAGATGAACTCTTGCAGGAAAAAATTGCTCACCAGAGATTATAAAAAATACTGCATGGGCCAGTGTGTGATAAATGAGAATGTGATGGCCACTCTCAGGTTGGGATGCTTGTATATTTAAAGAGTAAGTAGTAGGGTTCCGAAAAAGATTGTGTTATACGTCCCCATATGTTGCTACAGCTGTTTAAATAATGTACCGGTAAGTGTCATTTTTCTTTTCATTGTTAACATCCTGAGAACTTTTTACACTTATAACTTTAAAGTCTGTTTTAAAGCTATTGTCAAAATTGCCGCTGTAGTGCACTGGGGTTTGAGATCTGTCCTCTAAATCACTGCAGGAAGAAAAAAAAAAAACATAACAAGTGCTCTGGCTTTTCTGTTCCATACCTCATCATGTTCCATACCTCATCATCGTTATTGCTGTGTTACCTTTTGACAATGTCGGCAATAATCCTTACACTAGCAGTGCACCAGAGTGGCCATTTAAAAAAAAAAGAAAAGCTCGGAAACAGACTTTAAAGGTGTAAGTGTAAAAAGCTGTCAGGATGTTAATGAAAAGAGAAATTACAGGTATCACAGGACGTGCAATGGGGTATTTTTCGGAGCCCTGCTACTTACTCTTTAATGCATTATTGTCTATTTTAAACAATAAAATATTTTAAAAGAAAAAAAAGGCAAAATAAATACAATCGGACCAAAAATCAGACATGTAATAAAATCAGCTGAACAAAGATAAAAAAAAGACTAGTTTGCAAAGAATGGTCAGCCCATATAAAGATATGATATATCAGTTTCACTCAATAGACCACTCATCTTAAAAGATTCATGCAAAGAAGAAATATGTATCCAAACTAGCAGGATAGCCAAAAATATTGAGATTGCAAAATACGTTGAATCTAATTCTGAGAATTAAGAGACAGGAAATGCAATACTGAATTAATGTTATTATTTTTACACCTTGTATGTGAAGAAATAAATTTAGTTTTTGAAGACGATCCAGCTCAAAAGGAAATGTATCAAACAAGGAAAAGAAGTTTTGCTCATGCACCTAATCTGCATTTTACAAAACAGAGTTAGGCAAGTGAAACAGAGCTGTCCATACTACGGCTCTGACTTTCTCCACAGCCCAATCAAAATATTTTTTTAAGGAAGTCAATCAGGAAACAGCAGTGCACCAGTGAGTGGTGTGGCTTGATGAGTAGGCGATGAATCCCCCACACCCCCAACCCCCCCTCCCTGTTATCGACAGTTTCACAATCTACTCTCTGAAAATTCCCTTGTATCATTACAGTACCCCACCCTCCATTGTCTGCTTTTTGTACTATTCACAAGTAGTTTTTATGGAGGAAGTGCAACATTTGAAAACATGGTCATAGATACAGCTGCAGCTTCAGTTTAACCATTGCAGCCTCTGCGGGGGCTTTCCAAACCCCAGCTCTGTAATTACAATGCTTTGATTGCTGCAATACCATCATGTTATATAACCGCACCGGGTATAGCAGGTGAAATATTAACCAATGCTTAGCAAAATACATCCTTAACTTTCAGACTCTGGTTTGCCCAGTACCTACTTTTTATGACAGATTGTGTTATGGTTTTGTGATGTGCAATGACATCCTCTTAGTGCTAAGTTGACTTTCAACCACGATTGACTGAATGCACATACCTAATTTCTACATTTACTTATTTTTCAATCAGCATAGGCCATTGAGTTGCATTGCGGTCTCAGGAGAGCAGGCAAGAAGAGACACATAGATAATAACTTTGTGTTGTGGCTCTGGAGTCATGTATGGTAAAATGCGTTTTAGCCAAAAAGCATTGACAGCTGTGTTCTATGCATTTTAAAGTGGTCTAGTGCCATATACTACTCTACGTTCTGGCACCTGCCACTTTCTGAGATTGTAACAAACCCAGTACACCTGTGAATAAGATGGCTCTTCTTATTGAGTTGTTGTAAGAACTCATTTATGCAGTGTAGATTTTATCTGCATTCTGTTTATCATCAGTACATTGAATTTGGTACCAGTCTTGTCATTCCCCATTACAGAAACCCATTGTTTGAAGTCAAATGTCCCATCCAGTTTTTTTCTGAATTGGTATAAATTAATAATAATTTAGGTACCATTGCATTATGGGATGAATTACTCATTATATAAGTGAGTTTATTTATGTATGAGTCAGAAGCTGTAATTAAGATCTACAGACTGGCAATGCCAGAAAATCCAATTTTTTACAAAGCAGACATAAGGCATTGCATATAAAACTTGTATTTCTTGAAATGTTTCTGTTTAGATTATAAAATTGTCTATTGCTGTATCTTGATATGCAGTGGTTCAGCTTCAGATTATAACATTGTCAGTCACTGTATCTTGATATGCAGGGGTTTACCTTCAGATTATAACATTGTCTATCACTGTATCTTGATATGCAGTGGTTCACCTTCAGATAACATTTTTTTATAAAAGGGTCTACATGACTATTATCTCTTTGACTCTTTTGCACCTGACTTCATAGCCATACCACGTGGAAGTTTGATCATGTTAGATCTTGGAAGCTAAGCAGAGATCAGGTCTGGTTAGTACTTGGATGGGGAAACTCCATGGAAAATTAGTTGCTGCTGAAAGTGGTGTTAAAGGAGGCAGTTAACCAATACCCCAGTATGGCATTGAGGAGCACTGAGTTGCAGGAAGTACTGTCTGTTTCATGAAATGTTAACCCTAGAGTCATGGATACATTCCATTAGTGGTTAATAATATTCTGGCCTTGCTAAATTCCCCCATGATTAATTCTCAGTGTATTTATCCTGATTGAATATCAGCATGCTTGACACCATCGGTGTAAATATTCCATCATAATATGGTAGTTTCTGCTGGATTGTGCATCTGGTATCAAGTACTGTATACAAAGCCTAAGTTTTGTATATTGTACATTTTGATGTGCAACTACTATACAGTATCAAGTAAAATGGTTAATGATTGCCTCACTATAGTTATGAACATTTACTTTTTATGAAGACTGAAGCCTGAAGATGACATGCCTTAATACTGTTTATTAATTCCATATATTGAACTGCCAGTATAATTCAAGGCTGGCACACTGACAGATCACATTGCCTTGTAGCTCATCTTCATCATGATTCAGGGTCATTTTTTCCTGGGGGAGAAAAATAAAGCAGATCATTACTTTCCATTAACACCATTAAGTAAGCCAGTTCATGCTTCAGTTTCGACAGAGACCACAGGGGAAGTCACAAGCAGCAGTACTGCTACTGCTATTACCAGGTGTTATCTGGTTGGTAGGGGATACCTAAAGAGAGCCTGTAAAGCACTCTCAAGCACAAATCATATTCATGTGTAAAGTGTACCTTGTACTGTATAAATAAACCACACTTTTAAGCACACAGGCACCTTTTCAAAGCTATGGCAGAGATGGTACTAGTTTGATTTAAAGAACAAGTGAATCACTTGCCTTAAAACCGGTAACATACAGTAGATTAATCTTCAGCATCACAAGGTTCCTTTGTTTTTCTAACAGCTCCAGGTTTTCCAGTGTTGTTTGCTATGCAGGATGAGTGTCATCGAGGCCAGTGGGCATACCAGTTACAGGAATGAGTGCTTTTTTCCAGGAAGGTGAGGAGAACTAATGATTTTTATGGACTTACCATTTACCGCAACAGCAGAATATGACAATCCAACATCTATCTCAATGAGAGGTGCTGACTTTCCTACTTTGGTCAGTTCAACAGCTGTAATAAGAATAATCTGGCACTGAGCTGTGCATAGTGGGGTGCACTGGTGGCTCAGTGGATTGGGAATAACATCTTTCCCACAAAAGTGCCATTTGATAAATTAGTAGAGGATTAGTGTATTCATGACAAATAACACCACATTACTTGATCTGGCCTCAAATCATTGTGGTCTTGCACAGCACGTATTTTTTTTCAATAAAAAAAAAAAAAAAGTTAAACTGGTTTTTAAGGGGCCTTTGAAAAAAAAACATAACTTTGAGCTGAGATTTGAGGGTGTCCCCCATGAATAACAGAGGTGATGTTATTATACAGTTTTATGTACAATAGATGGAAGTGTCTCATAGACCAGCACTCCTCAGTATCCATGGATGACCTTTTTAAACTTTAGCTCAGTTATTCAGTTAATCTCATATAATTTGAATGATGTTGCCTCATTGTTACAACACATTACCAATCAGGCCTGAAAATCCTGTCAAGAAAATCATCTCTTTTTACTCTCCGAACCTTGACATTATTATTATTATTATTATTATTATTATTATTATTATTATTATTATTATTATTATTATTATTATTATTCATTTATTTTGCAGATGCCTTTATCCAAGGAGACTTACAGTGTGCATCAGCTGCAGAGTCACTTACAACAACGTCCCCCAGAAAGACGGAGCACAAGGAGGTTAAGTGACTCAGGGTTATACAACAAGTAAGTGAGTGAGCCAGGATTTGAACCGGGGACCTCCTTTTTTTAACCACTGGACCACACAGCTTCCGTCACATATGTTACCCAACTACTGAATCCCGGAGGCAAGGGTCCAGCCTGGTAAGTCTCTGCTTGGATATGTAAGGTACCTGACCACCAGCATGTGAAGATTTTCCTCTCCATCGCAGCCCAACAGAAAATGTAGCCCTCCCTCTGGGCTCCAAGCCAAGCCTGGCTGGGGTTTTGAACATAACTCAGCCATCGACTGGATGAGCCTGTATTCTAGATTTTTGAGGACATGTTATTACACTGGTACTGTAAATTTATGGATGTGATAGAAATACCAAACTACAAAATATAAGTACCATCTATGAAACTTAAACTAAAGTGTAGAATGTGTTGTGGGAATCTGCTACCTTCTAATATTGGTTTGCCAAACTCTGAGAATAACTTCTAGTTGCAAGATTACTAAAATCTTTGTCAAGTTCAGTCAGGATATACGTGAATATTGAAAAATGCAAAACAGCAAAGCAGTTGTATTTATTAACCCCTTTACAACTGCCATCGTCTATGTCTGATTCTACATTGTCTCCCTTATAAGCTTTGTTATCAAACTGTGCTAAACTTTGTCTGGAGACAGTGGAGCATATTTGGAAGGAGGCATTCTCATCAAGGAGAGAGGCATAGGATGTTCTCTAAACAGAAATGACCATTTCCCTCCTATTTGGTATTGGAGGGTATAAAAACCTTCAAAACATGAAAAGCCGTATTTTTTCCCCTCAATTCCGCACTGCAGATGACTGTGAAATTCTATCTCATTATTAACAGGGATAAAATAGATAATTTTATTCACCATGTTATGATCTTTTCTTACATGCAGAAATTGGTACAACCCTCTATCTTGTGTAAAAGCAAGGCAATCTGTGTCTAACGCATGTAAATTGGGTTACATCTCCTCATCATTAGATAGCTTTAAGACAGAGAAAGACAACTAAGAAATTATAGTTCAAGGGGTTTTAATAGTGCTGCTTATATTTTTATATTCATAATATGTAGGTCATATCATTAAAACATAGTGTTACCTCATTAACTACAAGGAGGCAGTTAATATATACATTGATATGCTTGGAGCTGAGAGGTACACATGGTAGGGCGTTGTGTACCTGCCACTGCTGAATTATTTTCACTCTCAGCTGAGCCTGTCTGAAGCTTGTAAGGAAGGTGTTCCACAGCAACAAATGGACACGTTGGTGTATATGTATTTGTGCATAGTACAATGTAAAGTGCAGTAAAAGAAGGGTATTTTTTTAGGTTTTACTCCCAGTTGTATCTACAGTAAGCCATAGCTGTTCTACCTTTTCGGTTTACATACTCTATATAACCCTATGGAAATGTCTGTATGCATGGTGACCTAGACCAAAAACCACAGTGTGATTGTAATGATACAGAAATCAACACTATGGTAATGCACAGGAATAATCTGTGTGCCGTACAAGAAAGGCCACCCACTGAACTCAAACACCTGTCGTTACTTTAGCATAGCTGTATATGGTGCACCTGTTTATTCTTTTACTGTGTTGCATGTACACACAATTGGCCAACAGTAAATTGTTGAGACATATTTTTGAAGCATTTTGATCAGTCTTTATTTATCGTCTATTTAGGAAAAAAACAATGTGTTCAACGGGTATGTAATACCCATAATATAAATATAAACATAATATAAACACAGACTTCTTGAATCTTTATGATTCTGAACTGCACATTGACACAAATAGAGAGGCTATCAGGACTATAAAGTTTGAACTTTACTAATTGTATTTTGATTCTTGTACTTCAGCGATGAAGTAAATCTAAATCAAATGTCACATAAATCATTGTTTTATCACCTATGGTGGTACACTGATGCTCGTCTAGAAATAGTATTAAGCACCATCCCCACTTGTGCACTGTTATTGGTGTATACAAGTGGGCAATGCTCCACTGTCAAAGATGTGCATACTGGGTGGCTCAAGAAACCTTGCATTATACTTTGCTGTTTAGTTTTTGTTTTGTAACATTAACAGGTGTTTTCTTTTCTCCTTTCAAACACAGAGTGCCTACTTAGTAGCCTAGACAATTAGCACAAAATAGATAATGGTCCTATATAGATGCTCAGAATGAGCTGGAGGGGTTAATGGCACATGTGTGCAGCCTATTGCTCCCGACACGCTGGGGAAACCTGAAGTGTCATAGGAATTTGTTTTCAAGGCTTGTAAATACACCCTGCTTAGTGAAAATTAGGCACAAGTGGTCGCCACAAAAAAGCATTGAACACAACTGGCAATGTAAAAGAAAAAGCGGACTGGGAAATGCCAGAAACAATTGCGACTGTTTCAAACAAGCTTTCAAAAGTTCTTAACAAATTGATCCAATTGTAAGTGTCGCAATTGCCGGCAGCTTTAGTACATCTCGTTACAATATCTGATAACCCAAAAATAATTCAATAAAATTGATCAATTAAATTAAGTTTGCAACAGTTTTGAGGGTTAGAAGTATATTCTCATTTTCAAAGCACTGTTTAAAAGGGGAACAGCAAATAAAAAAGGGGTTACAAATTGTGCATAATTGTTAATTAGTAATATTTTCAACAAGGGGTTATAATGTAAAACAATTATAATAACTATGTAAAACTATATGAGGCAATGCTCTTGTGATGTACTGAAAATCAAGAAAACAGTAATACCAGTGCCAGTGCTTGTCTCACCACAGGAGTTCTAGCAATACAAGTAGCCGACAGTGTCAATGCATTTTGGCACAGATCAGCAGGACTGTACATGCTGAACAGAGCAGCAGTCTGATGTGTCGTATTGCTGCTCCTACCCTTCACTGTGTGTTGCTTATTGTATTCTGTGGATTATGGCCCACAAACTGTTTTCACAGAAAGCAAAGGAATCGCATGGAATAGTGGAGTTTAAAGGTTTTGTACACCCGTGCCAGGCCATCTAAACTGCATTCCTTTGGCTGACTGTAATTCTATGGTTAACTATTGTGTTTCATTACTAATGGAACTGGAGGCCTATAAATGTTCACACACAGTATAGGTGAATTCACTATTTTTTTTTTCTTTGCTGAGGTTGCTCCATGCTGGGTTTGTGTGTCGTGCCACAGTACCCTTGTCTAGACATGGACGGTGTTTATTATTTTAAAAAATCCTTTAGCATATATAGTATACCCTTGAGATTGGTGTAACTGAATGCTGCTATGTGTTTCATTGTTTTAGCCTTTTAGTCAAGCACATGCAGTTATGCGCAGGGTCCAGCCCTTACATAATAGATTCTGAGTCACATGTACAGCATAGCCTACACAATGAATGACCAAACGTTGGTTTAGAGTAAATGAATTGAGAGACTATAGTCTCCGCTCACGCAGTACCATTTCATGGTGCCAAATTGTGTTAGCAGCCCCCGCTTATATAAAGATGCCTACACATGTTCATATTTTTTTGGTCATAATTAGTAGACTTTCTATCTCTGCTCTACAGACACAAAGAACAGAACAAGTGTTTCCTCTCTGGAGGACAGCTGGACACTCTTAGTATTAAAACCCATTCTCAGCTATGTAACTTGTTTGTGGGTTTAATGGTTGTTGTCACAGGTGCCCAGGTCTTCAAATAGTGTTTCTTACACCTTGTGTGCAAGTAGCATCTATCACTATCTTCTACATAAATCTCTTTTTTGTTCCGAAAGTGGCTTACATACAGACCCTGTGATAAAAAAATATATAAAAAACATTTTGAAAAAAAAATAACAAAGCTTTCACGGCTGTACAATTGGAACTTATTATCCACAAACATTAAAGATGCAAAATTGTCAATGGTCTTACAATATAAATATAAGAGCTGTGAAGGCTTTAATTGGAATTAAATGGTTGAACTGAGGGGAGATATTAGTCCCTTCTGTGCCCATGCTACCCCACCAATTAAGGCAAGACAGAGGGAATGGGGGCATTCCCAGTAGGTGTAATAACAAGTGAATGAAAATAAGCAGACTGCCGAGCTGAGATAGGAAAGAAGTAACTCTCTCCCCAAAGAATAGAGCCTGGGCTAAAGAGATCTGAAAAAAGCAGAGGAGGGAGTGAGCAAGATGAGCAACAATATAGGAAGATTAACAGAGAGAACGCCATGAAATATCCAAAAAGCAATATATTTGTTCTTGGTAAACGTTGATAGTTACCGGTAAAACTTAAGATTTACCAGATTCAGACTTTTACTGCAGCATACAGCTATGGCCAAAAAATGTTGGCAGTTTTTCCTTAAGTATATTGAAAACTATAAAACGGTGTGTAATTCAATACGTTAACATATCATTAACCAGCAGGGTTAATTTGTTAATTCTAAAGGGTGACGCAAAACATTACACTGTAGCTGCTGTATATATCTGTAGCAAACCAGGATAGATATTGTACCAATCTGTCTTTTATCAATGATTCAACATTTCTTCTCCATTCAATTAAAAAAATTAAATGACCTTGCTTAAAATACTTTACAAGACTACATGTCATAGTTTGTTCACAATGACACGCAGTGGAATAGGTCAATGTGATGCTGTGTGAAGCACTTCATGAGCACACTGGAATGATCTAATTTGACAACATTTTACATGAAGCTGTTCCTGATTAGAGAACATCTGATGTCGTGACATCTTGTACATTTAACCTAAGCCTGCTGGTTTAATAAACGTACCGAGCTTTTTATCTGTGAGGTGTTAATTATAAATACTTTGTTAATAAGTTGATTTATATGGGAGCTTGTTTGTATTACAAGTTTACTCGTATTTTACTGTCGTGTTTAAAAAATAAACACTGAAAACACTTCTGGGGAAATGTAATTAAAGATAAAAAATGAAAACATAAAATACTTAATAATGATAACTTATCACGCTTTTAATCTCATTGCTATATACAGTACAGTACCAGTAAATATGCTTAAATTATCTTTAGCAAATAGCAAATAGTGATTACAACACATACAACAGCAATTCATGCATTACAGCAATTAATACAAATGTTCTTTATAGCTTTCTTATGAAAATGGTTTTCTAATTGTATGATTATGTTTCTAGGTACCTTATCTCATCCTGTGCTTTCTTTCAAACATTTATTTTTTTGTTAAGCGTTGATGAAGAACACTGGCACTTTAAAAATTTGACTGAACCCAAAACCTGTGGCAGAGCAACAAGAAATACGTATGATCCCGTCACCCAGTTAACTTAGCATTCCCTATTGTATACAAGTGAACTGAATGAAGTGAAATGATTTTATTGTAATGCTCTATAACTTTTAACTCTCATTTGTTAAACCCATCATTGGGTCACTGCAAAGGTCAGAATGGTTAGAAATACTAGTGGAGGGAGCGGAACTGCATCCACCAGGAATAATCTGATGGGAAACATGGATATTAAATAACAGAGCAGCTCTCCTTGTTAAAAATATATTACAGCTCTCGTAAATACTTTCTAACAGAATTAATGTCTTTCTCCCTGTAAATGTTTCCAGTGTAATAGCTGCCCTTTCCTTACCTGGCACTCCAGGCTGGTATCCCGAAGCTGCAGTACAATGTTGTTTTAACTGCAGTAAGGGGATGAGGAGTTGTGATAATGAATCTCTATCGCTGTGTTTGAAATGGGGATTGTCGTGGTTCACTAAGGAATATAATATGCTATAGGATTAGTATAGGATGTGTTCCACTTATTTAGTCATTTAAATGTCAGCTTTACATTAAGAGCTTGTCAAAAAGGAGGTAAAGCATGTTGTCCTGGTTCTCCTTGTTGAAGAAGTGAAATGTATAAGAATAAAGATGGATTTTGGTGAAATTTCCAGCATTAATGTCAAGCTCTTATTTGTATTGTCACAGAGATACAAGAAGTAGCTCAATTAGAATACCTACTATACATAGTCCTTAGGGGAGCATGGTGTGATTAATGTTTGAGAACCTCGTTCATATAAAATCATTGATTACATTTTATTCCAAACATTTCGTTTGAAATAGCTAGCATAATAATCCCAGCAAATGTATCTAATATGTGTTACTATTACTTAATTGATATCATGTGTTCTTATTGGAAGATCCCCACATTATGTTAAAATGCATTTGATTTTTAATAGTATTTTTTTATACTTTAGCTGTTAGTGAAACAAACATTTTCCCACTATAAGGCAATACATGTCCTGCATGTGGAGGGGGGTAAGTTACAAATGTAGACACCTAGCAGCTTAAAATATCTTTACACACCATGGTGCAATACATATTATCTTTTTATATAACTATTATTTAATTGAGCTTCTGGGAAGCATTAAAAACTGCTGACAGTACAGCATGTTGTAACAAAGATCTCCCAATACCAACAAAAAGATGACATGCGTTAATTAAATAAGAGGAAACAAGGGGGTATGTGTGCCAGTCTTTGTTAAAGAATCTCTTTCCTGAGCTCCAAAAATGATTATGAACTTGCAGCACAGAATAAAGCATAATAGTGAGATGCATTGCCAAACATAGCAATTCCAGATATTGTACTATTGGTTATTTCAGAAGAGGTACAGGCTGTGTATGATATATTGATTTGATCTGCTATTAGGATAAATATGAATGCATGCAACTGTGCAGCACAATGACCTCCCACACATATTAGTAGATAGGAGGTCCTTATTGATCCATACAAAGGGATGGTATTCCTTGATAGCGTCCCTTTCCATATAGTGTATTTCATGGGAAATGTATATAACACTGATAAGGGTTTAAGAAGTCTCTTAACAAGAGAGAAAAAAAAAAATCATGTAAGGAATAATCAACAAAGTACATTTGTGTATGGAGGAAATTCAGCCCCTGGGTCTCATTGTTGTAAAGGGGTTTCATGTCTTTTGGTCCCCCTGTTGTTGCTGCACTGTACCCCAGCGCTGCTGTGTGATTGTGATACCATGCATCACCATGTAATAATTACAGCATGTCAGTAAGGTCCTGGGGTCTGGGGCCCTACTAAGAACCCAGTTCAATAAAAACCTGTAGGGAGCCCACTAACCCGCCCACAATCATAATTTCCAATACAAATGTTTTTCCATCAACCCCCTACGGAACATGTCACCAACCTGCTGTGCTCATAAATGGTCTATTTGAGCTTCCATTACCTTGCATGGATCAGCTAATGAGACAGAACTGACCTGGAGTATGATATTCTGAGCCCATAATTCCCTTTAACCACATTATTAGCGTGCATCTACAGGGCACCCATGCCTGAAGTGGAAGTACACAGGTACCGTAATGAAAAATAATGTCTGGTTTAAAAGCCATGTAACTAATCAAATAACCCAGGGGATACAGTATCTGTTCTAATGCATTCCTGTGTGAAAAAAGCACTATCGTGACAAAAGTCCGTTTATTCTGTTTTACTCATGTTTGTATCTAGTGTCTCGTCAAAATGTATATTTTCACAGCTGTTAGTGAATAAAAAATTAGGCAAACACAATAATTCCGGTCATGTAGATACCCAGCCGATGTTAAAAATATGTCAGTTGCTTCTTGCTAGTTTATAGAAATTTCTTGAGCATTTTTCATTCGTATACCAAGATGCTCTTTAAGACTACGAACTTATTCAGGGCCTGTCTTGTCCTGCTTATTATGTTATTCTGAATGTTTTTTTTTTTTGTTTTTTTTTATGTTTTTGTTACCGATGTGTAGAAATTGAAGTATTATATAACACTCCCTCTGAGCTATATACAGTATACAGTTTGCACAAAGAGTGCTGAGCATATAGAATATGGTATAGAATGTTGCTGATGCTGAATCATAGAGATCCTTTAAAACCCAACTTCTTTGAGCTACTAGATGAGCAATGATCAATGTGTGAATATGAAATTTACATTACAATATATATTTATATAAAAAGGATATTTCTTGTAACTAGTTCATGTGGTGTCTCTTTTTGTGCATCAGGTCTTACATAGCCTTTTTTTCAAAATCAACAGGAAATGGGAACTCAGATATCAGATTCTTTTTAAAGGCAATGTCAGTGACTGAATATTGGTTAACAAGGTTCTTGTTTTGTTTTTTCTTAATGTCGATTCCCTGTTTAATTGCAGTCACTGTTTGAGCGCAGTCAATTCACATATGATTGAGATTGACAAGCATGGGAGCTGGAGGAAATAAAAACTGACTTGAATCATAATCCACAATTTGTGACAATTGAACAAGAGTAGGCACTTGAAAATGAAGTTGCATTGAAAGATGCAACATAATGGCCCTTCATCCTCAGTGTCTGAATCATTAAAGCCTTATAGACACTGTCCTTGTAAAGTGAAAACGAACCTTTTCTAGCCCACCTATAATTCATTAAAGCCAATCACAGGAGATAGCCTGGAAGATATACAGTATAATTGGGATACATGTAATCATTAACCTTGGCACCGACTGGGAATAAGTTAATGAATCAAATCAATACCCCTCTCCACTGATCCATAATTATTTGAAATAAATGAAAAATTAAACAGCCACAGCATATAAGGTTATCATAGGATGCAATTAACCAGCCTCGGGGAGATTATGCTACCTAGTTACCAAAGGGAAGTGTAATTTCTCTTTCAGGGAGAATGTTATAATGAAGAGTGCAAATTATTTAAATGGGTCAGCTGAAAACTGTACCGTGCTTTTAGATCTACCTGGGAGTCTTCAAAATTGCATTTTATCCTCTTCACATTTTTTTCTCTCCTTTTATTTTTTGTGGATGGTAGTGGTATTAGAAGGGCTTGCTATACACATTAACACGATAATGTAATATCTGTAATGTTATACTTTATTATTACAGTAGATTTTATTTTGTAATTAACTTGGTTATAATGGTATTAAACAAAAACAAAACAAACAACAATGTGGTATTTTATAACACTAACAGAAAAAAAAAGTTTAACTGTATTAAATCAAATAAAAACAAAATAGATTAAAAAAAAAACATGCATCAAAATAGTTGTATTTAAGTGGTATTTTATTACACAACACAGAAAGAGATAACAAATCACAAAAATCAAAATAAGGTAAAGAAATGCACTCTAAAAACAAAGAAATACATTTTGACTAATTGGCTTAACCCCTGACAAAATTTGTAAGGAAAACATGTAAATACAAGATGTATGCAATTCGTCACTTGATAAGAAGGAATTGATTTGCTTCTGGACATCAGTGGCTCACATCACAAAAGCACCATAACTAGCACTGAGCTAAAACAGGCATGACAAATGCACCTGTTCACGTGTGTATGCGTGAAGTTCGTATGCCTTGCTCAGTCATACATTTACTTTGTAAACCACTTGTGAAATGTATGAAATGTGGTTGACATGCTGTAATATTCTTGGAAATGACTGTATATGCATTCCCCGGTAAACACATCTTTATTATCATTACCAAGCATTACACCTTACATTATATGAATTTTTCTTAAAGACAATTATAGACAAACATGACAACCAGACAGCTTATCACTCCTGTATCATTGCACTGATAACTGTACAGGTCTGATTTATGATAAACTCAGTTCACAGAAGGTGAATCTATGGAGAAGTGTACTAAACAAAATCCAAGGAATTCTATTCTGTTGCCTTATTGTTAATGATCATATGACACTGCTGCATTTTAAATCCAGGATGCTTTTAGAGAGTGGAATAAGCCAACAAAGTGGATTTCCAATGACCCTGTTATAATAAGGACCCCAGAATAGGCTGAAACCTTTTATTTTTCAAGCACACAACTTTTCATAACAAAAGTGCTGGCACTTGTGTTTTTTAGAAAGGTCAAAAATAATATCACCCGTCTAAAAGCAAGAAGTGTGTTTTACCAGCATGCAATCGTTGTTTAAAATGGACATCCGCCATTACACATTTAATGGATGCCTGCATATACTGGATTGCAGAGACTTCTGGTAGTAAATAGTACACAAGGCAATAGGCTGCTAACTAGGACAGAATATCCAGCTGCTTTACACTTTTGTTGAGAAACACAATCACAGTTTTTTTTTTTTTTTTTACACAATAACAAAAGTCAGAAATAGACAAAACAAGCTCAGGCCTTGGCTGAGCCCAGACATGAAACCCGTAGAAAATGGACCCTGCATCAAGTGCATCACAGTTCCCCTCAACAACCAGTAAATATAGGTGTGATAAGAGCTCTCTAAAAATAGAAATAGAGGGTCAACCCAATAATCAGAAGTGCAGATGTTACCTATAGCAACCAGAATACAAATATTTCTGAAAAGTAAGGTCTTTTCTGGGATTAATCCAATAATGGGATGCTAGCTTTAGTATCATAAAGATTTTGATAAGTTAATGGCAAAAATATTTTAAATCTGGGGTCATCTTCAGAACACAAGAAAGTTTATAAACAAGAGGCGGCTATTCGGCCCATCTTGCTCGTTTGGTTGTTAGTAGCTTATTGATCCCAGAATCAAATCAAGCAGCTTCTTGAAGGATCCCAGGGTGTCAGCTTCAATAACATTACTGGGGAGTTGGTTCCAGACTCCCACAATGCTCTGTGTAAAAAAGTCCCTCCTATTTTTCTTTCTGAATGCCCCTTTATCTAATCTCCATTTGTGAACTTTGGTCTTTGTTTCTTTTTTCTGTCGAAAAAGGCCCTTGGGTTGACACTGTCAATACCTTTTAGAATTTTGAATGCTTGAATTAGGTCGCCAAGTAGTCTTCTTTGTTCAAAACTGAATAGATTCAATTCTTTTAGCCTGTCTGCATATGACATTCCTTTTAAACCCGGAATAATTTTGTAGCGAGGTGACCAGAACTGGAGACAATATTCTAGATGAGCTGTTAATATGCATTATAAAGTTTAAACATTACCTCCCTTGATTTAAATTCAACACTTTTCACTATATATCTGAGTATTTTGTTAGCCTTTTTTATAGCTTCCCCACATTGTCTACATGAAGACATTGCTGAGCAAACATAAACTCCTAGGTATTTTTCATAGATTCCTTCTTCAATTTCAGCACATTTCTTATTGCCTGCATGCAGTATCTTACACTTTTCTCTATTAAATGCAATTTGCCATGCATCTACCCAGTTCTGAATCTTGGATAATTCTACGTCTAGATCATTTTAAATGACCTTTGCTGCTGCAATTTTGTTTTTCACTCCTCCTATTTTTGTGTCGTCTGCAAATTTAACAAGTTTGCAAACTATACCAGAATCTAAATCATTAATGTAGATTAGAAATAGCATAGGACCTAATACTGATCCCTGTGGTACTCCACTGGTTACCTCGCTCCATTTTGAGGTTTCTCCTCTAATCAGTAGTTTCTCTTTTCTACATGTTCCACTCCCTAATCCATATAAATGCATTTCCTTGAATCCCTACTGCATTCAGTTTGAGAATTAATCAGGACTTTGTCAAAAGCTTTCTGGAAATCTATATAAACCATTTCATATGCTTTGCAATTATCCACTGTTGATGTTGCATCCTCCCTTTCCTAAAACCATGCTGACTGTCTCCCAGGATACTGTTACCATATAGGTAATTTTCCATTTTTATTATTTTATTGTAGTTTCTATAAGTTTTTACATGTACTAGAAGTCAGGTTTATTGGTCTGTAGTTTGGTTTTGTCTCCCTTTTTGTGGATCGGTATTAAGTTTGCAATTCTCCAGTCTGTCAGTACAATCCCTGTGTTAAGAGGCTGTTGCATGATCCTGGCTTGTAAATAACTTCTTTAATTTCTTTGAGTACTATTGGGAGGAGCTCATCCAGCCCAGGGGATTTGTTTGTTATAAGAGCGCCTAGTCCCTTTAACACTTCTGCCTCTGCTATGCTAAAGTTATTTAAGACTGGATAGGAACAGGTTGACATATGTAGCATGTTGTCCGTATCCTCCTTATTAAAAACTTGTGAAAAGTAATCATTTAGTATATTTGCTATTTTTTTTCTCTTTGTCTATGATTTTGCCATTTGTATCTCTTAGGCATTTTATCTCCTGTTTGAACATTCTCTTGCTGTTATAATATTGGAAAAACTTTTTGGAATTGGTTTTAGCCCCTTAGCAATGCTTGTTTCTAATTCTCTCTTGGCCTTTTGAATTTCCTTTTGATTTGAGTTTGCAGTTCCTCTTGAGTTTGTAGTTACTCTTTCCATGTACTTTGTTCTCAGTCCCTATTAAACGCTCTGTAAAGTGTTTTTTTCTCTGAATATTTTTTAATTGATCTATTAAACCATTTTGACCATTTTGTTTTAGATTTTGATTTGTCTACTTTTGGGATGTAACTGTTTTGTGCATCTAATACTAGATTTTTTTTAAAAGCAGCCATCCTTTTTTCTGTGGATGTTTTCTCTGTTTTACTCTAATCTATTTCTGTTAGTTTCTGTTTCATTCCTTCATAGTTTGCCTTTTTAAAATTGTAAACCTTAGCTTTAGTCGTTATTTTTGGGGTTTTTAAAAAGCATTTCAAATGAGACCATGTTGTGATCTGAGTTCTCTGACCTCTGTTGTAGTTATTCTTCTTTGTTATTTGAAAAGACTAAATCAAGGCATGCCTCACCTCTAGTTGGTGCCTTGACAAATTGTGTTAGGAAGCAGCATTCCACCATTTCAATTTCGTCTGTCATGCTCCTTACCAGGTTTTCCCATTTTATACGGAGAAGTTGAAATCCCCCATTAATAGGACTTCTCTTTTGCTGCACACATTTCGAATGTCCTTGTATAACAGATTATTTTGCTCAGTATCTGAATTTGGTGGTCTATATTATGCCCTTTGAAATTGTGTTCATTATTGATTATGCTTTGTTTTTTCTTCTAGATTCAATATCTGGGCTTCAAGACTATTTTTGATGTATAACACTACCTCTCCGTCTCTTCTGTCCTGCCTGTCCTTCCTATAGAGTGTATACCCACTAATATTATATTCGACTCCTTCACTCTCAGATAGCCAAGTTTCTGTAACACCTAACACACCATAATTACTTGTTAGTGCAGTAGCTTCAAGTTCTAAGATTTTGTTTTTGAAACCTCTAGCATTCAGGTAAATACATTTAATGGCTGTCTTATTTGAGTTGTTGCCCTTGTTTTGATGTAGTCTCCCTTCTGTTTTTTTGTTGATTTCTCCCCCCTTCCTTTCTAGTTTAAATGCTTCCGAACTTCCTTGAGGATCCTTTCTCCTAGTAGATTGGTTCCTTTTTTATTTAACTGCGGTACGCCCCTTCTATATAGATAGTTCTTCTTGACATTTGGGTGTCGCTCCATTCAGGTGAAAATACGGGAGCTTGAGGTTGCCAAAACAGTTTTGTGAAAGACATCAATCTAAGAAAGAGAACCATGAGACTCATTCAACCTGTGCAGATTCAACTATTCAACACTGGTGACACTGAGAGAAAAACCCAGCCTTGTGAGTGAAACGCACATTGTTGGTGTGATGGGGTCCACAGATGTATATAATCGATAGATTTATTTATTCGATATGTAAGATGCAACATCTCCTTTACAAGAGGGTCCCAAGGGACAGCAGGTATACATGTAACAGTAATAACAGCATCGCTGTGTGTACGTAACTGGGGCTGCAATGAAGGGTACTTTTGAAGCTTTGATGGTTCGGAACACATTACCGAAAGAAGGTTCTAACAGTCAATGGTACTCATTTGCATAATTTACTGGTGATGCCACCATAGCTACTTGTTTATATTTGATTGAAAATCTTATTATTTTTCTGGTAATCCATATAAATGGAATTTTAAAAATCCCATGTAGTTTAAAAATACTTTATATAGAACAGTAATCATGTTTTTATAATTTAAATAAAAATAAAAATACACTTTCTTTATTTCCACGTAATTGATGCTGCTTGTGATTTATACAGCAAACTTGCATTGCAGCAGCACCAACTGCAGCAGACTTAGGCAAAACAAAGCTTTATTTAACAGTCACCGTTCCAAGCAGGTTATCAGTCAAGGTTACATTTTACTACTACGACTAATAATAATAATAATAATAATAATAATAATAATAATAATAATAACTTTAGAACATTGGGGCATCTAATAACACGGAACTACAGTCGTTGCACAGTTGCAGCGAACGTGTCAAACGCCTGGGCATTAACAAAAAAACAACGGACCAGTAAAGGATTTTCATGGGTTTTCTTCATAAAAGTACTGTACGATATTGGAGAATGAAAAAATGTAAATTCTGCCACTGGATAACACGAGCTGGAGGGGGTGGGGGGGGGGGGGGGGGGGTGCTCAGGTTTTTAAATTTTAAATTATTAGTGTTAGTGTATATTTTGTATGTTTTAAACAAATTCTACCACAGCACTTATCTTACACTGTCTTTACACTAGGTATTCAGAACATATTTTACTGAAGCAATACAACCGCTATAAACCTTTGCAAACTCATTTACCTGTAATGTGACAACAGCCCTGTCGGATCTTCAGATGGAGTTGATCGATTTTCAGTGCAGACAGAATCTCAAGGATTAATTCAATGAAGGTCCAAAGCAAGATTTCTATATGTATGTTCCAGTCAATTAATTTCCCAAATTGTCAGAACTTTTTCGCAAAACTCTATGTTTAATTAGAAGCGTTTATATTTGTGACCAACTCTTCTCGACAATGAACTTTAACAAATCAAAACACAGATCAAGGCTTAGGGATGAACACTTTGGCTGCTGTTTTGCGAGTGGCAACAGCTAAGGATATACAGCCAGATATCAAAACATTGGTGCAAAAAAAGAAGAGCAATGTTTCCAGACAGAAGTCATGGAAAGGTACATTTCATAGTGGTACTGTTTACTAAATCACACTTTCACAGCTTGACAGTATGTTGTTGTTTTTTTTTTTTTTTTCAGTGCTGTTAAAAAAGTTATATTTTGGAATATAAGTTAAATATTCTCCCTGACAACTTTTTCTTTTTTACTGTTTTAGATTTCCATTGAAAGTAAAATACTCTTCTATTATTATATTTGTGATATTGAGTTGTTTTTTGTCAGTGTTCTAGAAAAGTTGCTTCTACTGATAGCTGCCTATTTTTTAATATAAAATACATTAAGCAATCTGTTGATTAATGGATTGAAACCATGCCTACATACCTTTTGGTTAGAATTTGTGCAGGGGGGTAATGTGTTTTCTGTAAAGCAGTAAATTTGAGTATATTGGCCTACATATAATTCCTAAAGACATTTTCACGTACATTATTATGTATAACTTTTATTTTTCTTTTCACGGTGCTGCCCACCAAGTCAACAGTCTTAGCTTAAATGGTGTTTTTTACCAAGTGTGTTTGACAGCCATGCTTTAAGCAGTAGTGCAACGAATATATTAGCAGAGTTTACAGCATGAATTTGACAGTATTATAATTAGTATTAGTTCTTAACCTGTTTCCTTTCTGCCTTCATTATCCCTATCCCCCCCTGTCTGTATTCTCTTACATCCATGCTGTAACCACAGAAGGGCAATGGGGTTCAAGGATTTCCTCACCTCAATGCTATTCCCTGACTAGCACTATTCTCAGCAGGGCAGCGAATGCGATTCCTAATGACTGCAGGACAAACTGCAGCCAACAGTAGGCTGTGGTATTGACATAGCAGACATACCAAAAGTAGGTCATTTGGGTTTGCATCAGCCTTATGCAAGGTGACAGTGTTACTACGACTACCTTGCCTTAGCGCCAATAGCAGATGTGCAGCATTTAACAGTATATAGAAATCCCATATGAAAGAATATTTGCCTGTAGTGCTGCCAAAAATACAGTAAGTTACAAAACTATCAAGTCACTACCACTACTACATAGGAATTGTTACTTATAGTCAGTTAGCTAAAATTAGTTTGTATTAGCGTATGTAAGTTAGCCTTATGGCAGTACTGCAGTTTGTGTGAAATTGAAGCTTTTTTATTGGCAGTATACTGTATAAATAGGCTATTAATAACCGGACAGGCATTGGCCCTAATAGTTATAACTTATATAATTATAACTTGTTATAACTCTTATATTCTTAACACTTATTTCAGAAACATTTTTTTCAGAACATTTTTCCATGATTTTTTTTTTTTTTTTTTTTTTACACAATATTACTGTTCAAACTTTTGATGTTACAAGATTTATTTTAATTTGTTTCAGCATATGCCAAAATGTAATTTTCTCATTTCATACAAATACGTGTCATACTAAAAATTATTGTGTCTTTCTATTTAAATATGATTTGTTTATTTATTAACAAATAAAGAAAGCAACATGGGCTGGAATGGAGTTATCTAGGTTTTGAACAATCTGAATCATGTTTGAAGTATTTTCTATGTTGGTTAAGGCACTGGAGCACAAAGTCTTTTAACTTTAGGTGACTGGTTCAGTGCCAACTCAGATGAATGTTAATCAAAAAGTCTGGTTGAACTGAGTTCCTAAAGGACTGGTCCACATCACTTAAACAAAACACCACCATAGTTGGTACTAATTGGCATCTTTACAGGCAGGCCCCTAGATAGGCTGAGAACTGGATGTACAAGGAGACTGAACTATCTTTAAATACTTCGAGGGTGCCATCTGAGCCCTGCTGTCTCTGAGGATCAAGAGCAGACCTCAGTCCCTAGTGCTGTCAATCCAGCACAAAGAAAAAACTCCAATCCAGAACAAGACAAAACTCTGGTACGATAACCACTGAATCACATTATCTTTTTCCCCTATAAAATGAGATGAAGTGGAAGATCTCAAAGCCGTTGGTTCCAGCTCCATCAGACACAATCTGCGAATGAGCTGTCAAGGTGAAAGAAGAGCTAGGAGTACAACCATGATTTGCACCAGCACACCTGCTTCCTGTAATCTGCACGGCCAGACAGGTAGGTAACAAGGTAGCTCTGGACTTCATATTCCTTTTCAGATGTGATGTAAGGCCACACATACACTGTACTTTAATTTTACAGGTTTGGAATCTGTTTTAGCTCAGAAAACTTATTATTGGCATCTTATTTCAGCTTACAGAATTAACATTTTCAAAACTTTTTCGGATGAATTGTAAACTTGGTTGATTTTCTGGAAGGAGAATCCGCCCATTACCAATACCTCATCAGCAAGCGTATAAAAACTCTGTGTTCTATTCATTCTTTCACTTCTTTTTGTTTTGGCTGCTCAGTCACGCGCTGGGAGGTCGAAACGGGAGTTGACCGCTTAGAGCCTGGAGGAAGGGCTGCCCGCAGCCACAGATTTCCTGAATTTTCCCCCTAAAAAAATGAAAAATATGTGAGTAGTGGGTTTTTCCTTACCTGATTGCTGAGCTGTTCGTATTTAGTAGTTCTGCAGGGTGCGTGGTTGGGTTGAGAGGCTGGGCTCTCTCCCTGGTGCAGTCATGCTCTGGGGGACGGGTCGTGTCTCAGCTGCTGATTTTCATTAAAATCTATATTTGGGGGTTAGGTGGCAGAGTGCCACTGTGGAGAGCGTTAAATATTTTTCATTATTCATTCATGGTTTGCCGACCTCGTCTTTTGGGGAGAGGTGGCTCATAGCCACATCCTATCTGCAGCACTGGGATGCATGTATCTGTTCATGTATTTCCAGCCGGCCTCACGCAGGTAGCCGTCGGGCACCCATGGACGAGACCTCCGGCCAAATATATATTTCACTCAGGCCCTGAGCGCCCTGTACATTGTTATTATCAATTAATGTTACACAGAAATTGTGATTCCTGTGTAAATGTTTACATAATTTAGTCTTCGCTGCATTGTGCTTTCTTAGAAACCAGACATTACTGGCTTACCAATTAGGTAAGCCTATGGCAGTTTTAGATGCAGGCCCTCCTGTTGGCTCTTACAGCGTTCTGGCCACTGTGAACTTTACAGCCATCATCCTGCTACTACTTGCAGCAACATGGGGGTATGAATACCATATGAAAGCACTGCATGAGTTCAAGGAAGTAAAATATAATCAGAATAAAACAGGTATTTCCAACATGTGATTGCAGCCACTACATTGTGATAGCTTTGTTTGCTGTTTTTGCATGTCAAAAATGACCACTGGACAAGCCCAGCTGTTGAAATTCATTAAAAGACCGGTAATTATTCAATTGTGTGTGCATTAGGTAATGAATCAGAATTTCAGCTTAGGCCCCATTTGGTTCTAGCTTTTTGAGCTTGAGTAACGTGGGCTGTGTTGACAATTCAACAGTGACGTGTAAACCAGGTAATGTGGCATTGAGGCTACTGCCCTTCTACAGTGTAAAATTACTGTTATTATCCTTAATAATCTACTATTATCATCAATGTATCCCAGTGTCTTTGTTTCCATGGTGCTTGGTGGTAATAAGTGCAGAGGTCTGGTTTTAACCTCACATGTGGTAGTTGTCTCCACTCTAAAGCTTCTACCGGGTCTCCATGACGATTTCTTCTTATCAAACAGGAGTTACCTACCAGGTGGCCTATTGGCTCCAGAGTCAACCCTTTAGTGTTTATATCTGGAATGAGTCAGTGCCACCAAGGGATTTAATTCCTAAAATGTAGCCTGTCTCACCATGCTCAGGTTAGGATGAGTACATGCCTTGGAGTTTCTTTTTAATAATTGCAACTGGTCAGCCTTTCAAGACTCTTTGGGCCTCATTTACTAAAGGTTCTTATGCGATAATAAGGCACATGCTAGATAATCCCGTATTTATCAACCACGATAAAGTGTGTTAAAGCATAAGACCTGAGTTAGCACGCACGCCTTAAAAATAACACGATGGGTACATTAACATCTGCTGAATATGCAAATTGCATGGTGATGTATTCAAATGAAGTGGCATGAGAGCGCTAATGAGGCTAATAATATTCAGACGGTATTTACTAAACTGTGCTAACCAGGATGCACAGCTTAAATCACATGCCAGACAGAATTGATGGAAACAGGTGTTACGAGTCGAGATCCGTTTTAAAGCTCTCTATCAGCATAAAGTACAGGTATATATATGTACGATACTACACATCCGAAACTCTGTAAATAAGTAAGACTCATTTTAAAATAAATGCGTTTATATACTAAAACGTACATTTAGCATCTGACTGCATAAAATTAATAAATAAATAAATAAAACTTTTGAACAGAAATGTGTCTATATACAGGTATATTATGATTAAATAAAACTTTACAAACAAAATAAATAATAGGACATTGAAAATAAATGTGTTTATGTAGCCTGTAATTATAAAAAGCATGCAAAAGCTTACTATGCAAATGAAAACTGTGTTCATACAGACATAAATGAAACACACTAATATGAATATTATAAAAATTTGAAGACCAGAGTGTAAAATATTGAAAGCTTTAACTGGGATTCAGGTGTATAATTTTGAAGCTGAATTTTGACTGCAGATTTTAGTTTTTTCTTTGTAGCAGGTTTGTTATGAGGGTAGCAAGGTGGATTATTTATTTATTTATTTATTTTATTTTTAAGTTGACAGTTTGCAAAATGCAGCCTACTTCCTTGGCAGCTAGAGGCATACTCTCAGCTTCACAAACATTTCCAGTAGGTGGTTGTTGATGGTATATCATTATAAGGTGTGTTAATGTGGTGGTGAATGTAGGCTTGGCTTCTCGTCTGTTCAGCTGACTCCTGTCCCTGTTAGCTCAGCGATTTCCAGTGGTCAGCCTGTCTTGCCACAATCACACACTGGCGCCACAATCATGTAGCCTAACTGTACTCCACTTCATAATGAATACATACCAAAATATACTTAACCGCTTATGCCTTACAGTGGCCATGACCTGAGACTCAACAACGTTCAAAACTGGACTGTGGAATTTTACCTGCCACACTTTACACCTCATGTACTATTACATGTTAACCCAACAATGTTCTATTACATAATACTTCTATAAAGGTTCTCTGAAGCTTTCACTGCATGTCAACCAACCAAGACTATCATTAAACTTTAGTTTGTAATACCCCTCAGAGAATCAACCATTGAATTGGCCTTGGCACTACATAAACAGGAAACCTAAATCAGTTCAGACCACTTTTAGTAAATGTAAGCCAGGTAAAACACCAGTAACTGAATTTACACTTAATGGCCCATTGTCACTCTATATGTCTTCTGGTCTAAGGACACCAGGGTGGATTTTTCCACCTCCCCTAATTACGTTTTTGAGCAGTAAGGAGAGGACATTGTCGCTCATTCATATGACTTGAATTCTTGTTCTTTTTTCCATTCCTTCTCATCTTTGATATGTGGTGCTGCAAGCTATCATAATACTGCACACCCAATTTAAATTATTATATATAATAATAATAATAATAATAATAATAATAATAATAATAATAATAATAATAACAATAATAGTGAGCCATTTAAGAAAACACCACAAGTGAATATCAAATATATTTTGCTGAACAAATTATTAAAATAGAAATGTAGTATATTGCAAATACATATATACTAGTCTGCACTGAGAGCATGAAACTTAAGAACAATGAACCCTTTCTACTTTTAAAGAGGACCTGATATATCAAAGACACGACTGAGGAATGTTGAAGGTTGTGTGACGGGCTGGGAACCCTCACTTGTAAATAGGGTTGATTTTCCTGATTCATTTTGTGTTAATAACATATTTTGTACCAGTACTTGTTTTCATGTATTTCCCAATCACATATCCACCAACTACATCAATAACAGTATTAGATGTATTTTCGTATTTGTTTAATTTATTTTTGGTATAAGTGTTCAATAGTTTTGGTTAAATGTGTGCATTCTAAACCCAGGAAAGGGTTATTTTGAGCCATGTTTAAAATACTTCATTTCCATGTAAGAATGTGGCTGGAAAGAAGTAAAATGTGGACCAATCACTGTGGTTTAACTGATAAACCCAGACTGTATGGGTGGGTCTATTGCAGTGTACCGGTGAATTAGTCCTCATCAAGTGGACTAAAATGCGTTCTAACAAGTCTGTATTAAGTTAGTCCTGATTGCAGCATACCACAGCTAATCCTGAAAATTGGTTTAGCTGACCTAAACAAGTGGAACAAGTTAGATCGATAATGAGGACTAACCCATAATAATCCATTACAAATGTGGATGGAAATTCACAATTTAAACTGTAAAGACAAACTCAGACATTTACCAGTACCTTGTCATTACTAGCATTTCACGGAACGCCTGCAAAGGCGGAAGGGGAATGGATTACTTTGTGGACTTGGGCGACAGAGTGTTAGTGACAAAGTCGAACAGACAGGACAGGTCTCCTACTGCTTGAAGATCCGCTAGCTGCTTGAGAGGTTGTGGTGAGTAGGGGACGACACGGATAGAGGAAATCCCCCCCTCGGTGGAGGACCCATCGTGGCAGCTTGCCTGGTGGTAGGGAGACCCGACTACCCCGGGGGGACAGAAAGGTAACCGGACCTGGAGAGGAAAAGATCTAGACAGGTCCTGTCCGTAGAACCGACCTCCATCAGGCATGAGCCCCAGGCATCCACACGACCTGGAGGAAAATGAGAGAGGGTTAAGAGAAAGGAGTATAGATTAGAGCCTCTCTGAGGCTAAGGCGCATGAGCTGCGAAAGAACAGGTGTGGCCGGGGGTCCCCTCTGACTTACGAGGAACCTGGGCGGCGGAGCCAGGCCCTGTCGGGGGAGTGAGACTCACTTCCTCCCCAAAAATGGACCCCCGGCTCCCCAGAGAACCTCACCCATGGGACAGGAAAGAAACTCATGCCGTACACACAAACACGAACTGGAAAACAAAAAGGACATGGAGAGGTTAGTAGGGACAGGCTATGGATTGGAGGCCATCCGCGCTGTGGAGAGGAAACCCCCCCCCCCCCCCCAGCAGGAGGAAACCTCTTGTGGACCTGGAGGAGAGGGCGCCCCCGCTCTTTGTATACTAACCAAGGAGTTCATGTCATGTAGTAGAAATATTGTTATGAAGCATAGGGATGAGTTCAGGTACGTCTCCTGGTTGCTGCGCTGCTGCTGTGGAGAGAACTGCCGCTTGTCTTGTGATTGTGCGAGCAAATTTGCTGACTTGCACTTGGGAGAAGAGGCAACTTGGAAGCTGACATAAAGGTACATTTGTTATAGAAACGCTATACGCTCGCTTCCAGCTGGGAAGTCAATATTTTTTTTTTTAAGTTTGACGACACAAAACGAAAGACAAGAGAAGGAAATAGTGCACAACTTAAATAGGGAAGAAAGAGAGATTGACAGATGGTACAGCCTGAGGGGATCCCCAGCTCTGCACAAACCCCACCCAGAAACTGGTAAGAGCACAATGCCAGTTATTGGGAGCAGCTGGGGGGATAGATGTCGAGTCATCCCCCGTCTGAAAACGGATAAACCAAAAATGCGTCCGCTTCCCTTCCGCCAGCCGAATATCATCAGTAAGGACAGGACAGTGTGGTTTCAGGTTAACTGGCTGAGAAAGAGAGAGAGAGAGGAAAGGTGGTGAGGGCCTTTTAGAGCATCCCCCGAACTACGACTTGAGGCTACATTTCATTAAAAAAAAAAACTGCATTGAAGATATTGAACCTGTAAAAAAGTCAGAAATATGAAAAAGCTATGAAAAAAGCAAATAATAAACATATATTCGGGCAAACACATTTAAGTAAAAGTACACCTATATTCATAATATAGTTGTAGCTGACTGCATGCCTTTTAATTCACGTTGCGCACACGGCTCATACTTGCATTTTAACATAATACACATTACACTGACATTTCAGCTTAAATTGAATACATCAGACATGCATGCTTTTTATTATTTAAATACACAGTATCTTATTGTGCAGCACTTTATTAGTTTTGCTCTAGCAGTTTATTTCAACTAGCGGATAAATTCGGTGCCTACATAAGAAGAATTGCTTATATAGCGTATCAACAACATATTAAGGTACATTATATCATTACAGGGTGCAATTGTCAATTTTAGTTCTGTGACTCAGTGAGCGAACCTTACTGAACCAAATTCTTCGAAGGGTTCACTTTTCTTACTAGTTCACCAGTTTTTAGACGTCATTTCAGAGAATAATGGCGCTGTCTTCGTGTTAAAATGTGCTGTACAAACGTAGGACGAGCAGGCGTACTTAATTAGTGTTATACTTCATAGTACTACATTAGGCCACCTGAACAGGATCATCTCACATCCGATTTGATACACTGCAGTCATGATCTTGTTTAGTCTTATTTAGCGAATGATCTACCTGTTGTGATTATCGTCTGATACATTACAAGTGGACTAGCTTTAGTCCAAGCAAGTGGACTAAATCTGTTTAATCCACCAGTTAGACGCATCAAGTGGGCTAACTTTGGTACGCTGCAGTCAACTATGAGTGTCTGAGGCAGGGGCTTAAGGAGGGGCTGCAATGGGTTGTGGCCAAAAGTGGGATTATATAGTGTTAAAAACACATCAGACATGCATGCTTTTTAAATGCATGTAATTGTTAAATACAAGTGATTAACATAACAATTTTAAATGTCAATATCCTGAGATAAATCATTTTGTAATCTTGACAAATTCTTTTGTATTTTTTTCCAGAAACTACCGTAAAACCTGAGACACATTGACCATAAACGTGAATATTTAAGCTGGACAACTATCTGAACATGTCTGTCTGTAAAGGAGCTGTATTTTTTTAATTGTTTTTAGAGGTATTTTTGACACAAAAAAAACCCAACATGGGTTTTGTCCTTACTGCAAATAATATAGCTGCACAATCTTAGCACAAACAGTTTAGGTACTTGTAACAATAAGAATTATTTAACTGCTAAAACTGTAATTACATAGCAACTACTTTAAAAATACACTATACACTTACCAATAAACTATAGTTATTATTATAATCATTAATATTATTATTATTATTACTATTTTAATTACTTAATTATTGAATTTACATCTTATTAATTCAGCATGATACATTTTCTGGTAAAACAGGAAAGTAATAGAATATACAGAATGCTAGAATATAAATTAATAATTTTAACCTTAAAATAAGAAATACTGCACTCCTAAATCAACCACAAAATAAAAATGCATCCCTTCTCTGTTTTGATTATATGTGACAAGACAATTAACATTTGTATGGTGTTTACATCAATATGCATGTTGCCAAACCTTTGAGAAATTATGTGCCACACCCTAACACTCCCGTCCCAGAACTGTTATGGCCTTATTTTTCGTTATTGTGCCAATGAGGAACACAAAGGATCCACTGGAAATTGAACAGGAATTGTCAAATATCTTGCTTCATCTTATACAGTGCGTTTGAAAGCTGTGATTGGACAAAAAGAGAAGCAAACAGTAACTAAAAATAAGAAAAAACCCAAAAGAAAACAAACAAAAATCTATATTTGAAACAAGAGCGATTTCACACAGCTCTAGAAGGCTTCCAATGAAGTAGAAATGTTAAAAACAACTAAATAAACAGTAAGACAACCAGCTCAGCTCATCTCAGATATATATATAGCTGGAAATGGCATGACTTGAAGGACGTTCTGAGATCTTAATAAATGTTTCCATTGTAAGGCGGTCAGTCATCGGAGATGTACATTTTAAAAGTAAAGTCTCTTTTTGTCAGCTTTAAAAACACACCCTGAGGATATGTACCACATAGTGGATGTAAGGCATGTTTAAAAAAATCAATGGAATTATGAAAACAACTTGGTGTGTTGTTGATTTGTTTTGATTTGTAATATGTTTCTCTTAGAACAGAGCTCTGGCATATTAACAATAAAGACAGGATTTTCTCCTTTTCTTTCTCTGAAATGTAAGAAAATGAGCCCCTGTATCCTCCCATCTGAAAGAGCAAAAAAAGCAAGTTATCACAAAAATATGCTTATGGCGTAAAGGTATACATGATAGTGATATGCATGTTTGGAGTTTTGGTAAGTCCTGAGGTGTTTTCTTTCCTAAAAAGAAGCAGCTTTCATTATTGCACTCACTAGTCAATTTGTCTACTTTTTATGCATCATTTAAATAGTGTGCATTCTGGGCCTTAAGATTAGATCGCCGGTTCTAGTCCAGGCTATTCCACTGACATGGACGGGAGCTCCCAGGGGTGGGGGGCTTAGGTCAGCCAGGGTGTCCTTGGCTCACTGCACTGCAGCAACCCCTGCAGGCTTGCCTGTGAGCTGCCCAGAGCTGCGTTGTCCTCTGACGCTGTAGCTGTGAGGTGGGTCTACAGTGTGAAAAAAAGTGGTTGGCTGACGGCACACTCTTCGGAGGACAGTGTGTGTTCGTCTTCACCCTCCTGATATTTTATTCTGTTGTGTTGTGTACTGCACAGCTAATGTGGTACTGTAGCTTTAATTAGAAGACAGACTCGCACACTGTGACATTGCTGCTCTCTGCTTGTGTTTTCAAATGATCTTCTTCAGATCAAGTTCGGGTTAAATGAATGCTCTGCATCACGATGGGGTCATTCACAAGACAACCCCACCCTTAATATGAAAAGATTTCTGGAGTTCTAAAAATTTTAATTAACCTCAACCCGATCTAGATGGGGGCGGATTTCAGGTTGGGGTCCTAACATGTACATAAGCCCATGGTACCTTCCTCTGACAGAGGAAGCCAATATGAAGTGGAAACAAAATGGAGTGAGAGATAATCAAACTGGAGCAAGATAAATTTGATTAGAGGGCATTATTGTCTGCTCATTGATCATGTCAGGAAAGTACTGTACAGAAAAAGTCAAGTACCAAGGTAATAACCAGGGTTTTATTGTGATTAGAAACTGGCAGCAAAAGAAAAAAAAGGTGCTTATATTGTTACATTATTTAAATAGTTTAAATGTTTTCTTTCCTTTTTCGTTTTTTTTAAAGCTAGACATTGTATCCTAATGCTCCTGAGCCATATCACACTTACATAGAATACTAGTGCCCTGCAATGGATCTGCCTGGGTATATATTTATATCATTATTTTATTTTTTCAATTTGAAATTTTGAGGAGGCACTGGGGCAATTTACAAGCAAAAACTGAAAAGTGGGACAACAGATCTCTTGCGCTTTTATGGTCATGACAGTTCTGCTGCCACGTTTACATGACAGTTTATTTTAGAGAGAGAATTTAGTCATCCAAATGAAAATTACCACATTAATAATAAAATAAAGGGAGGGTTTATTTAAATATGACTAAATCCTGTGAAAAGAGATGCTGCGCGATAAAGGATATTGTTCAAATAATGCATAGGGGTTTTATGAGCTAAGCAGAGATGAAAAGAAGGTTACCCCCCAACTGTCTAGAATGCAAAGGGCTTGCAGTTAAAACAGTTTATGCTGCCAAGAAGAAGAAAATAATAATAGTTATTACTATTATTGTTCAGAATTAGTTGTTCTAGAAATGGTAGAAGTAGCATGTGTATAAAAACCAACAGCACTCACCAATTCCCATTACTGCTTTTCTTATACTTTTAGACTACTGATGCCCTTTCAAACACCCATATATATGTATTAGTCTTAGCCAACTGCATAACTGCTAATGTGCTAAACAAAAGGATTATGTGTTCAATAATCACAAATATGCGTTAATGTATCAATTAAGCAGTGGAACAAATACATTAAAAACAACTCATGATGTGTTGGTTTCAAACATAGGTACTTTGTTGAAATAGTTAAATTAATTATGCAGAAAATGTGGAAACTTACACAAACACTGTTAATATAATAAATACATAATTTGTTTGTATTTGCTGATTAGTTAAAATGGTATAAAAAAATCATAGGCCTACTTACAATGTAGCTGCGACAAAAATGGATGGATGGAGAAGACGCAGACAAACACTGACTAGATTAAGTCTTGTATGGGAAGAACTCCTTCAGTCCCATGCAATGGGTTTGCAGGAAATGAACCGTGCATCTATTGCTTTCTTATCTAGAGCTTTCTTTCCACCCTCATCCACTTTGTCTCTATGTACAGACCTCTATTTGTGCATCGGCAGGAAAGACGAATGCGGGCGCATCATCGTCCCTCTGTTTGGTGGGAAGAGGTTGTGCTTCACAAGTCTTTGTCTGATGAACAATGGATTGAAACATTTCGGGTCATACGCGCTATGTTTGGCAAACTGATGGAACTTGTAAGGGTGGACATGGAGCCATCACCAATACGTGTCCTTACACCTGTGCCGCTGCAGAAGCGAGGGATTATTGCTCTGTACAAACTCCCGTCGGCCGCAGAGTATAGAGTTGTCGGGAATGTATTTGGAGTCCACAAATCCACTGTCCATCGCTACCTGAACATTTTCTGCTGCTCTCTTGTTCGCAGACATATGTCTACATATATTGTCATGCCTGACGAGAGAGAGTCAGATGATAGCTCGCCGTGTGTATGATACATACAATCTGCCTCAGGTAATGGGGGCAATAGATGCTACCCCCTCTGCGCACAGCAGAACAGGTGCCCCACCTCAGCAGGAGCTGGGGTAGGCACCTGCAGTTCTTGAATTTATCTCATATCTGCAGGAGCATTCTGTTTATACCAAGTTCATCCAGAGCACCGGTAATACTGATGAAAATGGTGGCATTTCTTTGGCGAGGTCGATCCAGTTCACCCATAACCCCCAAGTCCGCAATAATTTGGAGGAGGGAACGGGTTTCCTCAACAGTCCAGCGGACCAGGTGTTGCATGCTGTCAGAAGGGGTGGAAGCTTGAAACATCCTACGGGAAAAAAAAAAACATTATTCATAGTATTATTATTATGATAATAATGCAGGTAATAGTGATCTAGTAGTTCTCATACATCATCCATAATACACTGAAATGAATAAATAATGTTATACTTTAACTGCTGACATCATTGTATTGTTATAAATCAACATCTCTATATACAATTTATATATAATATAGCCGCAACCCTCACCAGGAGAAGCGGATTGATAATAATGGATGGATGGATATAGTATAGTATTTACCTGATTTGTATTAGTAAGATTGGGATAAGGAAAATCTTACACTACAGAGGAGGACAACAGGGAGGAAAGACCGTTCCCAGAGAAGAGAGTTCTTTTATATAGGGGAAGTGGAGGAGGTATCGTGGTATTTCATGAAAGTACATCATGAAGTATGTTGCACGACTGTCGAGTTTGTTGCTATGGGACTAATTAGGCCAATTAGCATGCACTTTACAGTGCTTTACCAAAGTGTAATGACACTTTTTTTTGTCGTGCACTTTTGGAATTAGTACATTCATGCGTGACACGTCATGAATGCACGATAGTAGCACGATTAAAACTTGCATGTAAACCCCACCACTGCCTCTCTTGCCTCCTCTAAGGAGCCTCATTGGTGGATATAAATATCAATATCCTTCTCTCGCTTTTTTATTCCATTTTCTGGTTTTCCCCATGACATATTATTTGTAATCTGTGTTTTATTTTATATTTACATCACTGAATACAATAAAATATACCATAATTGTAAGTCTGTAATATTGTAATGGCATTTTTTTTTGTTTAAAAAATTACTTAGGTCTGCATCTAATTTGATGGACATTTAGCCATATGAAGAATATATGAAAATATGACAAAACTGGATTCACGTCATAATACAGGAAACTTTAATTCATTTAGTTTCACTGTAGTTACTGTTTACTGGTGTTTACTAATATTGTACCCTGATAACAAGTGGAAGTAGAGTCCAGTTAATGTTCTGTACTATTTGAAACCAATGCATTCATGGCAATTCTTACCAGAAATGGTGATCAAGCCCCTTATTCAGGGCTGCTCAACAAATGGCTCTTGAGCCATATATGGCTCATTGAGTTCCACAATCTGACTCAACAGTAGGAGTATTCAATGTAATGCTCTTCATGGGTTTAAAAGAACAGCAAGGACAATTCGTAGTATTCAGTGGGAAAAGGCACTGTACCCAGTCAAAATACAACAATGTTCTAGTGCGCTTCTATTTTGCATAGATGCCATAAGTGCTTAACTGTGAATTCAATTTTAAATCAATCCGCACATAAAGACATTCTAATCTACAACGATGGTCTTGATACAAGCGAAATCATATGCCTGTGACAGGACACCGTAATGAAGGCTCAATTTGCAGCTACTCAACAGCAAATCAACAGGAAAGACATGATTGGTCCACAATTCTGTCATCAGCTGGATTCAAACAACACCCTCACTCAAAACCAGCCAGTCAAACTGCAAACCCTGTTTCAGATTTTTCCGCACCAGCGAATTCACTCCCTGCCAGCAATAGAGCCCTCCAATGCGGGCTTGACTTTCATTAGCTCCCTAGGCTATGGCTTGTAAAATCTTATCTCTTTTTATCTGTTTTTTCTCCCTATATACAGTATTTAACAAGTGTCATTAGTTATTTTCTATTTAAATGACTGCTCACAATCTGAAAGGTTGAAATAACACTCAAAATACTACTTTTAATTAGTACATTTAAATGATAATAATGTTAATTCAAATGACACCTTCTGTGCTGAATATGATTTTACTATACTCCCAAACTCCTCTTTGCTGCTGTGTTTCATAGAGCTTAAACAATGCATGACAGCTAACACAGATTTTTAGAAATACACTTGATTTGTTTAAGTAATGGCCCACTGAACATTGTCATCAAAAGTCTGTTTAATTAAATCACCCTGTTGTCTGTGGTCTTATGCTGCACGTTGTTTGTATTCTGGACTACTGGCCTATCACCATATAACCACTTAATATGCTATCAAAGAGGAGAGCTCCCGGAAAAAAAAAATCGACAGCTGCCATGTATTACTTGTTTACTGGCCCGTGCTGCTAAAGAGTATCACATTTTCCATTGGCAGGGAGAAAGAGAGGCCTCTGGCACAACACCAGCCGACAGACAGCATTCGGGCCCCCCGGAAAAGGCCGGGCAATTGCACACAATCAACAATGCAGGCAAACAATAATCACAAAGACAGAGGGGTACCAACAGTTCCCCTCTAAGTTACCATTTGTAAGCCCTCTTACAGCACCCCCCCCCCCCCCCCCCCAGTTCAATGAGCAGCCACACAGCGTAGCCACAGTGCCCCTGCAAGAAACCACGTTAGGGTGTGGTTCCGGCTTGAACTGGGTAAGAACAGGGAAGCTATTTATTTCTGGTGCATCTTTACTGAGTGAGTCATGTGTTGACTGGAAAATTGGCCTAGTTTGAGTTGCTGAGCCTGTGCCAACTAGACTGGCATGTCACTCTGCAAACCACCACCACCCCCACCCCCACCACCCCATTTTTTTTTCTCTTATACATATGTTTTAATAATAGTAACTGTTAGATGTTAACCTTGAGGGTGTGTAAGAAAGGACAGCTAAGGTTGTTATGTGTGTGTCTGTGCGCAGTAATGAGGGGCTGGTTCTGCAGCAGGTGGAGGAGGCTTCTGGGAGCTGGGTGGATTGAGAAATCAGGAGCTCCAGCAGATGTTAGGAACTGAATGATATATTACAGCTCCAGAGTGGGGTTCGAAAAGTACAGACGAGGAAATGAGAGGAGCAAAGGGGAACAGAGAAAACACTGTATGTAATAGATTTTTGTTTTACATTTTTTATATTGTTTCACAGTGTTGATTAATCCCTGTGCCCATATTGTCCTTGGCGTCACCATCTACAATAGCAATATATCCCACAATATTGACAGTTAGCTAATCGGCACACATTTACTGGTTTTCAGTTGAGTTAAACTGAAATGTGGTAGCCTAATAAAAACACTGCCGACTGCCGCGTTTTAAATACAATTATCAAACCTATTTATTTATTTATTTACATTTCAAAACAACAAATCTTCATCCTTCAGATTGGTAAAGTGCATTTTCTGCATCCTGATGGGCTCGTATTTTGGCTTGGGATGGATGGATGGATGGATGGATGGATAGATAGATAGTTATAACACACTCTCTTCACTGTCCCAGCTTCATTGGGGGTGTCTCTTCAAGAATATGGGTATAAAAAAATGTACCCCTACCAACATCGATCAGAAAAAGGAGACATCTTGAAAAGACCTTTGAGATAGAGTTTACACTTTTAAGTATAAAAACTTGTCAGGATGTTAACAATGAAAAGAAAAGTTACAGGCATGTTATTTAAATAGTTGTAGCAACGCGTGGGGACGTAAAACACAGATTGTTTCGGAACCCCATTACTTACACTTGAACAATCATTGTTTCGGAACCCAGTTACTTACATTTGAAACATCATTGTTTCAGAACCCCATTACTTACACTTGAACAATCATTCTTTCGGAACCCCATTACTTATACTTGAACAATCGCCCGTGTGGAATATGTAGCAGGGATCATGATGTTTGCCCCTGTGACAGAAATACAATGAGTTCTGGTGATAAATCTCCCTCCCGACCTGTGAGGGCGCTAAAGAACGGGAGGAGAAGTATCTAGAAGGGCTGGCCTGACAGTTCGTTTCCGGGACCGGGAAGTCGGTCAGCCTGGAAAGAAGTGAGACTCTGTTGTAAGACCTTATTGACCTGAAAGGTAAATGAGGGGCAGCTGCAAGTAATAAGGCAGCTGCAACCGTTTACCTAGATGTCATGCCGGAGTACATATAGGGGCCAGGGTAACGCTGATCTTTTCCTTCGTTTGGGTTAACGCTAGGAGAGAAGGACTGAGAGAGGAGCTCTCAGAGAATATAAAGAGAGAAAAGTGTTTGTTACGTGTTGTGTGTTATTTCTGTCTGTCTGTAATTGTCTGTCTTTGTCGCAGTACTAGCCAGTTAAAGCACACCTCCGGAGCTGTCGCCATGAAAGCACTATCCAGAGCAACACTGCACAGACCACCTGCACGTTTGCATTCACCCAGGACTGGTGACCGTGCCCTTGTTTTCTGTTCAGGACAGTACCGTTTTATTTACCCTCCCCGCGCTTTACACTTTGTTGTGTCCTGCCGGGGATTTATTATTTGATGGTCACCAGACCTGGAAACAGCACAATAAACACTTATTCACTAAATTACCGTTGTCTGTTCATCACTCCTGCACCGCATCACCGCTACACCTGTTCCCCTTACCAGCCACTTTGCCACACGTGGTGTCAGCAGTGGGATGGCTGCAGGCACTGGAGATCAGACGAGATGCAGAGGAGAGACGGAAGGAGGAGCGCTACAAGGCTCTCATTGAACAGGTAGGGCTGGCCCTTGCCGCTGAGAGACCCCTACCGCAACATCGCTGATGTCGCCCCTGAAGGCACGGGCCATGAAAATGACGGCGGAGGATGATCCGGAGGCGTACTTAGTGGTGTTTGAGCGGCTATCGACCGCAGCGGGATAGCCACGGGAGTTCTGGACAAGCCAGGTGGGACCTTGACTGATTGGGGAGGCTCAGGCAGCCTACCAAGCCCTGAGCGATCAGTACGCCACCGACTATGACCTGGTCGAGCAGACTATTCTCCGTCGCTTCAACATCACCGCAGAGACCCACCGGACGCGGTTTCACAAGTACCGGAGAGCCCCAGAGACACGCCCCAGGGTGGTCACAGAGTGGTTGTGCAACCACATGGTCCATTGGCTGACCCCTGAGAAGAAGACCGCTCAACAAATGGAGGAAGCCATTGTGGTGGAACAGTGGTGGAAATGTGGTCAGCGCCGAAACCCAGGCCTGGATACGGCGCCACAACCCGGACATCCTGGAGGAGGTGGTGAGACTGGCTGAAGATTACGAGGACTCCCTGACATCAGCTCAGGTCGGGATACTGTCGTTCCCTGCCCTTCGCAGTAGCCGAACTCTCCTTCCCTCTCCTCCAACATCACCACCCTCGTTCCCGGGACCAAGACCATCGAGACCGCCGACCCCTTTGGGCCCCCTTGCCTCCCCCCATGGAGACCGAGGTTGGCCCCCAGCTGGGGTAGAGGTGTTGCCCCTGCCCCATTGCTCTACCAGCAGCAGGACAGATATTTGACCTATGCTCCCTCTGTCCCCCCTCTCTGTTTCAGATGTAACCAGCCGGGACATAGGGCCAGGTCATGCCCCGCTGCCATGGAGGGTGATGTGGCTGTGTGTAACTGGGCACCTGGAACTGGTAAGCATGGAGAAAATGGTCGGGAGGGGCCCTGTCTTATTGACGTGGTTTTAGGGAATGTGAAAACCCACGCGTTAGTGGACACAGGGTGTGAACAAACATTGACTAGGACAGTTCTCTTGGGCAGTGTGTCGTGGCGGCCAAAAGGTCAGGTGTCCATCTTCTGTATCCATGAAGACACGGCGGCATACCCCACATTAAAAATATATTTATCGGTAGGACAGATAAAACGTCACCTTGTAGTCGGGGTGGCGGAAAGGTTGCCACACCCAGTTATTCTGGGCCAAGACTGGCCAAAATTCAAACAATTGATGCAAATAATGGCAGTCTCAGCCACACACGTAAACGTGGCAGAAAAAAAAGGAACAGATTGGTGATGTGTTTCCTTTTCATACTGAAATGTTTTCCCCTCTTTTCCGTCCTAGAAAAACAAATGAGGAGAGATGGACCGCGAAATGGGAGGGAGCGTCTTTGAGACAAGGCTGGGGTCTGGTGGGAGAGTGCTGCAATGGTAACAAACGCCAGTCGAAGGGAGTGGGAATGCAGTGTGACCGAGAGAGCGAGGTTACTGGGCAGACTAGGGCAGAGGTTATTCCAGCCCCTCTCAATGTACCGGACCTGTGGTACTCAAGCTTGGACATAGTGTGGGGCAAACATAACGACCCGTCACTGGTGCACGCTTGGGGGCAGGTCCGGTCCATTAAAGGTAAGAATGTTGATGGCACTGGGGCACTAGTATATCCACATTTCAGTATCAAGGGGCAATTACTGTATAGGGTAAACCTAGCCACGGGCACAGGACAGCCTGTAACACAATTGTTGGTTCCCCCCGTCTTGTCTGACCGAGGTCATGAGGCTGGCGCATGATGTTCCTTTTGTGGGGCAGTTCAGAGCCGAGAAGATGAGGGGACGGATATTGGCTCGATTCTATTGGGTAGGTCTTCATACTGATGTGTCGAAATATGTAGCCACATGCCCAGATTGCCAGCGAGTAGCGCCGGGTCGAGTGCGCCCCACCCCACCCAATTATTATACTCCTTTCGAACGCATTGCAATGGATATAGTGGGCCCTTTGCTACCTTCTGACTCCGGGTAAATGCATATACTAGTGGTGGTGGATTATGCAATGCGATACTCAGAGGCAGTTCCATTGAGGTCCACTAGTGCCGCTGCAATAGCCACCGAGTTAGTGCAGATTATGGCTAGAGTAGGGATCCCCAAGGAGATTTTGACTGATCACGGAACCAATTTTTTGTCCAATACGTTACAGCAGGTGTACAAAATATTGAAAATACATCCCATCAGGATGTCCGTTTATCATCCACAATCGGACGGTCTGGTGGAACGTTTTAATCAGATCTTAAAGTCGATGCTGAGGCGATTCGTAACACAGGAGCAGAAACATTGGGCATCGCTTCTTCCCTATCTCCTTTTTGTGGTGAGAGAAGTGCCGTAGAGTTCAACGGGGTTCTCCCACTTTGAGCTCCTGTATGGCCAGCAGACTCGCGGCATTCTCGACCTGCTGAGAGAGGGGTGGGAGGAGCACAAACACTCGTCCAAGAATGTAGTGAAGCACGTGCTCCTAATAAGAGATCGACTGGATTTGGCCGGTCGTTTGGTCCAAGACAACCTCAGATCAGATCAGCATCGACAGCAGCAGCATTACAACAAAAATGCACGGATTCAAACCTTTAGACCAGGGGACAAGGTAATGCTGCTACTTCCCTCATCAGAGTCAAAACAGTGTGCTAAATGGCAGAGGTCATATGAGGTGATTCAGGCTATAGGGAAACTAAATTATGAAAGTAGACAGCCCGATCGTCAGAATGAACGTGAAATTTACCATGTTAATTTGTTAAAGCCCTGGCAGGCAAGGGAGGTCTTATTTATAGCCCCAGGCAATATGGAGGATGATTTAGGCCCCTGTCAAGAGACCCCGAGCACAAGAGCAATTTCAATGGGAGAACAATTGGTTCCGGATCAGCAAAGAGAACTGCGAAAGCTTATTGAGGAGTTCAGCGATATTTTTTGGGACGTGCCCGGCAGAACAAATTTAGTTGAATATGACATTTTCTCTCCACCAGGTGTCACAGTGCGAGAGAGACTGTACCGGATCCCGGAAAGTCGACGAAGTGGCGTTCACAAAGAGGTGTGGGATATGTTCGATCTTGGGGTGATTGAAACTTCCAGGAGCGAGTGATGATGTTCAATTGTCATAGTGGCCAAGAAAGACGGCACCAACAGCTTCTGCGTGGATTTCAGAAAGGTAAACACTATTGCTAAGTTCGATGCATATCCCATGCCTCGGGTGGACGAACTTTTAGACAGACTGGGAAAAGCGAGGTTTATTTCCACTCTGGACCTGACGAAGGGATACTGGCAAATCCCTTTATCCCGCAACTCCAGAGAGAAAACCACATTTTCAACACCAGAAGGGCTGTTCCACTTTAAAACCATGCCATTTGGGCTACATGGTGCACCCGCTGCCTTTCAGAGACTGATGGACCAGGTTTTACGCCCACATCATGAATATGCAGCAGCGTATATTGATGACGTGGTGATTTACAGCTCCACCTGGCGAGAGCATTTGGCTAGGGTTACAGCTGTTCTTCAGTCTCTAAGGGCAGCCCAGCTAACAGCTAACTTGAGGAAATGTGTGTTTGCCAAAACAGAGACTCAATATTTGGGATTTTTAATGTGGAATGGAAGGGTGAGACCTGTGGTCACCAAAATCCAGGCTTTGGTTGATGCAGCGATCCCCAGAACCAAGACTCAGGTGTGGTCACTACTGGACTTAGCCAGTTATTACCGCTGCTTCATCCCCGAGTACGCCACAGTGGTTAACCCGTTAGTTTACCTCACCAAAAAGAGTGCTCCAAATTTAATTAAATGGCCAGCTGAGTGTCAGGGGGCGTTTGATACTATTAAGCGTAAAGTTTGCCAGGCCGCCACTCTTATTACCCCAGATTTCACCAAGAGATTCATCCTCCACTCCGACGCATCGGATGTAGGTTTGGATGTTGTTTTGTCCCAAGAGTAGCTGGAGTAGAACACTCGATATTGTACCTGAGCAAAAAGATGTTACCTCGGGAACGTAACTACTCCGTAGTCGAAAAAGAGTGTTTGGCCATTAAATGGGCTACTCGCTCTTAACGATACTACCTGCTGGGACACTCATTTGATCTGGTCACAGAACACACCCCACTCACGTGGTTAAGCACAATGAAGGACAGCAATGCCCAGATAACTCGGTGGTAACTGGCATTGCACCGTATGGTACACCGGGCAGGGAAAGAACTCATAAGAACATAAGAACATAAGAAAGTTTACAAACGAGAGGAGGCCATTCGGCCCATCTTGCTCGTTTGGTTGTTAGTAGCTTATTCATCCCAAAATCCCAAAATTCTTGAAGGATCCCAGGGTGTCAGCTTCAACAACATTACTGGGGAGTTGATTCCAGACCCTCACAATTCTCTGTGTAAAAAAGTGTCTCCTATTTTCTGTTCTGAATGCCCCTTTTTCTAAACTCCATTTGTGACCCCTGGTCCTTGTTTCTTTTTTCAGGCTGAAAAAGTCCCTTGGGTCGACACTGTCAATACCTTTTAGAATTTTGAATGCTTGAATTAGGTCGCCACGTAGTCTTCTTTCTTCAAGACTGAACAGATTCAATTCTTTTAGCCTGTCTGCATATGACATGCCTTTTAAGCCCGGAATAATTCTGGTCGCTCTTCTTTGCACTCTTTCTAGAGCAGCAATATCTTTTTTATAGCGAGGTGACCAGAACTGCACACAATATTCAAGATGAGGTCTTACAAGTGCATTGTACAGTTTTAACATTACTTCCCTTGATTTAAATTCAACACTTTTCACAACGTATCCGAGCATCTTGTTAGCCTTTTTTATAGCTTCCCCACATTGCCTAGATGAAGACATTTCTGAGTCAACAAAAACTCCTAGGTCTTTTTCATAGATTCCTTCTCCAATTTCAATATCTCCCATATGATTTTTATAATGTACATTTTTATTTCCTGCGTGCAGTACCTTACACTTTTCTCTATTAAATGTCATTTGCCATGTGTCTGCCCAGTTCTGAATCTTGTCTAGATCATTTTGAATGACCTTTGCTGCTGCAACAGTGTTTGCCACTCCTCCTACTTTTGTGTCGTCTGCAAATTTAACAAGTTTGCTTACTATACCAGAATCTAAATCATTAATGTAGATTAGGAATAGCAGAGGACCTAATACTGATCCCTGTGGTACACCGCTGGTTACCACACTCCATTCTGAGGTTTTTCCTCTAATCAGTACTTTCTGTTTTCTACATGTTAACCACTCCCTAATCCATGTACATGCGTTTCCTTGAATCCCAACTGCGTTCAGTTTGAGAATTAATCTTTTGTGCGGGACTTTGTCAAAAGCTTTCTGGAAATCTAAATAAACCATGTCATATGCTTTGCAATTATCCATTATGGATGTTGCATCCTCAAAAAAATCAAGCAAGTTAGTTAGGCACGATCTCCCTTTCCTAAAACCATGTTGACTGTCTCCCAGTACCCTGTTACCATATAGGTAATTTTCCATTTTGGATCTTATTATAGTTTCCATAAGTTTGCATATAATAGAAGTCAGGCTTACTGGTCTGTAGTTACCTGGTTCAGTTTTGTTTCCCTTTTTGTGGATCGGTATTACGTTTGCAATTTTCCAGTCTGTCGGTACCACCCCTGTGTCAAGAGACTGCTGCATGATCTTGGTTAGCGGTTTGTAAATTACTTCTTTCATTTCTTTGAGTACTACTGGGAGGATCTCATCCGGCCCAGGGGATTTGTTTATTTTAAGAGCTCCTAGTCCCTTTAACACTTCTGCCTCAGTTATGCTAAAGTTATTTAAAACTGGATAGGAACTGGATGACATGTGGGGCATGTTGTCAGTATCTTCCTTTGTAAAAACTTGTGAAAAGTAATCATTTAACATATTTGCTATTTTTTTTTCTTCCTCTACGATTTTGCCATTTGTATCTCTTAAACATTTAATCTCCTCTTTGAATGTTCTCTTGCTGTTGTAATATTGGAAAAACATTTTGGAATTGGTTTTAGCTCCCTTAGCAATGTTCATTTCTATTTCTCTCTTGGCCTTTCTAACTTCCTTTTTGACTTGCATTTGCAGTTCTGTGTACTCTTTCTGCGTACTTTCTTTTTGGTCCTTTTTTAATGCTCTGTAAAGTGCCTTTTTTCGCTGAATATTTTTTTTAATTGATCTATTAAACCATTTTGGCAATTTAGTTTTACATTTAGATTTGTCTACTTTAGGGATATAATTGTTTTGCGCCTCTAGTACTACATTTTTGAAGAACAACCATCCTTCTTCTGTGGGTGTTTTCTCTATTTTACTCCAATCTACTTCTGTTAGTCTCTGTTTCATGCCTTCATAGTTTGCTTTTCTAAAATTGTAAACCTTAGCTTTAGTCTTTACTTTTGGGGATTTAAAAAACACTTCAAATGAGACCATGTTGTGGTCTGAGTTTGCCAGTGGTTCTCTGACCTCTGTTTTAGTTATTCTATCTTCGTTATTTGAAAAGACTAAATCAAGGCATGCCTCCCCTCTAGTGGGTGCCTTCACAAATTGTGTTAGGAAGCAGTCATTTGTCATTTCCACCATTTCTATTCTCCTGCACTCCTGCACGTTTGCATTCACCCAGGACTGGTGACCGTGCCTTTGCTATCTGTTCAGGACGGTACCGTGTTATTCACCCTCCCCGCGCTTTACACATTGTTGTGTACTGCCGGGGATTTATTATTTGACGGTCACCAAACCTGGAAACTGCACAATAAACACTTACTCACTAAATTACCGTTGTCTGTTCATCGCTCCTGCACTGCATCACCGCTACACTTGTTCCCCTTACAAGCCACTTTGCCACAGCCCCCTATCCAATATGACTGCCTGACTGCTTCTGTTGCTACAATTGCTTTAAAATGACTAAATATATTTCAGTTGAGAGTTAAAGTTGTGTTGAGTCAGTTCAAATTACTATGACAGCAGTGTGATGTGTATAAACCATTTTTATCAACATTTAATTGGATTAATAGCTGCAACAGGGTGTTTGTCAGGCAGGAGACAAGGAGATGTCACCCACAGAAACTGAAGTTAAGCATGAGGTTTCACACTTTTAATCTCAACATAAAAAAGAACAGAACTGAGTGAACAGACACCTGCTCTTTTTGAGTCCTACACTGAACCGGCTAGGAGACGAGCCAAGCCCTTATATACAGGTCAGCAGGTTAATTTGAGATTCAATCAGCCAATTCAGACTGGCCACATTCTCACCTGAAAGCTGGCATGCCTTTAGAGGGGAACTAAATTATATGAAGGTATTCTATAGGGACGCATTTGGTGTTTGCTTCAGGGCAATTTCTTTTAAATACAGCCTAAAGACAGCCTAAACCTGTGATCAAATATGGCCCTAAGTGTTGTTAAAATGGTTTATAATGCATTATTAGTACATTTTACATAATGTGTTAAACATCTTTTATAATGTCATTGAAGTATTTATAACAGAATTTCGAAATCCATAGTGTGAAAATATAGCAATTCTACTTCATACAGCAACAGCATGAGTTACAGAATATTATAATTGCTAATTAATGTTGGCATGTGATTTAGCATAGTCTTAGTGAGGTCAAACAAATATCTATATTTCCTGTGATCAAAACATGTAAAGTGGGGACTAATTTCCATTAAAATGATTTTATACTTTATTTTATTTATGGTATTGGATTTTGGAAATGAACTTTCCTGGACTGGCTGTAATACGTCACTCTCTGGATTCTACGGGCAGCAGACGGCATGTTAACAAAGTTCCCAGTGGATGCCTGTCTTATAATCCATTCAGCATGCAGGCAGCACTCTCTGAATGTGGGATCTGATTCTTCTGCAGGAACCTTCCAGATGGCACTCGGAGTCATTGAAATAGACGAGAAGGGCCTATAAAAACACTACAAACATTGTACACTGTACATCCATAAAAACTGTATAAAAAATAAAATAATAACAACAACATTTATTAATAAGGTTGGCAGTAAAATTGAAGTGGTTGTTATAATTGACTGTTTTCAAAGTATTCTCACTCATGTACAGAATTAATGATTGGTCCTATTATTGATCTTTTTAATGTATTTTATTTGTATTAACATATGTTCTGGACCCAATGTTTTATTGTCTGTAATTTACAGCTTCTCACTACTACACTAAAAGCCTGATTTTCTTGGTAAGTGGTAAGTGAATGTTGAGTACAGTAACAAATATGGACAAATATCAGCTTCGTTGTTTTTATTTAACCTAATCTTAATGTTCTGTTTTACTGATTGAATCTACTGCCTGTTGTTTACATAAATACACAAAAACATTGATGTGCTTTTTTTTAGTTTAAGAGGTTTGTAATGGGAATGTTATCTATGTTTTTACATTCTGAACCTGCTGTAGTATTGTTTTAATTTCCCACAGTGTTTCCTTTATTCTCGTGATTTGTGCTTTGAAAATGTTTCCAAATTGTTTACAATCTGTTTCAGAGAAGCAGGTGGGACCCCACGTCACCATTTAAAGTACCTAAACCCCAGCCTTTCCACACTCCTCTTCAGAAGCACGAAGTGAAAAAGGAAGACAGTGATGAAGACTCACAACTTCAGTTAATTGGTAACATTTTGTTCCTGGAGCTCAAGTCATGGCTTTGACAACAGTTCAGTTGGTACATTGTGTTGTTCATCACATTAGCTCTTTCCAAAAACAAACCTTCCATAGTTATCAATAGTACAGTACATTAATGTTTCAGGCATTTTTTATTTTAAAGTCAAGCCAAGCCAAGCCAAGCAAGATTGTATGCAAACCATACAGCTATCACATTACTTGCAATACTACACAGTGGTAGGTACTAATGGAAATGTAATTGAAACATATACAACTTAATTGAAACTTTTCTAAAACATAAATTATGAGCGGGGTCCTCAGGTGGCTCAGTGGTGTGCAGGATAAGTCATACAGTCAGGGCAGCACAGATTCATATCCTGGCTGTGTGAAGTTGCCACATGGAGTGTTGCATTAACTAGGGAGGCAAAAGCAACAGGCACTTCTTTCTCCTCAACGCACTATGTTCCCTGTTTCACCAATCTTCAAGCATTTCTTGTCCTGTTTAAATGAGTGGAGGTTATAGTTTGAGATGGAAACCTGTCTACTAAGAACTGAATCTGGTCAAGTCAATTTCATTCAAACAGCAAACATATGGATTAGACTTCCCATTACAACTGACCTGAGAAAGTCTAAACAGATTCCCACTGACTGATGCAAGAGTATACGACGCAAATGGCTCAAATATAATTATTTTTATTATTTAATTTTTTTACTCCATAATATGAAGAATGGATATGTTAAACAACTTGAGTAATGTTCGAAAAAGGGATCGGAGATTTCCTTTAACCTGATTGGTCAATACGAGGGTCTTAATCTCCGGTAAAGGACCTCGAGTGTTATCTTTCAAACTATGCTTAATCACTGTTCCAAATTAATCCACTGGAAAATATGGAAACACAGTATTCGTGTATGTTACTTTTTTTTCTGCTTGATGAAAAAACAGTTGTTCTTGTACACACCCCCCTCTGATTACTGTCTGTCAATATAGACTGCTTCCTCGCTGTCCTATACATTCAATCTATCTATTTCAAATTAGTATAGCAAATAACGTTTTAAAAAATTGAGAATAGTGTTTGTTGTCAGTGGCAATCCAGCAACCACAATAACAACTAGTCTCCGTTTTGAATGACGAGTTGAAGAAATCAAACAAGTGGATGCAGCCTGATTACTTTCAGCAACGTTGTTTCAGCATATCAGAGTGGCACACAGAAGGGTGCTCTCTTCTCTAATTAAGCCAGGAAAGAGGTTTTGAATAAACTTTATGAACACTGTGAAATAGTTACTAAACAAACAGCACAAACAGCATTAGCACACAGACTAGATATTTTGAATTACTAAAACTTTATTATTTGTTTATTTCACTGATACATTTTGGAACCTAACACTAACTTAAATATTGAAATTACACAAATACATGAACCAGCCCTCAAACCCTAATACAAAATGTGAAAGTTAGCTTTACTTTTATTCTTTTACATGTTTTACAAGCACTTCACAAACCGTGTTTGTTTTTCTGTACGAGGTACCTGGACTGAAGAATAGCTGCATGTAACTAGAAGATTTCGGATTTTAGCATTGAGGTATAAGTTAGGTTATTGGAAATACCCACAATTCGGCATAGTCCACCACTGGGATAATGAACCCAGAGTGAAGGCTACCAGACCACAAACAGAATTCTGAGCAAACCACATTTCTCATAGGTTGATCCCCGGAGCCAGCATTGCAGCCATTGTGTGTGCTGATGCGCTGGGGAGGCAAAATGAGCTGATCCCTGGAGCCAGCATTACACTTCAGCAATCAACACCAGACAGAAGGATATCTACATCATCAAATGGAAAACAACGCAAATAGATGGAGATGCAGTTGTTGCTTATCTTGGCGAGAGCCGAGTTCAAATCAGCATGAAGTTCAACATCTACTCTCATGTAATGGAAATCATGAAGATCTGGATACATCCAGTGAATGCTGTGAATAGTGCAGCTGGCAACAAGGGAAAGACCTCTTGACAGCATGAAGAGACAGCTGACAGGAGGAAAGACATCCCATTGGGGCTGGCAAGGGTTAGCTACCCTAGTCGCTGAAGACACTCCTATGCTGGAGACACCTGCCCAAGGCTTCTAAGAAATACCCCTAGAGTCTGCGAGAGTGGTGGTGGAAGATGACTCAATGTTGGATAACACGGTTAACAACTTAGGAACAGAAACAGATATGACAATGGAGAGTACTTCACAAAAGACTAGTTCAAGATCTCCAGTTAGCAAAGACATGGTTTGTGTCTGCGGCTGGAGCAAAGCAACAACGGTCAAGGGTTTGAAGATTCATCAAGGGAGAATTAAATGTTTGAGGGAGAAGGGACAAGGGCCTTGCATTGATCAGAACTTCTTACAAAGTCAGTCAAGTCAGTCAAATGAAATCCAGCGACAGGAAGCAAACCACAGTTCGCAGGATATCAGCACCCTTGTCATAGACATAAGGAGGTCTTGCGTGGATACAACTAGTTATGAACCTAATGATCCTTGCGAACCCGGTCAGATGAACCAACATAAGAGAAAAGAAACTCAACGGGCACAAGTCTGGAGTTAAATGGCCAAGAGCTTGTGACAAAACTATGTGTGACACAGTAAACACAGATCTCTGATTTACTTTGGAAAGGTTAAATGGAACAGTGGAAAAGAAGTTGGATTAATTTGACATTTAATCAGCAAAAAAGGAGAGGAAGGAGCTCCATGTGACATTCCTGGATTTGGCTAATGCATATGGTTCAGTGCCACATGAACTTCTTTGGGCAGCATTTGATTTTTTCAACGTACCGATGACTATAACAAATTTAGTGAAAGTCTACTTTGGAGATTTGCAATTCAGTTTTTCAACTTCAGAATTCAGCACTATATGGCAATGCCTAGAAGTTGGAATAATGGCAGGATGTACCATTTCTCCACTGGCTTTTACCATGACAATGGAAGTAATTATTAAGGCACCAAATGGGTAGTGGGAGGAGAGCGCTTGGCTTCTGGAATGCAACTACCACCAATTCGAGCATACATGGATGACATGACAACAATGACTACAACAGTAGCCTGCACTAATCAGTTATTGGGCAAATTAAGCAATAACATTGAATGGGCATGTGGCAGGCTGGCGAGTGGATAGAGGCCCAGAGACAGACTGCAGTTCAAAAAAATAACTATTTTATTATAAATAAACAAAAATAAAGTGCACAAGGGCAAAATAACAGATACTCAAACACAAATAAAGCAAAAACAAAACTCACAAAAATAAAGTTTCCAGGCTGGGCAATGCCTTCACTGGATTTAGAAAATTCAAAAACCACAAAACAAACACCAACCTGCTTCCTCAGCTCCCTCTCCCAAATGAGAAGCTGAGGCCTCCTTTTATATCAGGTGGCTGGGCGCTGATTGATCGTTAATCAACCTAATCAACTAATCAACCCCAGCCACCTGAACATAATAAACCCAGGCAGGCAGGGGAAGTTAACCCCATCCCTGCCAATTTAAAAGGGCAGAGCTTTGCTCTGCCACAGGGCATGAATGCAATTCAAGCCCACTAAATCAAGGAGCATCTCTATAATTAAAGGTAAAGTAGTAGATAAAAGGTTCTACATTAATGGTGAGGCAATACCAACAGTGTCTGAGAAGCCAGTGAAAAATCTAGGGAGATGATACGACAGGGATCTAAAGGACACAGTTCATGTGGGAGACGTTAGACAACAAGCAGTGGAAGGGTTGAAGAGCATAGACAGCAGCGCTTTACCAGGCAAACTGAAACACTGGTGCTTTCAGTTTGGTCTACTGCCAAGACTACTGTGGCCACCAACTGTGTGCAAGGTTTCCTTGACAACAGTTGAGAAGATGGAAGCTTTAATCAGCATACGTCAGGAAATGGTTGGGAGTTCCATGCTGCCTCAGCAGAGTAGGACTTTATGGTAAAGGAATACTGCTGCGACAAATCTCTGCTCTAACCGAGGCATTTAAGTGCGCCAAAGTCAGACTGGAAATGACATTAGTAGATTCACGTGACAAATGCATAAGGGAGGCAGCACCTGTGTTGAAAACTGGAAGAAAATGGATGACAAAGAAAGCTGTGGAAGATGCTAAGGCTGATCTTCAAATCAGAGATATTATGGGGCAAGGTCAGCATGGAAAAAGAGGTTTTGGTCTCAGTTCAGCTCCTCCTACATGGCATAAGGCAACCCCAGCTCAACAGAGGAAGCTGGTAGTCAATGAGGTGCAAAAGCAGGAGGAGAGGATCATGTTCTCCCATCACTGCAGAACCTAAACCTCTGGGTGGGTGAGGATCCCTCATGTACTTTGTGTTCATCACCTGCAACATTAAGGCCCATTTTGACAGGATGTAAGGTGGGTCTTAGCCAAGGACGGTTTACTTACCAGGTGCTACTATGTTTGGCCTTAGCATTGGAAGATAAGCGTAACCTGACCAATAAGTTGTCACCAGTTCCATCAACACATTACACACAAAAGACAATATTCCTCCATCCAGGAGAGCAACCACCAAGAAAAGGTGTTAAAACCAAGCCTTGCCCAGGACAACTGGATGCTGCTAGAGACTGGAAGATGTTGGCAGATGTTGGTCAATGGCTTATTTTTCCAGCTGAGATTGCCACCACTAACCTTCAACCAGACATTGTCTTGTGGTCTGGAGCAGCACACCTTTTTGCTCATCTGGTAGAGTTAACAGTGCCATGGAAAGATGCTGTGGATGAGGCGTATGAGAGAAAGAAACTTTGGTATGCTCAACTAGCTGCTGAAGTGGAACAGCACGGATGGAGAGTCTGAGTGTACCCAGTGGAGGAGGGTTGTCGAGGATTTATGGCACACTCTACAACCTGGTTTCTCAGAGGCATCGGGTTCAGTGGCCAAGAGTTGCATCACACAGTGAAGAACATATCTGAAGCAGCAGAAAGGAGCAGCAACTGGCTGTGGTTGAGACGGAAAGATTCTGGATGGATATTTCAAGCACAATAGAAAGAAAGCAATGCTGATGTACAGGTAATTAAGCTGGGTTGAGCTGAGTGGGAGAGAGAAGGGGGTGATGATGGGACGCCAGAATCACTGTTGAGCCCTCTTGAGGTGTCGTGGGCTAGTCAATGAAACACAGAGGATGGAAGGTGCCCACTTGAAGACCCCAGAGGTGTACCCTACTGTGACGGAGAGCGAATGAATCCGAATCAAAAATCTCCCTCTCGACCAGTGAGGGCACTGTACAACAGGAGCTGCGGGCTTCCTACTGAATGGTTGGGCAGTTCATCCTGGGGACAGTCGGGAGCCGGCCATTCAGGAAGAGGGCAGCGTTACGGTACCTGGAGTCATCGCCCTAGTACGGTGAGCGAAGTTTCAGTCATGAATTGGAGGAGACATGATTGAACTAGCTATCGGAGGGGGCGGGGCTTAGGGTACTTTAGGGGGACGTGACGCCGTAATCGGCTCCTTTTTGTTGTGGTTAATGGGAGGAGACAAGGACGGAATTTTGAATGAAGTGTGGGTTCGTTGAGGAGTATTGTGTTTGTTTTACCAGACGGCTGATACGAAGCTGGAGCTGCAGCAAGAAGCCCGGACCTGAACGCGCACGAGCACCAGCACTCAGAGCACCGCACCTGCACCAGAGCACCCAGTTTGGAGACGTGTTTTTGTGTTTATTGTTTCGGGACTGCAACCCCTTTGTTTTGTAGCTAGTAATACCCATTGCTGGGTAGAACCAGCTTTATTATTTTGGGTCCAGTTTTCACTGGCAATACCCATTGCTGGGTAGAGCCAGCTTTATTATTTGAAACCCGGATTAAAAAGGGCATTAAAAGAAACCTGACCGGTAGACTTCGTGTTTATCCTTTGTTGGAGCACCTCAACTCACCTATACACCGGAGCACTACAAACCACTTTGCCACACCTACTTAGCCCAGTCCCGACGATTGTCATGCTGATGTGCTGGGGAGACCTCACTGGGTTGATCCCCGGAGCTAGAATTGCAGCCTTTGTGTGTGCTGATGCTTTATAGAGGCAAAATGAGCTGATCCCTAGAGCCAGCATTACACTTCAGCAATCAACACCAGACAGAAGGATATCTACATCATCAAATGTAAAACAACGCAAATGGATGGAGATGCAGATGGATCACATTGGTTAACTGCAAAGCTACGTTTTAGTTGTTGCTTATCTTGGCGAGAGGCAAGTTCAAATTAGCATGAAGTTCAACATCTACTCTCATGTAATGGAAATCATAGAATACCAAGGAAAACGTCTGTATTCATTAGCAACAAAAACTAGTGCTGCATAAAATCACGGGAAAAAAGCAGCAAAGCATTTTATTACTTTTTTTAACATATCAATTTTCTAATAGCAATAGAACCCTCATAAGAGAGCTTTACCATCTGTTAAGGCCCTTCTCGTTCTCCAGGTGGTAAAGCCCTCTTCTTCAGGTTCTATTCCTTTAGTATTACCCATTAAGAAATAGCACAGGACTGCCTTACCAGTGTGCCATTGAAAGCTACTCAACCCCAAAGTAACATGCAGTCTTCAGCTTGCACCAGCCTTACAATTTGAATGTCAATTAGTGGCAATTGTGGTGGATGGGGGAGGGGTGAGGGACGTATGGAACTGGGTAGGGACGTCAAAAATTAATTTCACTCGAACCCACAAATTACTCCCAGCCAGTACAACAAAGACCAGAGTCAAACATGTCTTTAATGTGAAAGCCAAGAGCTCTTATCAGAGTGCTACCTCACGACACTGCCTAGTCCCGGGGGCTGAGGTAAATTAGACACAAAGTAGCAGAACAATGACTCTGAATAACTATGTGTGTGTAGTTTTCTTTGTGCCACCCAGTCCCTGGGGAAAACTACAGAGCAAGAAGAAAGAATGCCTGTAAATGAGAGGCTTGTGGTATTTTGGGCGGCTGGTATCCTGTTTATCTTATAACATCTTGACATATCCATCCTACAGTATTTGAGTCCCTGACAGCCTGTAGACAGTTTATGATGTGCTCAGGATCCTGTTTTTCAGCAGTATCTGGTTTGAATACTGGTCTGGCAAAAGAATAAACACAGTAATGTGACTGTCGCTTCTGTCCTATGTAATTTTCTGTGGAATGAGCCCACAATTCACTGGGTATCACCATTCCCCTTCTCACGTGAAGAGACTGTTTAACTTTTCACTTTGAAGTATGTCTAAATCACAGTATTCCATCAAAGAGAAATGATTGAAAATGGAATGCCACATTTAAATTTGAAATCTTATATTGAAGTCTGCCATTCTGGAAGAATATAGAGCATCACTATCTAAACTTTTAAAATAATCTGAAAGAAAAACACATTGGAAATGTAAAAAAAACGACAAGTTATCAAAAGTGCCCAGCCATTTAAAGTGGAGATATCAAAAACACAAGCCAAGTTAGAAGAAATAATTGGACGCAACCTTGGCCAACACCAAGAAAATAGGTACAACTGTATAAGCGGTTGGGGGTCAAGGTTGCCCCAGTTGTTTCTACTAACTTGGCCAGTGTTTTTGATGCAAGTTCGATCAACTGTTATTGTGCCTGTATTGAAAGCTTTCATCCAATTATGCAAACTATCATAATAAGCTTGATCCATTCATTTAGTATATTGTAACATTTTCATGTTTAAGAAGTAGTATTCAGGGAGACGGTGTTGAATTCTCAAAATGTTTGTTTTATTTGAAACTACAGAGAATTTCTGTCAGGGGCCAGAATTCAAGGCACCAAAATAATAACTCTAGGTTTTAGTCTTGGCACTTTCATTGCATATTCTCTCTGGTCACAGCTCACCTGCTCACTCAGTTGCACCCATAGTTTCTCATTCAAGTTCAGCGCTGAACTGTATCCAGTCCCCAGGCTCGTGCACCCCCTTATATAACCTCCCATTGTTTACCGCCTCTGTCTGACTCATCAACCAGTCACATCCATGCTCTGCAACCCCCGTAAACAGCAACACACATTCTCCCCACTCATTCACTCACTCCCCCTTCCCATGCTAAGTAATAGCGTGACCCGTTGACCTTACAATACATGTAACATAAAAGACAGATGAGACAAACTGAACAGACAACAAGTCCTGCAACAAAGCAATTGTCCGGGTTGTTACAATATTTTTTTTTTTATTTGAAAGTAAAAATATATGAAAGCATGATGACCTTTATGTACAAAAATCTTTACTAATATACAATTGAACAATAACTGTATTTATTTTCATTTCATACAATATTAAATGGAAATAAATAAATATCAAGATAGATTAAGAAAGAAATATATGTTTATGTATTGATTTATGTATTTATTTCAATAAAATATGTATTAATGTATTTATTTATGTTTTACTTTTACCATATATAGCTAATTCTCAGAAATGAACGTTCCTTTTTGTCCAGTGGGGACCACAAATAGCATTACTCTCATCAACCAGTATCGAGAGGAGGAACCGTATTTCCTTGAACCAATAGGGACCACAATGAACGTTACAGTGACAGGAAACCAACATTTTTCAGAGATCAAGATCAGAATCTCAGAATGATGAGATGACTCAAAAAAAAAATCTCCAAAAAAATCTCTGTAAAAAAATAATAACAAAGTGCCGAGAACTCTCAGCTAGCTGACTTCATCTTTCAAAATACTGCTATTTTTCTCAACTAATCATGTGGCACTGACAGTAACACCATAACACGCTTGCAAACTAAAGTTTACAGTTTCATCAAATCCCATGCATGCCAGACCTTTTCTTATATTTACATTTATTATATAAAAATATATATTTTTGCACGCAAATGTTCCATTTTAAAATGGAAATAAATCATTTAATATAAATAATATAGATGTCACAATAAGTGTTTTCTGTAGTATATTTCCATGTTGACAAAACAAGTTAATTGTCATTAAATTCGGATGTCCTGTAATATACATATGAGTGGATAAAAGTGCCTGAGTTTTCCATAAATCTGCCAAAAAAAACCATGCGAGAAAAAGAAGGACATTTTGACCTTACATTGGTGACTTATTTCTCATACTGTATGACAGGTATTGACTTTATATTTACATTTCACCTAAGAGTGTTGGGAACTACACATTAAAAGTGGATGTACAAATGATTTTAAGGCATTTTTAGATTGTTTATATTTGTTGTATAGTCAGTCACCAAAAAGCTTGCGTAAGCCAAGTGAACATGCCACCAATTGCACATTATACTGCTAAAAATTGGCAGTCTTTAGTGTGTCGTGGGTGACTTCAACTTGAAGAGCGGTCAAGGCAGTCTGGTAAACTTATTCAGCATTGGTAAAACACTTCAATGCAGCCTCACAAGACCCGTCGAGATGGGCAGGAACAGTCTAAATTTGAAGCATTGCATTCAGAGCTTTGTTCTGTAAATGTCGTCAGTAACCTTTCTTTGATGCTAGATGTAACAACTGAACTCAATAACTTGTCTGAGTTGTTACAATTTGGAGAAATGACCATTCCAAGAACAGACAACTTAATGAATGTGTGCAAACATAGAATTGAAAGTCTAAAACAATTTCCAGGAACATACACTGAGCAAGCACAGTATGCTGAACAAAATCTAACATTTAAAAACATCAAGCACAAAAGGCACCGGCAAAAGTCCCAGAATCAACTCATTCAAGCCGTTGTTGACAACATGAGGGCAAATCTATTCACAACTGTCTCAAGCAATGCACAAGTGAAAAAAGGGCATTTCACTCCAAAAACTTCCTTCAAAATGTGTCTGTTTTCAAACCAGAGAAATGGGCATTCGATCCTGAGAATCCACGCTTTGGAAAAAATGAAATACAATGACTGGTTCATCAGATGAGAGTCAATCATCATGATGCACACATGCAAAAGAACAATAATTCAGTACAGTAATTTACTTTCATCTCTGGATGTCAGAGTTATGTCTTTCAAATTGAATTTTTTGTTTAAATAAATCCATCCTCGAAAACCAAATTTCAAAGTATATGTATGACCTTCCCTGTAACAGCTTCCAGTTTCCAAATAATTGATTCATTCAATAATACAAGATTCATTACAAAAGTATAACACTAATAGCAGCAATAACAATATAGAATGAAAAAGATAAAACTCCACACTCCACAAAACAAAAAATTAGGGACAAAAAATAAATAAATGCATAGCAACAGGACCAGCAATAATCAGATCAAAGTGGATCAGTAATGACTACACAGCAGCAGCTGATGAAAGAGCTCACACTTCTTGCCACAGGTATGATTTATCAGAAGTTAAATTCCACTTGGAAAAGGAGGGTTTTATTTAACAAAAAAAGTATATAACTCCTCTTGAAAGAGAAATGTAACAGACCGTGGCTGTGATGCCGACGATACAGAGAAAGAGTGTACAGGACCAGGGTTAATTTCTTACAGACTACCTAGGTAATTCAATATCTATAGTTTGTAAAATATATGAAGGCCTTTTCTATACCTGTGGTTATGAATGAGACTTATTCACTTGTTTTAATCATTTGTAACCTCACCCAAAGTTTTGTATTGCTAAAATGATATACCGTTATTTGCACCTAGTGGATTGTTACAGACATTATCAATGCAACAGTAGCTCATCTGAACTCTGGATACGTACATTATATGACAGGTGAGCTCTACTGTAGATTCTATTTGAATTATACAAATAAAAACCTAAGAGTAAATAATGAGATCTTGGTATAGAAAATGACACAGTGGATAATACAATAATGTTACCTTAAGGGCAACAGATCATTGACAAGGATTTTGCCTAAATGTATTTGTAATGTTGTCAGACTCTCCCCACATTTTATGTACAAAGTACATTTCACCTTCACATGTCTGTATGTATATACAATGTTCTTATAATACTGTAAGTGTTCGGTGGCTACTTCTAATCATGTTGAGTTTATTTATCATGGAGGCGAGCAAACAGTACCAGAGAAAATGCATGATTAGAGGAATTCACCAAACAATTAACTATACACATATTGTGTATTGGACTGGGGAGTTCTATCGTACTTTTAAAAGCTTAATAAATGTATAATGAAGTGTTACATACATGGTATAAATGTATAATAACTAACAACTACAAACACAAATAGCACTTCAAACATATTTATTTATAGCCTACAATCATACATAATAAAATACATACAAAAGTAGACATAAGAAAATAAATTCCAACCAAGCCTACATAGATGGCTTTCGGTGCAAAATGTATATTAAAAGAGTTGTATATAGTAAACTTTGGCAACATATCCCCCCGAATGAAGGTACAGGTTTATGACTAGCAGGGTTTAAGGTTTTTTTTTTTTTTTTTTTTTTTTTTGGGGGGGGGGGGGGGGGGTTGTTTTTTTTTTAAATCCATGCAGTCCGATTTTTACCCACATGACAGATAATCATAAATCAGCATTTTATATGTGAAGTGTTATAAATAAATGTACATTCTGGAGGACAAAATGCACAATTTTAAATGAAGTTTACAAATTATTCACAAAATCGATATTCCCATTGTGTTAATGCAAAAGGTTAGATTTAAAAAAATGAAAAAGCATGAGGATCAGACCCCTGCCAAGCCAATATCCACCTATTATGCAGAGTTATACTCCTCCTGCTCTCAAGAGTGATCTGAGGTAATTTACATCATACACATACAGTATACATAATCTGAATAGTATATCTTGCTGAGTGTCATGTTTCCAGATGAATAAATGTGAAGGGATTTAAAAATGTTAAGAGATTCTTTGAGCTCAAATTATGTTTTAATGCCAAGTTGGATTCATCCTCCAAAGAAAAAAAAATCCTTGCTTTATAATCCATCTAACCGTGGCAAAATACCCAAGAAGCCAGAGATTAGTAATTTATACTTTATTTATAGAGTGACGGCAGTGTTATAACCCTGTAAAACGTATGTCAATGTGCCATTTTACTCTTCACGGAAAACCAAGTCCTTAATGTGGATTTTCATTAAAGCATTGCTAAACTTAGGGAAGTGTGTTCAATGTAAGACTTACCCACTTTGAGGAGGAGAGATTCCTCTGTGAGATAATAAGTCATTGTTTTTAGTTAATTTCTCATCGTATTTACATACCTGTATGAAGCTACGCAATCAGACAAGTCTCCTCGCAACAGCCTGACATGCCTTCAACTTAAATATGTTTTAAAACCGAGGTGGCGTCTGACCCACAGGCTCATTTTAAGGCTATGAGGTCATGTTAATGATGGCAATGCTGTCGCCCAAACCAGGATGGCTCCCAGCGTTAATGTGACTTAAAGAACTAAGGCATTCATTAACAGAGCCGAGCTGACACTGTCAACAGCATTATGGGCCCCAGGCTGCCCAGAGTGGACACGGTACTGTCTGAAACCAGCAAACCTCATCACCGACACTTAGTTCTTATTTGTGAAAATTGTACGGAGGGGATGTGCATCATTACACACTGGCACATTTGGACTACCTTTGGGTCTGCGAATCCATGAGCCTGGGGATAAGCTAACTTTGCCATGAGATCACTGGTTGAAAGTTTCCATTTATTTTGCTTACATAACCAAAATCTCTGCACAGCTTGAAACACAGGAATAAAGGAACGTGGAGGTGCCCACGGAATTCACCGAGACTTCTTCATAAAATAATAGAAGCCTTTAAGTGCATTAAGAAACAATGGCATTTTTGGATATTTAAAATGTTGTTGTAAGCTATATAAATTATTGTATTAAAAAAAAGACAAGTAACATGACATTTTACTTGCTATTAGACAGAAATATTAAAGTGAAGTGCCCACGCTGTTATACATGTTGGTTTTCACAAAGTTCTCTTCAAATAATTAAACAGCATTTAAATTGAATATATCAGTTGATTATATCAATTGAATGAACCCCAAGATAATTCATTTATGGGAAATTAATCGGTATGTGAAAACCTGAAAAAAAACTCCTTCTGATTCTTTTTCTTGTTTTTTTTTTTCTTCTTCTTCATCTTGTTTTTACATTATCTTGGGATGTGCATATTTTTCAAGTACCACGTCATAGATTTATACATTTCCCACTCAGGTGGACTGTGGAAATCAGTGTGACTTTCAGCACGGAAAGCAATCACGTAACAGGAAACACATATCCTGAATCAAGGTAAATTGTGACAAAACCGATAGACAGGCAGGGAAATTCATTTAAAGCCTTGGTTGTCACTCCTGAAATGTATGATGGGCCATTTTAGTATTAAGTTGCACTGCCACGTGTAAAATAGGTGTCTGAGGTATAAAAGTCAGCAGCTCTTGGTAATGCACTCGCACACTGTGTTTCCCAAAAGAGACCAGCACAAATCAAGCAGTTCAAGACAGCCTAAATCCATCTATGTGATCATGACTCACATGGCCAAAAAAGTACCAGTGCAGTACAAAAACAATTAGATTTCTTCACCTTTCTTGTTGAACAGTACGTGTAGAAGGCAGATCCCGGAATTATTGTAGACTTCAATATAGTGAATTCTTTTTCCATCTTGTGCTCATCGCCCTCCTTTCTCTCTAAAACTCTTCCAGTGTTGAAGTAGGGAGGTAAGGTGGGTGAGATGAGATGTATTACATTTGATTGACCTAGAAAGCAAATACCTTCATTAATAATCAGACCACACCCCACAGATCAAATTGAAGCCAATCCTGCATTAACTTCAGTCACCTCCAGGTGCAAATTCAAACTGTAGATTGCTATCCATTTTCAAGTGACAATGGCAGTACACTGTACAGTGGTATAGTTTTCATTCCTTTTGGAACTCCATAAGAAAGCCACTGAATTTTAAGTAATTTAACTAAACTTGTCAGTGATCAAAGACGGTACACCTCCAAAGGAATTACAAGGAGTTGTATTAGCTTCCTTGTACTGTAATTATAATGATCCATATTCAAAATGAAGTATAACTACAGTATATATAGATAGTTATAACATATGTTTTGCTATGTTATACATGTAAATAGTTTGATTGACTTTGAAATTGCAAAACTATGAATAACTGTGTTATAGATGTGCCTGACATATTTCGGCATGTGTTGTTTTAGACACTGTCAGGGGCTTCAGATCTCAGTTTAAACATCATGTAATTAACTCCATGATAGAACTTGATCTTTTACAGTATTTTCCTTCTGTATTTCTACATACTATATGATTAAATAAGACTGTATTTTCCCTCTTCACATGTAATGAATCCTAATGTTCCCCAGCAGTGCACTTTAAATATTGTTAGAGTGGTGTGCTAACTAGGGAAGAGCATTGACACTCCAAATTGCCTTTTCTCATTCCCAAAATTCTGATGTGCTTGAGTATATTGACTGGCTGTCCAGCAAGTAAATCCAGTTATTTGGATTCATATAACTGGTTCTCTGTTACTTGAGTACGAAGACAAGCCTCACAACACAAAGCTCTAACTCCAATCCAGAGCTTGATAAAAACAACGTTGTATGATAATCTAGAAATTTACTTGAATAAAACATTTAAATGAGCTTTTACGTTGCATAATAGCCACATGAACTTTTAAAAACTAGGAAAGCATTGGCAATCCAAATAAATTAAGTTTTTAAAATGTTATAAAGGTTAAATTACCATAACACATTAAGTGTAAAGGTTTAACATTTTAATTTATTGCAGTTTTAAAAAATTCAAATATTGGTCTATTATGCCTAAATAAGAAACAATAACTCATGTATTTTCATCTTCTATGTGTTAATAGACTATTCATAAATTACACCTGACCAATTCTCTCATATTACTGAATTACAAATGGTACATTGAAATTTCGTTCTGTTCGATATTTTATTTTAAAACACTTAAACTCAAAATCAGTTATTGTAAGGTGACATTGGTTTTATGTTGGGAAATATTTTTAAGAAAAATAAAAAACTGAAATATCTTGCTTGCATAAGTATTCAACCCCCACACATTAATATTTGGTAGAGCCACCTTTCACTGCAATAACAGATTTAAGTCTTTTGGGGTAAGTATGTACCAGCTTTGCACACAGTGTCGAAGTGATTTTGGCCCATTCTTCTTGGCAGATTTGCTCCAGGTTGTTCAGGTTGATTGGACGTCCGCTTGTGGACAGCAATTTTCAAATAGTGCCATAGATTCTCAATGGGATTGAGATCAGGACTTTGACTTGGCCTATGTAGGACATTCACCTTTTTGTTCTTGAGCCATTCCAATGTTGCTTTGGCCTTGTGCTTGAGATCATTGTCCTGCTGAAAGGTGAATTTCCTCCCAAGCTTCAGTTTTTTAGCAGACTGAAGCAGATTCTCTTGCAGTATTTTCCTGTATTTTGCTCCATCCATTCTTCCTTCAATTGTAACAAGATGCCCAGTCCCTGCTGATGAGATTCATCCCCACAGCATGATGCTGCCACCACCATACTTCACTGTAGGGATGATGTGTCTTGAGGCGTGGGCAGTGTTAGGTTTGCGCCACACATAGCGCTTTGAGTTTTGGCCAAAAAGCTCTATCTTGGTCTCATCTGACCATAAAACCTTTTCCCACATCGCAGCTGGGTCACTCTCATGATTTCTGGCAAACTCCAGACGTGCTTTCACATGCTACTTTTTTTGTAACAGCTTCTTTCTTGCCACCCTCCCATGGAGGCCAGTGTTATGCAGAGCTCTTGATATGGTTGACTGGTGCACCATTACTCCACTCCCAGCTATTGAACTCTGTAGCTCCTTCAAAGTGATTGTTGGCCTCTCTGTGGCTTCTCTCACAAGTTGTTTTTGTTTGAGTGCTGAGTTTTGAGGGACGGCCTTTTCTTGGCAGTGCCTGGCTGGTGTGATGCAGCTTCCACTTCTTGATAATTGATCCAACTGTGCTCACTGGGATATCCAAACACTTTCCCTTCACTTTCCCTAATCTATGCATTTGTATTACTTTATTTCTAACTTCTGTAGAATGCTCTTTGGTCTTAATTTTCCTTCAGATTCACAGCCTTACCAATGATCCTTCGACAGTGAGGTTTTTATCCAGAAAATGTGACAGAAACTTTAATGGTTCACAGGTGGACGCCAATGGTAAGGTAATTGTGTCTTCGTTTGGGCAATTTCTATTTATAAATAGTTTATTAACACATCCTAAAATTAAACACAGTAAAATGGAAAAAAATTAAGACAGAATACCTGAACTTAGTTAACGATAGATACTGTAGCAGAGCTTCTGAAGACTATACAGTACAGTAGCTCCTGGAGCCCAGTCACTTACTTCAACGTAGATGATGCTTCATGCACCAACGTATGTGAAAGGAAAGCTGAGCCGTCAGATAAACAAAGTCCAATCTGACTTGACTGAATGACATTTGCATGGCTTGTACCATTTACTACACACCTGTCATCAAGCTTGACTTTTCCACCAACTGAGGTTGATCCTGAACTATGAAAGGTCTTCATCCGAGTGCAATGAGATGGATACTGTCAGGTTTTCTTAGGTCTGTGAGCTTGTTCTAAAGGAATATCACCATATTAATACAAAACATACTCTCCTTAAAAAAAAAAAAAACATTTACATAAATTTACTATATACTATACTTTTAATTGAATTACGTTATTTACAGTATTTCTGAATTTACTGTAGTTCTTAGAAATGTAGAGTATATGACCTGTGATGGGGTGTAGAGCCTTGCTACTCGACCCAAGCCCGACAGGTCGGGCGCAGTTTATATATTATAGTTTGTATATTATAGTTTGGGCTTGGGTCGGGTCAGTGTGTTATCAGTGAGTGGAATGGATTATGGTGTTTTAAGTTTTAAGTGAATATTTTCTCTTCCTCTGTGTGCAGAGCTTCCTAAAACTCCTGTCTTCTAGCGTGCATGTCAATTAACCAAAAATGTGTACGAAGGAGAGATTCTCTACATAAAAAATATGGCTCATGAAGTAAAAAAAAAACTATCAACAGGAGAATGAGTAGCAGAGGAACTTTCCTTTGCTGGAAACGGTACACCTAAATCCAGTGATTGGAAAAATTGTGACATTGTTGTATTCAGCTATAAAAGTCCATGTGGCTTTGTACAATGCAAATCTTGCAAAATATTATTGAAATATGACAGCAAACAGATGGGTAATTTATCTCAGCCGTGGCACACTTAAAAGACATGTATTCATCCTGCAGCTGGGCCAAGTCAGTCGTACATTACTTCTTTTGTTCAATATGAGAAATGCAGATTTGCAAGAGCATCTTAATGTGTGGCTATTTATGGTAACAAAGTTTTGAAAAAGCCTGTTGTTGGCTTCTTTTAAATCATGCTGTGTTAGATTATTAGGAAAGGAAGTAAATGAGACATGATTCATTGAGAGTGATTTGTTAATTATTTATTTATGTTTTAACTGGAAATCGGGACTAGATGCTACACAGAAGGTATTTAGTTTCAATAGCGTATGTTTGGAATTATGATATTTGTGATCGCGGGTCGGGTATGCAAATATTTCAAAGGTCTCTGGCTTGGGTGGGGTTGGACCATGGTGAGTGCTTGCTGGTGGCCCACATGGGAGGTCTGGAGCCAAATGGATGCCAGTTTCCAAACAATTGGACAGGTGCAGCTGGTTAAGCTGTAAACAGAGCTGTATGTAAACTGAGGGTGTTTGGAGAGGAGAGGAAGAGAGACTACCAGGGAAAGGACGCCACAAAAACAAAGACAGGTATTATTTAAAATATAGATGTTTTAGTTAGTTAGCCTTCCCTGCCTTAGGTTTAGGTTTACAAAAATAATTGTGGTAGTAAGTATTCCAAGGGAGCTAGGATTTTGCTTTTTGTTTTTTATTTGTTTATTTGTAAATAATACGTGTGCTAACTGCGCTAAAATATATCCTGATAAGATGGGCTTCATCACAGATCCTACATCTGAGGATGAAGATGAACCTTTGCAGTACAGTGTGCTGCTAATACTGCTGTGCTCTGCCTTTTGGTTAGGTCTGGTAATCTGATTCTTCAGTTACATGACTGAGCAATAGAATTGGAAAATTACTTAAAACTTTTTTACATGGTCCTCAGATTGGATTACAAAAAATCAGATTATAATTCGACTCCCATTTCGCATAACATGGTTAACATGACCAGATTTCAAAACCTGATTGCGTAGATATATGATTTGTACAGGATTCCATGTAAATGTACTGATTGGTGATATGCCTGTAGTTGTGCAGCACCTAGGGTGACCAGATAGCATGAAAAATCGGTACACATGGAGAAGGGAGGAAAGAAACCTTGTGAACTACAGCACAATGTTTAAATCAGCCTATGTGTGCATCTGTACTGGCTTTTTTGTGACCTGCTGAACTGTACGTAGCAGGTGGGACAAAGTCAGTGCTGCGTTGTTTTAATTTAGGTTGCAAAAATCTAGTTTTCAGCACTAGATGTAAAATACCAAAAATGGACGACAAAGCAAAATAAACCAACTATATTTCGGCTGAGGATCATGTCAAGACAATTCCCAAATAAACTGTACATGTAGATAGAGGTAATTGTTTTGCACATCTTGTAATGTGACTTAAAGAAAATATGATCAATCACTATAACTTCAGAATCACACATTAAACAAAAGGCTACTACAGAGGCTGCTGAACAGAACGTAAAACAAACAACAGCTTTCAGAAAACAAACTGGAAAGTCAGCTCAGGCAAAAAAGGTATTCCTGTGTTAGTTGTACCCAAGTTAAATCAGCACTACAAGTACAATCAAGCACAGCTACCTCGGTTCAAACAACCTGTTGTTTAGTTTTTAAAAACAGTTAGAATCGTAGACCAGAATAGGCACATTTTGTTTGTTTTGACTCTGTCCTGATTAAATAAATTCCTGGATTTGACAAATAACATGACAACGAACATGCTTTATATATGGACTTTATTAAAGAATGCCAGATACCTTTGGGTAACCAAGTTTTGGGACTGCTCCCACATCTGTATAACTTGGCAAAGTTATGCCTTACACTTTCAACCAATTCAGTGGATGGAGGACGTGCAGTCTCAATGTATGGGCAAGTCCACACCAGACAGAGAATGTCAGCAGCAACTGCTGGGGGATGTTGCATACTTGCCTTTCCAATGAATGGCAGCACTCTGTTTTAGTAAGGAAGCAAGTACCACTATTTTTAGGCTTTTATAGTGCTGTGAAATATTAGGAGTATTTAATGTTTAAACAGGTCCGCGAAATGCCAGTGAAATCCTAATTGGATGACTTGACCGTGGGCATATGATTCGAATCCATTTTTTTACTTTTAGTGACAGACTCGTCGCCAGTAAAACACATGACGCACCAAGAAAAACACATGATGCATTCTGCAACATATGACTGCAGGTTAACGTGATTGGATAGCCGCATAGATGCAATGCAAACAAGTCACTCAGACAACACACCCTAGATCAGTAGAGTATGCTGTTGATACATACAGTACAGCAGCCAGATATATGAAATTTCCTAACAAGAAAATAAAAAATTCACATTTTACGCCTGGATTTTCAACGTTTACTCTAAAAATAGGGTCAAATGGTGTCCCGACAGTACCTTGATCGGGACGCGGGACAAAGCCCCTAATATTGGGACGATTCCGATTTTATGGGACGACTGGTCACCCTAGCAGCACCACCCCCCATTCCCTACTCTTCCTTCCTCTTCCATTGTATCAGACCTGACTTTGCATAATTTTTCGTTCATTTTAAGGAGCAGTTGGTGCTAGTGTATATGGTTAGTTCTGTGTGTAACCTCCTGCACTTTCATAATGCCAAGAAAGTATTATGTTACCTCATCCACTGACTTTAAACATTATTTTTGACAGGTTGGTTTCCAGGGTTGAAACATATGAATTCATTCCTAGCATTTTGATTAGATTAATGAGACAGGAAATCATAGGAGCTGCTATTATTACAGTATAGGTAGCACTCTGGACTTGGACAGACATACGTCAGAATAATATTCTTACCATTGATTATTTTATTCCCAAAATTAAAACATTTTTCATAGAAGAAGGGATGCTTGTTTACAAGTCATTTTACCTTTTCACCACCTATTCAAGCTTGTTTTTGCGTTGGATGTACACAACTTAACTCCAAATTAAAATGATAATGAAGCAGCACTTGGAATACATAGAATCAGGAGTGTATTTGTGTTCAAAAGTACCACTTTTTCTTTTCTAACTTTTGAACAATCATTTAAAGAGTTTTGTCAGCTTCTATGTGCAGCATAATTTAAATGTGCTAAGGGCAGCCTGTTGAGGAAATGTAGTGACCTGTAGTTTTGTCTTTCCTCCGCAAAACAACAAAAATGTTAGTCACCTGTAACTGCGAATAAATTAATTGCAAATGGCCTGTGAAACAGCTGCAGTCAAAATGCAACACAGTGACAGAGAAATTGGTATGGGTTGCAAACTGCTACACTACTGTGTGGGTAACATATTAACCTCAATGTGTAGTCAGTATATCTCTACGGAATAAAACATCATTCTGCTTACTATTCTCTCCCTCTCATATTTTCAAGGCAACCCTCATGTCTATCACATTACCACAAGCCCAGCCGTCTTTAAATCTGTACCTTTCCTCTAAGATTCTCCGTATATAGGCCATTCTGTGTTTTTTTCTGAAAACCCTTACCTTCAGTTGTTATCCAGAGTAAGTTCCCCAGGACCATCGGGAAGGACAAGTCCTGACTGTCCTGCCTCTTGACAGGAAATAAATCACACTGCACACCGGAGGATACCCTTCCAGGCTGCACGCTGGGAACTTCATTATACCATCCCTGCCACTTATTACTATGCATAACGCCACTGATTGGGCACAGCTCCACATCCGCAGCCTATTTCTGTCAACGTCTCAGGCGGAGGAATCAGTTTTAGATTCTAGACAGAGACAGAGGCTAAGAAATATGACTTTGAGCAGCCAGAAAACACTGTCACTGCTGGGGAAACACTCCCTTATGACATATGGCTGAAAAGCAAAGCACCGACCATGTAGGATTCTAATGCTACCTTTCGAAAGTAGCAAGTGTACAGTTTTAAACAGCTTTTCCTTATTACTGAGAGGCATTGCAAAGCATATTGAATTAGCGGGCGTTGGCCGCATTTGCCAACTGACAATTTCCAGAATCCATCAACTTGGCCTGCAGGATGCTTTGGCCCATGGAAGACAGAGGATTTTCAGGATGCACACTCTATAACTTTAATAGGAGGCCTTTTCTTGGCACTACATTGTGTAATTTAGTACTGCTACAACAAAAACAAAATAAACCAGTATGCTTTTTGTAGTCAGTGAAAAATAAGCTGGGAAGTTTTCAGATGCCTACTTGGCTGTCTTGAGAATTTTAGCTGCCAACTATACATCTACATTCCGAAGTACGAGGGGTATGTGACAATCACACCAGCAGGATCGCTTACATTGTTAATGTAAAACAGATTTTACTGCTTGACTTATCTTGTGCCTGGTTTATGTAATGATGTACCCGTTGCTAATAAAATTCAAGCTTATTATCGAGATTTTGGACAAAGCTTCCTGCACCATTGTTACTGATGCCATTCAGAGATGTTATTTTTTTCCCCTCTCTTTGCTATGAGTAAAACAAGGTCTGTACCCCACACATTATACAGTTATTCAGTACAGAGCTTGAATTTGAATTCCAGTACCTCATGACTCATACTGAGCTGTCCTCATTATGTCACATTGCGCCTCCACAAACCGAACACACTTGTACTGCTGTAAATGAGAGAAGCTTCAAGGACTCGAAGGTAATGTTTGGATGAACTCTTTCTGTTATGCTTGGTTTGTTCACATTACTTCAGCACACATGCTTATTCTAATGTTGTGATTTGACTGTAGTGTAGCTAGAAGAGTGAAGAGTGAAGATCCTAACTCAAAGAGAAAAAATGTACTGTTCTTTAGCGCTGATAAACCACATTCCTCTTGGAGGTATTTTGCACACAATGGTTTGGAGCAAGTCTCTTGGGTCACGGTCTCTTTGGATTTACCCCAAAGCCATTTCACATCAATAGATTCTCAACATCACGGCTGAGATAGGGGACTAACAACACAAAGTCAGCTAATCCCAATGTTTGAAACATTTTCAGACAGCTATTTTTTTTTTAATAAGTAATAAATTGATTTCTTTCTTGGTACATATATGTTCAATATATGCCCTTTATGTTGTTTCTTCTAGTATACTGTGGTTTAGTTATATAGTCTACAACAGAGAGGCATTTGGAAAAAATATCCAGAGAACAATCAATGAAAAACATAAAGTTGAAAGAATGAACAGGTTTACTTACAAATAGTATCTTTGTTGATTTCTTGTAGTATTTATTGATAATGTTAAAAGTATTATTTTATTACAGTAGTCTCTGTCCATAGGAACACCTTCTAAGAGAACACTTCAGCCAAGGGAACACCCTTGTGGTGAAATTGATTTTTCCCATTGTAAATGCTCCACCTAAAGGAACAGGAACTTTGCTTAAAAGAACACCTTCTTGGCACCAATAGTGATTCTTTCACAACAGATACAGTACTGTTTTGTAACCTGATAACTCATCATCATCAAACTTAAATTAAATAGTTGATTCAGTCCTTTCAAAAGTGACTTGTCATCGTGAGAGTGTTTGAGGCACACTGATTGGTTTATTAAATCTTTCCAGAACCGTCATTATATCATTGGCTCGTTTTGTATTCTGATTGTTTCTCATGCTATAAAATGTTGGAAATTATTCAAGCTCTTGAAAAAAACCTGAATCAGACACAAGCTGCCAAACAATTTGGTGTTTCCTGTTCTGGTGAGTTTCTTCACCATTCTGCTAAATAATATCTTGTATATTGCTGCTGCATTTTTTCATTTTTAATGTGTGTAGGGGTGCTGTCTTAATTTAGTTTGACAGTTAGTTTATTAACGTTAGTTTGTCTGTTACTTTATTATTATACTTTATTATCATAAACTTACCTATTGCTTTTATTTTACTTATTTGGTTAATTTCATACATTAATGCATGTCCGTCATGACATACATATTGATTGATTGATTGATTTATTGATTGAATGATTGATAGTGTGTTAGTCTTAGAGACCACTTCGGCTATAAGAACACTTTGCTTTCTTCCCAAGAGATGTTCTCTTTGCCGGAGACTACTGTATAAGGTTTGTTTTTTTAGTATTGAAACTTAGCAGGTAGGGAGACCAAATTATTCTACTACTACATGCAAGTGAGAAGGGTCACTTAGCAGCTGACAAGTATATCTGCACTGCTTAATATGAGGAAGGTTCTTATCATTTAGATCAAATTAAGAACATAACTGAGAATTTACCTGGTGACACATAACATGATGACATCCTTCTCATTTACAGCTGATTGAGAAAAGATTAAGAAACTGTTTTTAATCTCCAACAAAGGCAACCCTGTTCACTTCTTCAAGCACAGAGAACAGGGCCAGAGAACACATCTGGAAGCTGAGAGGAGACAGATTCAGGACAGGGTAGAAGAGGCCCTGTTTCACACAGAGCTATGTATGTATGGAATGATCAAGTACAAGGTTTGTCCTGGAAGAAAACTTGCTTCCTTCTGCTCTGACAATGTTCCCCAACTCTGAGGATTGTTTATTCCAGCAGGACAATGCTCCATGCCACACAGCCAGGTCAATCAAGGTGTGGATGGAGGACCACCAGATCAAGACCCTATCATGGCCAGCCCAATCTCCATTCCTGAACCCCATTGAAAACCTCTGAAATGTGATCAAGAGGAAGACGGGTGGTCACAAGCCATCAAACAAAGCCGAGCTGCTTGAATTTTTGCACCAGGAGTGGCATAAAGTCACCCAACATCGATGTGAAAGACTGGTGGAGAGCATGCCAAGACGCATGAAAGCTGTGCTTGAAAATCAGGGTTATTCCACCAAATATTGATTTCTGAACTCTTCCTAAGTTAAAACATTAGTATTGTGTTGTTTAAAAATGAATATGAACTTTTCTTTGCATTATTCCAGGTCTGACAACAATGCATCTTTTTTGTTATTTTGACCAGTTGTCATTTTCTGCAAATAAATGCTCTAAATGACAATATTTTTATTTGGAATTTGGGAGAAATGTTGTAAGTAGTTTATAGAATAAAACAAAAATGTTCATTTTACCCAAACACATACCTATAAATAGTAAAACCAGAGAAACTGATAATTTTGCAGTGGTCTCTTAATTTTTTCCAGAGCTGTATATATATATATATATATATATATATATATATATATATATATATATATATATATATATATATATATATATATGTAACAGTTCCTAACTGACAGTAACATTGTTTAGTATATGTATCTCGCCGGACCACGGTCTATTTTTATAGATATATAATGGCAAAAATATAAAAGCTTGTATTTCCTGGGCAGACTCTGTAGATTATAAACACAATTAGGTTGATTGGATTTGAAAGGAGAGTTTGGAGCCAAATACCGTTGCAGTATGTATGTGTGAAAAGAATGTGCAGTATTGGTCAATTGTGTGTGAAAAACTAATTTGTTTTGCCCATGTGATTCACAGACAACAGTTCTGCTGGAAAACAGTTTTAACATAGAAAGAATTATGCCATTATTCAACCTTCAGAGTTGATTCATACAGTTACTGCCAGAAGAAGAGAAATCAGTAAGCTGGTCAAAAGTTATGTACTAATAATGAATTAGATGAGAAGATTCTGTAGACATTGGTACAGTTAGTTGGTATCTCGGGCCCGTTCATACTGTATATTATGCCATCAGTTGTTTTTTTTTTCAAATTGTTTAAGTATGATTTAACTATAAATCAAGGCTCTTAAGCATTATCACTTTAATTTCTTTTCATCTCTATTTTTTATTGATGCATTGATTATTTTGCAATTATTCAGTTACTATTTAGGGCAGATTTTTTTATATTTTGTAATTCTAATCAAATTGGAGAAATGGGTGTCCCAACCAATAAAAAAACAAATGTTTTTCTCTATGAAGACTTTAACAAAAAAAAAATTTCAGGTTATATTTTGGCCTGGACTGCACAGGCTGCTGACATTTTTGTTAGCATTAAAATGAAGTTTCATGTCCTTTTAAAGGGTATCTACAGTAATGTACCTGTGCAATGATGACCACTCTATTGGGAAGCTGATTGGCTGAGACAATCCTTATATTTTAGAATATGGCATAAAGGGTTTAATGGCCTTCTAAGTAAGCCAAATTATAATAGTTTGCTGGAAAGTTAAAATCATTTATGTTTTGTGTATACTACCAGTGTGTCACAGGCCTATACAAGAGTTTGTCATGCAGAGGCCACATCATTCATCCAGACGAGAAGCAGCAAGGTCCACAATCCCTGTGACAAACCTGTTGTGGTTGGGGCCTGAGTAAATGTTACTCCGTTAACCTCCAGACAGCTTCTTTAGGTAGTGATTTACTAACTGATTAGATGTATCTGTTTATTCTGAGGCATGTTCATCTAACCCCTCTGTATACAAGCTCTGTATACATGTCTATATTTTGATGTGGGTATTTAAAAAAAAGAACTGCAGACTACATGGCTCTGGTTTTGTTACTGTAAGATACATTATTCAGATCAGAATGAGCCCATAGCACTAAGAACATCCTCAAGCCCTTATTGAACAAATTGAAAATGACGTTAATTGTTAATGTCCACAAGTGATGTCTGTAATGTTGATGTCATTTGTATTGCTGTTAACTCGCTGTATTTCTTGTTGATGATTTAGAACCCCTATACTGTGCAGGCACATAATCAGAAAGCTCTAAACATAATAACTGACAGCAAACACAGTCAATGAAGTGGGCAAACTCGAGGGAAGAGATAGGTCTCATTGCCAAATAGCAGCATTGAAAAGCTGCAGCTAGCCAGGGTAGCCTGTTTTGCTTAGTCATTAAGAAAGATTAACGATCGAAGGCTGTATGTTTCAAGCAGATGAAGGGAGATGTTTTCAGGACAGCTTCAGCATTCAGCTGCTTTTCTGATCTCAAAGTAATATGTAGGTTTGAGAATCTAGGACATAAGGGGAAGATAGTATGAAGAGGCTGGGAATATTTGTAACCTGATTGGGACTGGAATACAAGCCTAGCATAAACCCAGTGTCTGTCCTGCTATTTTAACAGGGTTTTCCCCAGCTGTTCTGCACACTATAACAAAAACAATCATGAACAGTGAAGTTCATTTGTTTTCCAAATAGGAGCCCTATCATTCACACTCAGACCATTTAAAGCACATTACAATGCCTGTTTCAGACTGTCCTTTAATATGCATAGGAGGGTACAAACGCCTTTAAAAATGTTAGATATTTTTTGAGATATATGGTAAGTAAACCAGAAATTAATTTTTCTTAAAAAAATTAAAACTCTGCTCTTATTAGGCAACACTGTTTACAGTAGACCATACAGTAACTTTAGCAACTTCAGAAACATAATGTTCTTAAAGTCTGGTTGTGTTATACAGGACATGAGATTTGTTAAAAAAAAACATTTTAAAAATTAAAACATTCTAATAAAGGATTAATAAACACAAGTACTACTAATTTACAGAAAATCATTATTGAAAACTGAATTGCATGTGCCATAAATAGTGTGCCAGAATCGCCTATTCAACTTAATTGACATAAAATGTTGTAACTTTTGTTTTTACAGACTGTAACACATGTATTGGGTCCAGTTCTCTTTTAAACAGCACTCAATCACTTTCAGCTTATAAGAGCTGAATATACATATTCCCCACTGGATATATATTTACAGATTTATTCTGAAATACTTTATATTATTTTTGATGTTGCATACACAGTATAGATTGATAGATCAATAGATAGATAGATAGATAGATAGATTGATAGATAGATAGTTTAGTTTTAAAATAACCTTTATTATCAAATTTGGTGATCATATAAAACATTAGATTTCACAATCATAATCAACAATCATCTAAATAAATACATACATTATATATATATATATATATATATATATATATATATATATATATATATATATATATATATATATATATATATATATATATATAAACATAGACAATACACCTTTCAAAAGAAAGACAGAAAAATGTACATCTACCATTCCATCCTTAGCTCCCTCTCCACCACAGAGCCCGCCACCCCCATTGTTCACCATACCTCCTGGAACACTTCAGTCTGATGGGTATGTTTATAATAAGCAAGCCACGATCACTTTAAATACAGCAATCACATCCCCTGTCAGAACATTCATTATTTTATTTTTTCTGCTTTTAATGATTGTTAGATTGGCTTGCCCCACAAAAGAAATTGCCAATTGGCACTTATTCTTTGCCTTCTTGAAGTACCTCACCCCGTAAATAAACAGAGTTTCACAAAACTGTATCTCAAGACCCCTAAACATATCTACAAAAAGCCCAAACAGTGGCTGAAGTTTGGGGCAGTACATAAAACAATGAAACACAATTTCTCTCTGCAAAGAGTAGGGGCACTTGTCTTCAACTCCTTGCTTAATAATCGCCATAAAGGAGTTTGTGGCTACGCTAGTGTGGAGCACTCTCCATTGTAAATCCCCAACTTTTTTCTGAAGTTGTGGCTTATGCAATGCCTTCCAAACCGAAACTATAGCTTCCTCTACACCCATCCTCTCCCTCCAGTGCATGTCTGGCATTTCTCTAACGGCTTTGTAGTGGGTGACTTTCACACAAAGCCTATATAAATCCAGAGTCCCAAAGCACAGGAGATGCCCTGGTTCATCACCGCTTTGGTCTACAGCTGGCTCTGCTTGCAGCTCGAACACTGAAGGCTCTATTTCTGGAGTAGCATTCCCAAAAAGAAACTCACTCAGGAACCCCTAACCTGCTCCTGCTAACATCGCTCGTAGCTGCATTAAAAATAAACTGATAAACCACACTGATCTAACCCCCCAACTCAGAGGACAGAGAATCTGCACTCTTCCACTCTCTATTGTCTAAATCTATTAAATTCCTAATCTTAGTAACCCCCTTGTAAACCAACAAAGACAAAAATAACTATTATTCTAAAATGGGACATATCAGAGTAGGATTGTGAATTAAAGGCTCCTCTAGGAGCCAATACAGCCCTACCGACTCAAAGTTCTTCCTCACTGCCATCGTGAGCCAGGTAAGCAGCATCCCATGATAAAACACAGGTAAACAGGACAAGACCAGATACCAATGTTGTCAATTCAACGCTTGTTGCATGTTGTCAATTTAACGCTTGTCTTCTTTCTATTCCTTAAGGATATTATCTTCCAGTATTGCTCATCCTTGTTAGACAACTTTTTGGGTCTTCCAGTCTTGGGTTTGTCAATTACAGATGATGTTTCTCTGTACTTGTTGATTATACTTTGGATATTACACCTTGAAAATCAAGTGATGCGAGCTATTTCACTCAATGTTTTTCCTTCTTTATGCAAATCCAGGTTGTTATAATAGTAGAAAACACTAGCGGATGCTTTGAGTGAATTGTTGATGCACATAATGCATCAGAGTAGAAAAATGCAACATGATAAAGGCTTTTGCACAGCAGTGTGTGTAGATATGTATATAGGACAGCAATAAGTGGGCATGTGGCTTTGCATGTATAACGATATTATCTGCATTTGCCTCATGTTTAACACCTTATTGTGGTCTGTATTTTATTGTTGCTTCTGCTTGGATAATGTGGGGAAGCATATTAGTGTTGCGCTGTGCCCTGAAACCTATAGGAGGAGCACTACGCACTGAACCCTGCAATACAAATATTCAAATCATACAGAACACACATGATGTGAAATTATATAGAAGAGACTAAATAGACCTTGGCTGCAGATGATATAAAGTATCCCTTTAGGAAGCAGCTGAAGCAGTGAAAAAGCCATCTTCCCAATGTCAGATGTTACACACGCATTCCCCAAGGTATGTAGAGGGATAATTAGGGTGAGCCACATGGTGAAGAACACAGGTGTTAACACAGCACAGAGTAATGACTGTTCTTTACACCTACTGTCATTTGTTGCTGCAATTTGTATTCATATATTTGTGCAAACCAATTCCATTGTTTTCTGGGGTTTTGTTTATTGCACCCATGAATATTAATGACATTAGTGAAAAGCAAGCAACCTTGTTGCCACCCTTGTTCAAACTGCCTACAGTTTGTGGTTTTGTAAAAGGTTTATTGCGATGACTAGCTGGGTACAATGCTGTTGTTTTTTTCAGTAGAAAGGTCAGGCTGGGAGAGCGAATGGGTGGGAGACCAGGGATTTAATTTCCTTTTGATATATTCCCTTTAACTCTTTACCCAGTAGTCATGTTTTCTCGAATGAAAGTCCCTAGACAGCTTGACTTATAATGACAGATATAGGGAACTACATGTGTAAGTTCACATGACCTTTGCTACCAATGCTACTGTGTAAACATTCATTCACTGTAGTTTTTACAAGATTATCTGATTTATTATTCTAGATTTAAATGGCAAGCCAAAGTCTATATATTGGATTGGAATCCAAGCGCCATGTGCGGCGCACCTACAGCCAATCTAGTCTACGACTTTGAGATCCAGGGTTAGGAAGGAACTGTATGAACATGTTTCTTAACCTTTTAAAATGCATGTATGTGTGCTTGTGTGCACTGCGTGATTACAGTGGCTCTCAAAAGTATTCACCACCCTTGGACATTGTATTGTGTTACAACATGGAATCAAAATGGATTTAATTAGGAGTTTTTGCCACTGATCAACACAAAAAAAGTCCATAATATTAAAGTGAAAAATAAAATCTACAAATTGTTCTAAATTAATTACAAATATAAAACAGAAAATAATTGATTACATAAGTATTCACCCCCTTTGCTATGACACACCTAAATAAGCTCTGGTGCAACCAATTGTCTTTAGAAGTCACATAATTAGTTGAACGGAGGCCACCTGTGAGCACCTAAGGTGGTTCACATGATTTCAAGTTAAATGCACCTGTCTCTGGGAGGTCCCACTGTTGGTTAGTACATTTTCTAACAAAAACTACATCATGAAGACAAAGGAACATTCAAAGCAAATCCAGAATAATGTTCTTCAAAAGCACCAATCAGGGGTAGGATATAAGTACATTTCCAAGGCATTGAATATCCCCCTGAGCACTGTAAAGTCCATTATTAAGAAATGGAGAGAATATGGCACAACTGTGAATCTGTCTAGAACAGGCCGTTCTCAAAAACTGAGTATCTGGGCGAGAAGGGCACTAGTCAGGGAGGCCACCAAGAGCCCTATGGCAACTCCAAAGGAGTTACAGTCTTCCACGGCTGAGCTGAGAGACTGTGCATATGGCAACATGGCTCGGGTGCTTCACAAAGCTGGCCTTTATGGGAGAGTGGCAAAAGCTATTATTGAAAAAAACTCACATCAAATCTCGGCTAGAGTTTGCCAGAAGGCATGTGGGAGACTCAGAGACCAAGTGGAAGAAGATTCTATGGTCTAATGAAACCAAAATAGAGCTTTTTGGCCTCAACGCTAAGCACCATGTTTGGCACAAGCCTAACGCTGCACACCATCCTGAGAACACCATCCCTACCGTGAAGCATGGTGGTGGCAGCATCATGCTATGGGGATGCTTCTTTGTGTCAGGGTCTGGAAAGGGTTTAAATGTGGCTAAATCTATTGAGTACTATTAGACCTCCATGTTAGGACGGCAAGTGCACAAGTGTTTTTGTTCATGTCAATATTACAGCCCAACAGTTTATTGCACAGTGATTATATTCAGTAAATCTATTGTATGACTCTTTCAATATACCCTAAAACTCACTGTCACAAAGATGGCTGTAGTGGGTGACATCAGACCAGAAACAGTAACCAACACAAAATAAACAGACAGGCTGGGTTTTGGTGAATCTGAGCACTTGCTGGCACTCAGCATTTAATGATTACACAAGCAGAAAATAAAAGGTTGTAAGACAAACAAAATACAGGACACGACACTTTCGTCAAAATAAAGAGACAAACAAACAGGCTACACAGACAAACACGGTGAAATGCTATTATGATATCTTTTATTACCTCCAATCCCGTTCTCCACTCACCGAACACACAACCCCGAGTGAGTGAAAACATGTTGCTTTTATGCAGCTGTACCGAGACTCGATTGCTAATCAATCATTCAATTGGATTCGAGATACAACTGCATGTGAATTAATAAATTGCAATTACCCGTGCTCACATATTACCTTTTACCTGCACATGAAGTGCTGTGCAATCCTCGTGCCTAAATACAAATATACATTTTAAACACTTGTGCGCATAACCCATATTATATTCTGTGTACCAATGACTATACACCAACATTAACACACAACACGCAACATACAACACCGAAATCACACAGGGGTTCAAAATGTACAGCAAGGTGAGTCGTACTGTGCAGGTCTGTGAACTGGCTGTGTGGAGTGTGTGCTTCACAGGTTTTGATGACACATGTGGCTGAACACTACCTCCCCTCCTCAGCCACCGCACCGCAATGTTATATCTTTTCACAACCCTTACGACCATTTAGTTTGAACCCTTTACAACTACATACCATTATAATATGTGTCTAATCTGAAAGAAAGGCTTGTTTATTGTGACCGTGGAGTCCAAGAAAGAGCAAACAGTCTAATCTCAGGGTTTAATGAATGAGTAACGAAAAGAAGTTGGGAGAGCACTGCACTTATTTAGCCTAGAGCAAAGATTGAGTTGACTGAAATATTTTAAATGTTAAAAGAAATGGACAAGGTTAATCCTCACCAAACTATAGTATACAGACTGTTAACTGTTAACCAGCCAGTAGGAATTGGACAAGCACCGGTGGGTAGCTTGGCTTCCTCTCATTCACAAATGTTCTCATGCTCTTATGTTCATGTTATATTGATATTTCTGAAGGATATTGACAGAAGCAGCAGCTTTAAATTCTGTTAGGCTCCATAAGAATATAATGGTGTAGAGTAAAATGTGAATTGTTCAGTCACCAGAGAGAGTGGTCACTTATGGATGCTTATTCACAGAGCTGTGGAATCCTTTTGGATTGCTCCTATCTGTGGCTGTTATCCAGGGATTATCCCTAAAACAAGATGCATCACCTGGCACTGTAATATGAATGCTCTATAATCTAGTTGTAACATATCCTGGTGGGATAGAGGTGGATCAAATGAACCATCTAGTCACCCAGTTGTTTAAAAAGAAATATTTGTGTATTGACTATGTGTGGAATAAGCTGCATACTGCCATGTGGTGCCAGTGGAAGGTGCCTAATGTCTGTCATGCTCCTCAAATCTGGCATGGCTTGAAATTCCCCATTGGCACCAGGGTACAAGTGCAACATTGCTGGGTGGACTTGAATCGCAACAGTGCCTTGGTAAACTATGCCAGATGTATAGTGCTGCAGGGATGAGATAATAATTTGCATTTCGGAACAATAATGGAAACAGGTCATTAAAAGTGCCAAGACAGTGGCACAGTATATATGTAAAATGACTTAATAGGGCATTGGGCCACCACGTGCGGCCAGTACAGCCTGTATGCACTGTGGCATAGAGTCTACCAGCCTCTGGAATTGTGCAGATCATTGCTCATGAAACATCAGCAAGTTGAGCTGCCAAACGCACCCCAACAATCAGCCCTCTTTCAAATTCACTGAGGTCTTCTCTTGCTACCATGCTAGCCATAATTATAGGTAACCAGGCCTGTCCAACATTTTTATACATAACCCTAAGCATGCTGGGATGTTACTTGCTTAATTAACGCATGGGCTACAGCTGTGTGGAATCCCTTGCTTTCACTATACTTGGTGACCCTCATTTACCCAGGTGTTTCAATTGTTTTGTCCACTAACTGTATATATATATATATATATATATATATATATATATATATATATATATATATATATATATATATATATATATATATATATATATATAGTGTAGCGTGCACAGGGGAAGGCAGCAGCAGGGTTGGTAGGTGACGTAATCACACACAAAGACATTACCCCGATAGACGCTCCTTTCAAAGGAGCCAGATCTTTTATACAGCGGTATCGGCGCTACGCTTTAGAGCAAGAGGTCCCGTGTTTGCCCCCCCCCCTCCACCTGTGTGTGTATTGCTTCGCTCTGTGTGATGCGCCTGCCTGCGTTAAACGAGATTGCTACAATATATATAAAGAGCAGAAACAGTAACTATGAGTCCTTACTGTTTGTACTTCAAAGCTTAATAATAATAATTTCCATTAAGTACTTATACAGATGAATACAGAAATTGTAGGGAGTTGTACCACAAAGTGCATAAGTGGCATTAATAACCACTGAGGTTGAATCATAACTCCATAAAGTATACTTTTCTGGTCTGGTTCTTGACCGACCTCAAGCTAACTTGCCCCAGTAATGGCTTTTGGTATGGAAACCTCAGGGAGTGACGAAGGAATCTCATTTTTCAAATCAAAACACAGAAGCACCCTGGTATTGAAATCGTAGCAAGGCCCTGCAAACTGGTGTGCATTAATTCATGCCATTGCCTTTCCTCTGCTGATCTATTAGTTTGAAAGGTCTCTGAAAAGAATAGGATGAGGTGCGATGTTCAAGATCCCCACGTGTGCCTGGTGAAATGAAGCGGACACCTGCAGGGCTGACCTTCATCCTCCAGGGGGCCTGCAGCTGGCTGGCATCCACTGTAGAGCTCTTACTTGTAAAGAGGCAATTGGTTTGGCCACTGGCCTTCAGTTCTCCTGAGCTATTGTAAGGGAGATATAGCACTAAAAACAAGATGCCTACCTGTGTTGCTTCCTTGTGTTTTTGTAGACAAAGCCAGGCTAGTTGCTTCACATTTTATGAAGCAGTAACCCTACACAGCTCGGGATGTTCCATTTCAGGTTTATCAAAGCACTGTGATCTTTTTAAAATGCTTAAAAAGCTCACCTTGTTGTTTTATTTATTTAGTCGTGTACACTATTTAGGGGGAATGTTGCAGAGCCAGCAGACACATGAATGAGCGCTCTGGGGGTAAAAATAAGGAAATTAATTCACACTACTATAAAAAGGGGTGGATTGGGAATTTGTGGGTAAAAAGAAAGAGTTTGTCTTGCCTGAAACTTACAAAAATATCTGTGAGGCTCTAAATCCATATCTAGCTGTAGGGCACAGGTTGGTGTACGCATTAGTTCCCAACTCTGGCAAGCATTTAAAAATCATTTCAATGGATTCAATGCAGAAGATAAAAGAAAATTCATGGATGAAGTATTACTTTAAATGTGTTTTGTCTTAGTCATGTTAGACAGGAGCACTACACAATAAGAGCTATCATCTATCACAATGAGTGAGTGGCTAAAGAGGTGTTGTTTTCCCCTCACAAGTTTTTTGTTGATGTTAGTGGCAAATATGATTATGATGGGCTCTAGTTTAGATCACTTAAAATACAACATTAAACCAGCCTTTCCTTGGTTCAATTGTTGCATATATTAATGAGGATTCCAAAATGTGTGAACAAAACTAGAATGTTAAAATGTAGTCATGTTAAAATTGAAATGTAACTTCATGACTTCTTTGAACCTTACCTAATGCATTATTTTAATTATATTCATAACTGGAATGGGTGTAAAAAATACTGTCATTTTTTTTTTTTTTCCTGGCAGTTCATTATATTAGTTTTCGTGCCCTAGGTTGCAATCTTTTCTTCATAAATAATTCTGCAACACTTCATAACTCAGCCTTTCAATTTGACATGGGTTACGGAAGCTTATCAAAAGTACATGTGCCATTGAAATAAACAAACTTAGAATCCTCGTGGGTAAATGAAAGCCTTCCTATAAATCAGTGCCTGTTGCATTTGTTACAGCTTGACACTGGTGCTTTGGTTGCTATGAGATACGGTATGGTCACTGATTGGTATTGATCCTCTTTTACCAATGCCCATGCTGCTGTTGTCTCTATCCCCAGGTGGCCAGTGGCAGATAGGAATACAACCTAAATATAACAGCAATAAAGAGTTGATGTCATTAGTGTCACTTAGTTCAGCTTTAAATGTAGAACATGAAGAACAAATCTCCCAACAAATTCCCAGGATAATTTGAGGTAGGGTTGCTCTACAAGCATTCAGTTCAGAATCTAAACCTTCTTGTGTGACCTCATTCCTCACAGCTGTGATAAAAACAATGCTATGGTGTCTTTTGTGCAAATCTGAACACTGTAAAGCTCAGAGCAGTATAAAGGCAGTAAACAAGGTCTGTTTACAAGAACAACTCCCTCTTTTATTCTTCAGATTGTATAATACCACAAAATATAAACATAACTGGCATTGTGAGTTGAATCTACTGTAGTCCAGCTATCCATGTCAAAACCTTATTTACTGTCTTAATTAATTTTTTGTTAACTATATTTTTTTGTTTCAGTTCTCATTATTTCAGTCTTGCTGGATAGAAGACTATTTTGTGAAATCTGGCAATATACAACAGTCCTGAAAAACTGAGAGAATGCCAACGGGCAGATATTGTGTGGGTAGTAACAATGCAGAGCTTTTTTTTAATGTCCTGCGATTGTGCCGCTGTCTGTATAGAGTGCCTTGTGCTGTATCCACTTATGTTTTTCAGGGCCTTCAACATTCCTACCTTTCACAGGAGACTTGATAAGTTTGCAGCCTGAATATTGTACACAAACTGAAAGGGCTTCTGTGTTCAATTTCACATAAACTAAGAATAACGGTTTATAACACATATAAGGCATTATCCTAATAAAGTGTCCAGGCAGTATTCATATTTTTGGAGCTTGTACATACTCCACAGACTCACTGTACCAAGAGCTAGATTCATAAAGCTCTTCAACAGGTTTACTGTTCCAGTAATGCATTTTAATGGCACCTTTTTTTTTGTTTTTGTCCAATTACAAAGCCACAAGTCAAGTCATCTCTTATGCAATCAAATGGATGACACACTTTTATTAAAACTATTCACCAATGACACGATTCCTCCAGCGAGAGAAGCCTGTGATGTGTATAACAAAATAACAAGATATTTTGCTTGCAATATTAGACCTGGGTGTTCTTGGGTTCTTGAATTGAAATTTTATTATAGAAACGATGCCACACAAATATCTTAAAATCCAGTTTTTAATTTAAAATGATTATTACAAGAATGAAATTGTATGAGCTACTTTAGTTAATATGCCTTACTCTGTATTCACTGTGTTACTTTTAATTATCTTTCATAATATTGGCTGAACTTTAAATTATTATACTATATCTAGATATATATATATATATCTATTATTATATATATATATATATATATATATATATATATATATATATATATATATACACACTGAGTTCTACAAAACATTAGAAACACCTTCGTAACGTTGAGTTGCACCCCCTTTTGCCCTCAGAACAGTCTCAATTCATTGGGACATGGACTCTACAAGGTGTCGAAAGAGTTCCACAGGGATGCTGGCCCATGTTGACTCCAATGCTTCCCACAGTTGTGTCAAGTTGGCTGGTAGTGGATCTCTACTCTGAATAGCTCGTTCCATCTCATCCCACAGAAGCTCAATTGGATTGAGATCTGGTGACTGGGCAGGCCACTGCAGTAAGTACGTTAATGGAACCATTACTGGACAATCTTAGTCTTGTGGCATGGGGCATTATCCTGCTGAAAAAATACATTAGCAGATGGATACACTGCTGCCATGAAGGGATGCACCTGATTGGCAATGATGTTCAGATATCCTGTGGCATTCAAACATTGCTCCACTTTTATCAAGGGGCCCAATGTGTGCCATGAAAACACACCCCACACCATGACACCACCACTACCAGCCTGCAATGTTGACATGCAGGATGATGGATGCATGTACTCATGTTGTTTTCTCCATACCCTAGTCCTCCCATCAGCGTGAAACAGCAGGAACCGGGATTCATCAGACCAGGAAATGTTTTTCCAATCCTCCAGTGTCCAGTGTTTACGTTCCTTAGCCCACTGCAACCGCAGTTTCTTATGTTTTGCTGAAAGAAGTGGAACTCTGTCAGGTCGTCAGCTGCCATATCCCATTCATGTCAAGGTACGATGACTTGTGCGTTCTTTTACTGGTTCTCGTACTGGACTGTCAGTTGACTAACTGTAACCCCTCTGTTGCTCTGCACAATTCATGTCAGCCTCCTTTGGCCTCTTTCATCAATGAGCCATTTTCGACCACTGGCCTGTCATTGGTTGGATGTCCTTTGGGTGGTGGACCATCCTTGATATACACAGGAAACTGTTGAGCTTGAAAAACAGCGGTGCAGTTCTTGACACACTCAAACCGGTGAGCCTGGCACCTGCTACCATACCCCGTTCAAAGGCACTTAAATCTTTTGTCTTGCCCATATACCCTCTGAATGGCACACATACACAATCCATGTCTCAATTGTGTCAAGGCTTAAAAATCCTTCTTTAACCTGTCTCCCCTTCATCTACACTGACTGAAGTGGATTTAATAGGTTATATCAATAAGGGATCATAGCTTTTCACCTGGATTCACCTCGTCACTCGATTTCATGTAATGTTTTGTACACTCAGTGTGTACTGTATATATATATATATATATATATATATATATATATATATATATATATATATATATATATATATATCAATGTGAAAGACTGGTGGAGAGCATGCCAAGACGTATGAAAGCTGTGCCTGAAAATCAGGGTTATTCCACCAAATATTGATTTCTGAACTCTTCCTAAGTTAAAACATTAGTATTGTGTTGTTTAAAAATGAATCTGAACTTATTTTCTTTGCATTATTTGAGGTCTGACAACACTGCATCTTTTTTTATTTTGACCAGTTGTCATTTTCTGCAAATAAATGCTCTAAATGACAATATTTTTATTTGGAATTTGGGAGAAATGTTGTCAGTAGTTTATAGAATAAAACAAAAATGTTCATTTTACTCAAACACATACCTATAAATAGTAAAACCAGAGAAACTGATAATTTTGCAGTGGTCTCTTAATTTTTTCCAGAGCTGTGTATATATATATATATATATATATATATATATATATATATATATATATATATATATATATATATATATAGATATATATATTTGGAAACAAAATTGAAGGCGATGGAACAAATGCTGTTTGGAAACAAAAGGAAGGTGAGTTTATCTTCAGGCTGGGAACTTTGAAACTTCTGGGAATGTACATGCTATTCTAATAATCATGACAACATCCACAGAATGTTGTATAATGACGCATCTTGAATAATATTAAAAAGTTTATTGCACTGTGTTTTTCTTTTCTGAAGAAGGACTTTGTGGGACTATATTACACTGTGGATGTCATTCTAAAAGCTATTGAAAATGTCGATCCAAGGGACTTTTTTGACCTGAAAAAAGAAAAAAGGAGGCATTCAGAACAGAAAATAGGAGGCACTATTTTACACAGAGAATTGTGGTCAACTCCCCAGTAATGTTGTTGAAGCCGACACCCTGGGATCCTTCAAGAAGCTGCTTCATGAGATTCTGGGATCAATAAGCTACTAACAACCAAATGAGCAAGATGGGCCGAATGACCTCCTTTTGTTTGTAAACTTTCTTATGTTCTTAATTTAAATGTGTTTTAATTATTTTAATTATTTTTCTTCTCACAAATGACAGGTAGCCGTGTTATAAGCGATATAAACCACATCGGGCAGTGCAGTTCTGATCATATATACCATTTGTGGTGTGATTGTTCCCATGGTGTGATTATCATTGGAACCGCACGGCCTGTCATGATTTATACCTTACCATAATATATATATATGTGTGTGTGTATGTGTGTGTGTGTGTGTGTGTGTGTATATGTACAGTGGCTTGCGAAAGTATTGACCCCCCTTGGCATTTTTCCTATTTTGTTGTCTTACAACCTGGAATTAAAATGGATTTTTTGGGGGTTTGTATCATTTGATTTACACAACATGCCTACCACTTTGAAGATGCAAAATATTTTTTATTGTGAAACAAACAAGAAATAAGACAAAAAAACAGAAAACTTGAGCGTGCATAAGTATTCTCCGCCCCAAAGTCAATACTTTGTAGAGCCACCTTTTGCAGCAATTACAGCTCAAGTCTCTTGGGGTATGTATCTATAAGCTTGGCACATCTAGCCACTGGGATTTTTGCCCATTCTTCAAGGCAAAACTGCTCCAGCTCCTTCAAGTTGGATGGGTTCCGCTGGTGTACAGCAATCTTTAAGTCATACCACAGATTCTCAATTGGATTGAGGTCTGGGCTTTGACTAGGCCATTCTAAGACATTTAAATGTTTCCCCTTAAACCACTCGAGTGTTGCTTTAGCAGTATGCTTAGGGTCATTGTCCTGCTGGAAGGTGAACCTCCGTCCCAGTCTCAAATCTCTGGAAGACTGAAACAGGTTTCCCTCAAGAATTTCCCTGTATTTAGCGCCATCCATCATTCCTTCAATCCTGACCAGTTTCCCAGTCCCTGCCGGTGAAAAACATCCCCACAGCATGATGCTGCCACCACCATGTTTCACTGTGGGGATGGTGTTCTCGGGGTGATGAGAGGTGCTGGGTTTGTGCCAGACATAGTGTTTTCCTTGATGGCCAAAAAGCTCAATTTTAGTCTCATCTGACCAGAGTACCTTCTTCCATATGTTTGGGGAGTCTCCCACATACCTCTTGGCGAACACTAAATGTGTTTGCTTATTTTTTTCTTTAAGCAATGGCTTTTTTCTGGCCAGTCTTCCGTAAAGCCCAGCTCTGTGGAGTGTACGGCTTAAAGTGGTCCTATGGACAGATACTCCAATCTCCTCTGTGGAGCTTTGCAGCTCCTTCAGGGTTATCTTTGGTCACTTTGTTGCCTCTCTGATTAATGTCCTCCTTGCCTGGTCCGTGAGTTTTGGTGGGCGGCCCTCTCTTGCCAGGTTTGTTGTGGTGCCATATTCTTTCCATTTTTTAATAATGGCTTTAATGGTGCTCCGTGGGATGTTCAAAGTTTCGGATATTTTTTTTATAACCCAACCCTGATCTGTACTTCTCCACAACTTTGTCCCTGACCTGTTTGGAGAGCTCCTTGGTCTTCATGGTGCCGCTTGCTTGGTGGTGCCCCTTGCTTAGTGGTGTTGCAGACTCTGGGGCCTTTCAGAACAGGTGGATATATACTGAGATCATGTGACAGATCATGTGACACTTAGATTACAAACAGGTGGACTTTATTTAACTAATTATGTGACTTCTGAAGGTAATTGGTTGTACCAGATCTTATTTAGAGGCTTAATAGCAAAGGGGGTGAATACATATGCACGCACCACTTTTCCGTTATTTATTTTTTATAATTTTTTGAAACAAGTTATTTTTTTCATTTCACTTCACCAATTTGGACTATTTTGTGTATGTCCATTACATGAAATCCAAATAAAAATCCATTTTAATTCCAGGTTGTAAGGCAACAAAATAGGAAAAATGCCAAGGGGGGTCAATACTTTTGCAAGCCACTGTATATGTATATGAATCAGTACTTGGATATTTATGGCCTGTGATTGATTAAAACCTCACCATAGGAGCAAAAATAAATTCAACCATTGCCCTAACATCCTTACACCACCAGGCAATAATCTCCATCTGTCATGTGATTGCTTTACATCGCTGTCTTCCCCACCCCTTTTTAAAGCAATGCCTTTCTCCCCTGCACTCCTCACAACAGGAGAAAATGGCTAAACACTGATTCTGTGACTTAACATAAAAATGTATTACAAAACATCATATAAAGAAATATTATCCAAACACTGAAACGTTGATTAAAACATTACTGTCACTGTTTTCTTATTCGTTGATGTAAACAAATATGATGGCCGGGATATAAACTGCATATAATTCTGCAGCAGCCAGCAAGCTGCACAGAGAGCTGGATGCCAAAAAAACTTTTATAACGATGTGGTATAAACCTTTTACTGTTATTTATTTATGTTATTTATTTACTTATGCTGTGTCGGATACAGTATATTTTAAAAAAATGTCGGTCAATATTTATTTACATATGCGGTATCAGCTATATTTAAACAAATTATATAAAGTCATATTTACTATCCAACCCTGTCTGCGGCTTCGGGCATTATAGCCCGTTGTCGGTAACAACAGTCTTCCCTTGGGTCAATAATTTTCCACTATAGCTCTCCTCCAGTCCATTTATATATATATATATATAACATTCTGAAATTACACATCTGTTAAAGAAACGTAATTAGACAAATAGTTTTAACGACACTAATTGTCAGCAGAAAAGGGTAAAAGTATAATTTTGTGCTTGTTTATGTAATGTACTCTAGGGTACAATTTACGCATTTTCTATTTAAATGAAAACACTTCATTAGCTTTTGCTAATACAAAACTAGTGCGAATCAGCTAGGTGGACTTCTCTGTTAGCACGGTCAGTTAAGTATGCACATTTAATTAAGCATGCCTCCTCATTCGTTTTGTAGCATTATCAGATTTACTTTTTGCAAAGATGGTGAAAATTGCACACTTGAGTAAAAAGGGTTAATAAATATAAGACATTTAGTTTCATTTTGAATTCCCAACTTATTGACAATCTAGAATGTTAAAAAATAAATGGTTTTCTGGAGATTTAGATTCAGTGTAGTTTTGAGGTGATGATCACAAGGATCCAAGCAAGCAGAATAAGACAGTTTCACATAGGGGTGTGCAGACCTCAAAACGTCATGCTTCACAAACTTCAAACAAATCACTAGTACTTCAACTCTACTACTATTAACTCCATGTACAGTTTTGTACTGTGAATAGTTCAGAAACCCTGTATTTCAGAAAGAAGACATCCACTCATTAGTAAACATAACAGTTTATTGGTGCAGAAGATATGCCTGATGGCACATGAACAATTGGCAAACAGTTATGCACAACATGAACATGATAACCAACAGATACATAATACATTCACATTACAATTTGGCCCATGGTCTTATCCATTGGAACTCGATAACCGCCTCTATGCTGGCCGAGCTGAGATGAGGCCACCTTCCCCCTAGACAAGGCACGCTGCAGGGTGGAGGCAGGGAGGAGGAGGACCAAATAAAGAAACAACAGGGGTTTGTGGGCAGAGAGACATATTTAACTGGTTAAACTGGTAACTCATGAGATTAAATGGTGGAGTTTCCAATTCTCATGACAGCTGTTGGTAACCCTGTCATCAACTGTATGACGTAGTTTGGATACAATTTTAAAACACTGTTACCAAGCAACAATTACCACATTCATTTTAATTTGTGCTGTTGTTTGATTTAAACTTTTTTTTAAACAATCAAGAGCACACACCACAAATGTTTGTAAGAATTGCATTAACTTGACTTTCCAAGTTATAATTTTACATTAAATCTCTGTCAGCGTCAACCAGGAGCAACAAAGCTTGAAAAGAATCCTCTCCGTTTCTCCACTGGTTTCACTTTCTTTGAGCATTTCTGTCTACAACTGTGCATTGAGACTAAGGAATACTCATCAAACTCCCATAACAGTAACTCTGAACCTGACCCTAAACCTCACTCCCATAACAATAACTCTGAACCAAACCCTAACCCTCACTCCCATAAAAATAACTCTGAACATAACGCTAACCCTCACTCCCATAACAATAACTCTGAACCTAACCCTAAGAATCCCATAACAATAACTCTGAAACTAAACCTAACCCTCACTCCCATAACAATAACTCTGAACCTAACCCAAACCCTCACTTCCATAACAATAACTCTGAACCTGACCCTAACCCTCACTCCCATAACAATAACTCTGAACCTAACCCTAACCCTCACTACCATAACAATAACTCTGAACCTGACCCTAACCCTCACTCCCATAACAATAACTCTGAACCTCACCCTAACCCTCACTCCCATAACAATAACTCTGAACCTAACCCTAACCCTCACTCCCATAACAATAACTCTGAAACTGACCCTAACCCTCACTCCCATAACAATAACTCTGAACCTGACCCTAACCCTTACTCCCATAACAATAACTCTGAACCTAACCCTCACTCCCATAACAATAAATCTGAACCTAACCCTCACTCCCATAACAATAACTCTGAACCTGACCCTAACCCTCACTCCCATAACAATAACTGTGAACCTAACCCTAACCCTCACTCCCATCACAATAACCCTGAACCTGACCCTAGCCCTCACTCCCATAACAATATCTCTGAACCTAACCCTAACCCTCACTCCCATAACAATAACTCTGAACATGACCCTAACCCTCACTCCCATAACAATAACTCTGAACCTAGACACGTGGACTATCCCACACACCATACCACCAGACAAACCGATAGTATCGGACTGCAACAGCGAATCATATAGAATTGCAGAATACATAGATCACTTTTTAAACCTCCTATCCACCAAACACACTAGCTACCTCAAAGAGACATATGATTTTATAGAAAAAATTAAAACACTCAAACTAACAGAAACTGCTTTTCTTTTTACAATAGATATAGACAGCTTGTACACAAACATAGAGACCAAAGCAGGCATTGCAGCTGTCAGGAAATGCTTGAATCTGAACCCAGATCCAACCAGACCAGACGAGGAATTGATCAAACACCTGGAAATCAGCTTAACAAAAAATGACTTTGAATTTGACAACCAATTCTACATACAGACCAAAGGAACAGCGATGGGGAAACGCTTTGCGCCATCGTATGCCAACATCTACATGGCCGATTGGGAAGAGACGATCCTCCGCAGATGCCCACAGAGACCAACACACTATTTCAGGTACCTAGATGACATTTGGGGCACTTGGACACATAGCATAGAGGAATTAAAAAATGTCATCTCTTTACTTAACACACACCATCAGTCCATCAAAGTGAAATACACCACACATAGCAGCGAAGTAAACTTTTTAGACACGACCACTTACAAAGGAACACATTTTTCACAGACACACCAGCTAGACACCAAAGTATATTTTAAGGAAACTGACACACACACTTTATTACACAAAACAAGCTACCACCCTAAAAACACTTTTAGAGGTTTAATCAAATCACAACTACTCAGATTCCACAGAATTTGCACACAACCTACTAACTTCCAGGCAGCTACCAAAATCTTATTCACAGCACTCAGGCAAAGGGGGTACTCCCGTTCCTTCCTAAGAGGAATAAGGAAAACCTTCCTAGAACAAAAGCCTAGAGACAACAAAAAGATTATTCCACTTATAACTACCTACTCACATTTTAGTGTTGCAGCTAACTCACAGGTCAAGCAAAATCTAAACAACAAATTACAAGACACCAACCTTCTTACAGGGCACAAGGTAATCTCAGCCTACAGAAGAAACTAAAACTTGAACAACTACTTAGTATCCAGTAAACTGCCTGCACTTAATCGCAAACCAACAAAAGCACCACGACACTTCAAACAACTTACCACACTCCAGAGCAAAACCACAGGCACCACATACAACATTCCACAATCCTTTACACAAAACAGCAGTAACTGCATCTATGCGATACAATGCGATACATGCAAAATTATTTACATTGGAGAAACAGGCAACACTATCCGAGTAAGACTAACACAACACATCTATAATATCAAACACAAAAAAGAATCGCAAACACCTCTAGTAGAACACCTTCTACAACACAACTTAGAATCTCTGAGAATTACAGGGCTGGAGAGGAACCAGAACTGGACACTCTGAGAAAGGAAATGGAGAGAAAAAGACTGGATCAACAAACTACAAACTGCTTTCCCACTGGGCCTAAACATTAGGAACTCCACGATAGACCTACACTAGAAAAAGAGATTTGAAACGAACAAAAAAACAGAAAAAATAAATCCAAAAATAGTCAGATGGCCCGTGCACCTTTCTTTCCCTGGAAAACCAACCAAGCGTAGGTTTCTCAGGGAAACAAAGTTCCTACCTAACCCATAACAATAACTCTAACCCTAACCCTAACCCTCACTCCCATAACAATAACTCGCAAATCCACCCCTAACCCTCACTCCCATAACAATAACTCTGAACCTAACCTCTCACTCCCATAACAATAACTCTGAACCTGACCCTAACCCTCACTCCCATAACAATAACTCTGAACCTAACCCTAACCCTCACTCCCATAACAATAACTCTGAACCTAACCCTAACCCTCACCCCATAACAATAACTCTGAACCTAACCCTAACCCTCACTCCCATAACAATAACTCTGAACCTAACCCTAACCCTCACTCCCATAACAATAACTCTGAACCTGACCCTAACCCTCACTCCCATAACAATAACTCTGAACCTAACCCTAACCCTCACTCCCATAACAATAACTCTGAACCTAACCCTCACTCCCATAACAATAACTCTGAACCTAACCCTAACCCTCACTCCCATAACAATAACTCTGAACCTAACCCTAACCCTCACTCCCATAACAATAACCTGAACCTAACCCTCAATAACAATAACTCTGAACCTAACCCTCACTCCCATAACAATAACTCTGAACCTGACCCTAACCCTCACTCCCATAACAATAACTCTGAACCTAACCCTAACCCTCACTCCCATAACAATAACTCTGAACCTGACCCTAACCCTCACTCCCATAACAATAACTCTGAACCTAACCCTAACCCTCACTCCCATAACAATAACTCTGAACTCCCTAACCCTCACTCCCATAACAATAACTCTGAACCTGACCCTAACCCTCACTCCCATAACAATAACTCTGAACCTAACCCTAACCCTCACTCCCATAACAATAACTCTGAACCTGACCCTAACCCTCACTCCCATAACAATAACTCTGAACCTAACCCTAACCCTCACTCCCATAACAATAACTCTGAACCTGACCTTAACCCTCACTCCCATAACAATAACTCTGAACCTGACCCTAACCCTCACTCCTATAACAATAACTCTGAAACTAATCCTAACCTTTTTCTGATACAGTTATGTACTTACATATACGGTGAATAAAATGTACACTTTAAGTATGTTCTAACTGTGCATAATAACACTGTAATTAGGTATAAGTACACATGTATTTACTATGTAACGTCACAGTAATTAGAAACACTGTGTAAACTGTTACCTTAGAATGATATTCAAATAATAGTCTTGTGATAATGAAAATGAATTAAAGCAATCCAAATCTATATATACAGTAGATAACAATATCCAAACATCTTAAATTATATACCTTATTAGTTTACTTATTTGACTGGGCGAGCCCTTCTTCACAGCATAAACATAATTAAAGAGCATCAAGAATATGAATAGGCAATTACAACACTGCACAGTACATTAGGGTTAAAAACATGCACGCCTATGTTTGACCAGTTTGGTGACAAGTTCTATAACAAGGAAGATAAAATTTAAAAGGATTTAAGTAGACAAACATTGAGACAAACATTAGTTTCTTTTACCTTGTTATCTAAAATTTATACACATTTTGTGGATTTTGAGTGATACATTACAAGGAAACCAAGCTGCCTACTTTAGCAAAGACAATACCAGGTTTTCCAAATTATTACTTTATTTGACAAATACAGTGCATGGCAATAAAACCATTTAACTCATCTGGACCTAAGTGAGAGCATGTCAAACATGTGTAACTAAAGAAGTCTAGGAGAACACAATCATAAAGGGACCACCACTGAGACATTCATTCCAGCCCCTGTCTGATCTCCCTGAATTTAATCAAGTCCAGAGTGGATCCAGGGAGCTCAGCAGACATTGCCTTATAGATTAATGTGTAGCACTTTCATGCCTGCAGCCTAAATCATGGATTCATTGAATGCATTTTAAAACAAAAATAGGAACCCAGGAAGCCTTGGATCCCTTCCCTTTGTGCTAACACGGGTTTGTTAGCTGTCAGATGCTACCAGCCGTGTGTTAGTGCGACAGGCTTCTGTAACGAGACACCCTTGTATTATAACAGGTTACCAGGATGCTTCATGTGGCTCAGGGACTGAAATTACTTTTGACATCATTTAAGACCACTTATGTAGTCCTCTATATTATTATTTCTACCTACAATGTACACCCCACTTCTGCCCTTCACTTGTGCCTATTAGATTTCTTAGCCATGGACAAATAGCATTTTGGAAGAATTACTAGTTTCCCAATGATCTGCATAATCTTGTCTGGCTGTACATAGTACAATATTTCAGGCTCCTACATCCATTTCCTCAAGTCAGTGACAGACTGGAAGTAAAGTAGCCTATGGGTGATAATTATAATTAGCTCATGTGAATGCATGTTCATTAGAAACTCAACTGAGGAGAGTTCAACATGGGCTTGCACCACATGCACCCAATCAGCATCACCACTGGCCAAGTAGCTCCACTCCAATCAGGTAATGATAAGAACAGGAGAACTCCCACCAGTAGATTTAAACTTCATTTAGACTTAAAGGACTATGTTATACCCCCTGAATTTAAATTTTGTATCCTTATTTTATCCTCATATATTACCGTTTTGGTACTTGTGGATATTTTGTATAATATAGGTGTGTGCACTTGGTATATGTACTTGTAATTTCTCACCCCTGTGGAACAATGAGATTTCCAATGGTCTAATGCATTATAATAATAATAAAACAAGTTAAAATGAATGCACAGATGTGCACCCATTACAGATATCCACAATGTAACAGAGCTGTACGTCAAGGTCCCTTCCAGACAACTGAAGAGTGGGTCACATTAAGCAGCTGTGTAATAGGAGAAAGAGATAAAGAGACAGTGGGAGTATCTTGCTTGGTGGCTCAATAGGTAAAATAACATGTCATAGCACCTTAGTTATTGCTGCAATCTGCTAATGAAACCAAATGACATTGGTTTATGATTTCGATAAAAAAAATGGCACTTGCTTGCAACTCAGATGCAGCAGACCCAGAGTTTGCCAAATGTTTCACAACTCCAAATGAAGTTTATAAGTGAGAACAAGGGAGAAAAAATGATGAATACCACATAAGCCACCCACATCCCGAGAGACACATTTTAGTGCTTATGTCATATTTGCAAACAAACTCTCATGTTCTGGTAATTAAAGATGTATTGCAGTGCAATCTGAGAGGTAACAAAGAGGGGGAGAAAGACTAAAAACACTGCAGGGATTTGATGGCAATGTTACCATTTATAGAGCTGAGTGCAAAGTCACAACGAGACATAAAAAAAATATATTATTTAACGCTACTGTAAATGAGCCAGAAAATTGCATCAATGTTCTGATATTAATCTTTACAAAGCAGAAGATGTTATTTCTAAACTAGCACATTGCCTTTTGTCTGAAGTTGAGACCAGCAAAATTGCAGGGAAACATGTTAAGCAGTGAACAGGACATTCGTATTTGTTGGCAACAAGGAATACACTAACAAAGATGAAAACATTGTGCATAAAATTAAATACAATGCCCTCTACCAAATCTAGACCAAGGTAGGCCAAAATGACATTTAATCCTTTATTCTAATAAATTGCTATCAATAGCATCCATTGAACTTTGCTATCATATGATGGTGTAAAACATTATTCTTTATTTTATTACAGATTTTGTAATAAAATTATAAGTTGGGAGTGTATTAAAAACCTAAAACAATGACAAGACAAGGCATTTCTGATAATGTTCAGATTACAATCAGTACTCAATCACTCTCCTAACCAGTCCCTACAGGTTTAGAATCACCAGAGTTTACTCTTCAGTAAATGTTCACTAGATTACTTCCAACAATGTCCTTATAACACTTTCTTGTAGGGTACATTTTCCAAAGTGAGTAAGATTAGTAAAGCATGGTATAGCATTGCCATGGTAGCAGTATGGTGAAGCTTGTTGACAGCATGATAAAACACACATATACATACACACAAACAAATACATAAATAAATAAATAAATAAATGCACTGTTCCCACTTTATAGAGCTATCTAAAATTGAAACCTGTGAATTAGTGAAGGTCCTTATACAGTAAAATATAGTCCTTGTGCAATTTACCATGAATTAACCAAGCTTGTGATTTATTGAATCATGAAATATTGAGGGAGCACTGTAAACATGCATGAAATATTGAGACTGCTTTGGTGTAGATTAAGAATTGTTGGAGGCAAGGAGAATTTGTACGGTGTTTATTCTTTTACCAACAACTGATACTAGTTCACAATTGTGTTTATGGAGGCCTGGAAGGAAACAATGCACAATTAATACTTCTTAAAGTATTGTGTAATAGAGCATGCTCTGTAAAAGCTGCACTATAGAAGAAAGCACAAAGCCATAAATACTGGCTCTCCTCATAGAGGCTGATGAGTTATTAACACATACTTACCTCTCAACTACAGAGCTTGTGCTCTTTAGTTGAATGAGTAAGACATTGTTTACAACCTGTGAGGTTAGCGGTTTGAGTCCTGCCCTTGCCTCTGCATTCAATTCAATGGACTGAGATGCCAAATTATTACACATACTTTAATTACACTGTAACCTTCACCTTTAAATAAACAATACAACTCAAAACCTTTCCTTGACAACTTTTAATATACTTGCAATTGGCAATGGAGGTAATTCTCAGTCTAAACTAAATCTCCCCTGCAGCAAAATGGCTTGGGCTTTCATGTGACCTGGCTCTGGTTTTCATACTTCTTCAATTTACACACCATTTCTTACAAATGAGGTCATGTTCCTTCATTAGAGCTCGCTATGGGCTTGATGATTGCCAGATCCAACTTGCCACGAGCATTGGCAGTTCCATCCACCTGTACTACAGTTACATTGTTCAGGGCAAAGATCTTTATGTTTCAGTTTATGGAAAACTAAAAGCTTAAAAAAAAAAGATCTCTCTCTGGAATCTGACAGTCCATTGTGAAAGTTGTGTTTAAATTCCTTCTTGCTTGTTTAACAGGGCAGAGGCTGAATCACATGTCTTAACAAGGTGAGTGTCATAACCACTGCACCTGCATGTTGCTTTTGGAGAGTTCTTCTTTGACTCCTGGTTGTGGTTCTTTCAATGGAGAAGCACTCCCTCAGCAAGATGTAGCAGTGTGTTGCATCACTTAGTGCACTGCATCCTGTGGCTTTCAAATAACTAGTTTAGGATTGCACACACACACACACACACACACACACACACACACACACACACACACACACACACACAACAACACTTGACGGCTGATTGTGCCCAAAGCATAAAATTACAATAGTTGTTTCGTATGAACGTATCACAGATAAGAATATTAAAAATAACAGAAGAAGGAAAATGTTTTTGGGTTTTTTTTTTTTTTTTTTTGCACCTGGTCCGTGTTCCAGTATCAGTCAGAATTGATTTAATTTGTAACTTTTTTCTTGGAATTTGAAAAACAAAACCCAACAGATTGCTGCCAATCCTCTAAATAATAGACCGGCCTTGTGTGTTTTCCAAGTTGCAAAAAAACACTTCTACAATTTGCGCTGCAACTGTTTTTTTTTTTTTGTTTGTTTGTTTTTTTTAATTCAGAGGGAAATCACTATGAACATAAAGTGTTTTGTTTTTCCTTGTTTTATGCATTTTGAGGTTTGACCCCAGTGTCTGTGTAATCTGGAATTGGTTTAACTTTAAACTTACACAATAAAAATGATACTGGAATTAAACATCCTTCAGAGACATTTTGTACTTGTGTATGTGAAACAAGATGATAAGATAATCATGCTTTCTTAAAGTGTCATTCAGTTAAACAGAGCTCTATTCACACATATTTAAGATTAGTATGCATGGATATTATAGTGCAGAAGTGTAGTTTGGCTGTCAAGGCAGGCAAGCGGCAGGAAGAGCTGAAGTAAGACTCAGGAGATTGCAGTTAAGGGCTAGGGAGCATGCTTTTATTAAAAAAAATAAAAACAGAAATCAAAGCAAAGGTACTGACCCTTTAAACAGGGTCAGATGTTTGCAATATTCACCCAAGCAGCCAGCTATCACAGTCACCAGGATAGAGAGCAGACTAGCCATTTCCCTTATATTCAGATGGCAAGATTACATTGGGAAACAATTACCCAGTTCAACCTGGCCACATTATCACATGGCTTTTCAGTTCCCCTCCAGTCGGGGTCTCTATTAACACAGTCCAGCCGCATTCTCACATAGATGGCTAGGCTGTGTGTGTGTGTGGGTTAGGCTCTGGCTCACTGCGACCCTCTGTAGGGTTAAGTGGTTACAAATAATGGAAGGACTGTATTGGATTTAGTAGAGCTATGAATTAGATTATTGAAACTTTTATTAGGAATCATTATTCAAATAATAAAAAGGTTGACGTTTAAATGTAAATAAAGATGATGCTTCACTGACAGTGAAGATAGCTGTTTTACATGCTGTGTAGTTTTTACCAGTTATGTGGGAGCTGTGAGGAATATTCTTGTGACGTAAAATGAAGGATTTGGGGTACAACGCTATCCCAGAATTCTGCATGGTGTCTCATTCAACTCCAATCCCTACTGAAATATAAATATACACCATACACGTCACTGTCACTTACTCTCTTAAAATGATTGTCATAAACTATTTTTATCAATGTTTGCAATTTTTTCTAAAAAAACACCAGGCCAAATAAAAAAAAGAATAGTGACACTTAACACAATTATCTCAAGTGACAAAACCAACAAGAATCATATTATAAATGTAATAGATGCCTGGGGTTGCTTGTCACTGACGCACACACAATAGTGACATCCAAGTCTGTCTCTCAGTGCATTAGAGTTTTAATTGTTATTTACAGAAGAACTTAGACAGGCTGTATTTGAAATTCAGATGCATTTTAATATAGATCCAAGTATGCTTTTTATATTTTACAAACAATTATGTATCTCATAGTTATACTCTCTTTATTAAAGCTACTTACTGTAACGATTAACAGATAGAAGACAAAGTGGCAGTCACATAATGCTGTTCGTGAAAAACAAATTTGCTGTTTGGCACATGTTGCTTTTGATTTCTGTTAGGCACGTCAACATGTGTGCTTGAGTCTTTAGTTTATACATTTATTACTGATAACATATTAAAAAAAAAAGTTATTGTTTATATATTATTATAGAATTCAATGTCTTTTTTATTGTTTTGTATTTTATGGGAAGAAGGTTGCTTGAACTCCCAAGCACCAAAAACAATGATGAATCACTGCCAAAAATGCAGCTTGACTTTGATAGCTCTTTCGCTGTAAGAACCACCTGGGTTACACAGTGTACTGAGATTGTGTTTCATTATTGTTATTATGATCGCAGTACTTCCTGAAATTGTTTCTGTTGCCGAGGGAACATGGTGATGATGTGAAGGATTCATTCCTCCTGCAGATGTATACATGTCTAAAGGACATTATTAGAATAGGGTTTTCTTAAAGGCTCCCCAAAAGAAGCAGAACAACCTTACCTGGGATACAGATATATGGCTGTTCTGAAGTCCCCAAACGCTGAATGCTGTATGATAACATCACACTCTCACACTGTTCTCCAGAGACTCAACTTCCAGGGCAGCCAAGAAATGGAATCAGCAGAGTAGTTTTGAAATAGCTGGCTCACCTGCTGAAGGCATGACTTTGAGGTGTGCAGGGAGTCTGATGAGCACAGGTGAACTACCTGGCTGTGCGAAGAAGCTAGGAGCATTGGATCTGGTGCTCTTGTTATTGATCACACTACAGGGGATAACACTGGCCAGAAGACTTGTGAGCTCAAGTTGACACCAACAAGGCTGGCCTTGACAGGTTGGTAGCTCGTTGACATCCACTCAAAGTGTCTGGGTTTGAAAAGCCAATTGCTTTGTAATCAGTGAATGCCCACTGAACTTCAGTTCTCATAAATAAAATAAATTAAAATATATATATATATATATATATATATAAAAGCAGATATCAAATACATAGATTTTAATTATACCTGCATAACTATAAATTCAGGCGTGGATGCATATGCTTTACTGCACTTTACTTGGCTTTTATCACAATATACAGTATGGAGTGTAGTAAACGGTTTCCCAATCCTGGTCCTGGGGGACCCCTGTGTCTGCTGGTTTTCATTCCAACTAAGTTCTCAATTAATTAATCAAACCCTTAATTTAACTAATAATGTGCTTAATTAGACCTTTTTAATTGTTTTCAGCTCCTAAAAAGTTGCACATTTCAATTTACTTAGAAAATGCTATAGTTAACTTGAAATCTCTAACTGTTTAAAAGCTGAAAACAGTTAACAAGGCCTAATTAAGGTATTAAATAATTAAATAGTTCAATTACGGGTTCAATTAAGTAATTGAGAACTCAGCTGGAATGAAAACCAGCAGACACAGTGGTCCCCCAGGGCCAGGACTGGGAAACCCTGGTGTAGTAAACCTGTATAAGGCTACCCAAGAGTAAATCACTGAATCCCGACTTTTAACTTAAGTAGGTTCTACTGTCATTTGAATTGCTTTTTGACTACCAAAAGTTTGTTTGAGAGTTTTCATTGCAACTCTTGACTTACAGTTTCAGAGTGGAAGACATTATAGGAGAGCTGGCCTGAAGGGCTAACTCTGCTCACCCCTGGAATAAAGAATTCATTTACCATGCATACCAATACACAATAAACACGGCAACAGCAGTTTCAATCACACTGATACATACAGTTCACATCAAAGCTGGATTATTCAACCTGACCGAATGCAGTAGCTTCCTTTATGACTAGACAACAGCAGATGGCAATGGTCCAATGGCTTAGGCACGTTACAGTGACTTCATTTTACACAATTTTCAACTGCAAACTATTATTGAAAATGTCAAAACACATACACTTACTACCGGCAGTATTCTTCCAGTTGTGCTGATATTGATGATTCAATAACAAATAATCAATGTTGACTGAACAACTGACAACAAGGGCTCTTGTTTGCTGTTTTTAAATTGTTATTCAAACACTACACAAAGACACTTGTGATAACATCGTGTGCCAAAGTGCCCCGCCCCTGGGCTATTTATTTGTGTTGTATGTTACGTGTAGTGTTAATGTTGGTGTATAGTCATTGGTAAACGGGATATAAATGGGTCTGTGTAACATATGTTGTTTAAAATGTATATTTGTATTTATGCACGAGGATTGCACAGCACTTCACGTGCAGGTAAAATGTAATAATACGCGAGCACAGAGAATTGCACTTTATTAATTCACGTGCAGTTGTACCGAGACTCCAATTGAATGATTGATTAGCAATCGAGTCTCGGTACAGCTGCATAAAAGCAGCATGTTTTCACTCACTTGGGGTTGTGTGTTTGGTGAGTGGAGAACGGGTGTGTGGAAAGGAGAAAGTAAAAACGTTAAGTAAATCATAATACCATCTCACCGTGTTTGTCTGTGTAGTACGTTTTGTTTGTATATTTATTTTGGCTAAAGTGCCGTGTCCTGTGTTTTGTTTGTCTTACAACCTTTTATTTTTCCGGTTGTTGAATCATTAAATGCTAAGCACAGCTCAGCTTCAACAAAAATCCACGTCTCTCTGTTTCTTCTGTGTTGGTTCCTGTTTCTGGTCTGACGTCACCCACTACAGCCGTCTTTGTGACCACTACAGCCGTCTTTCATTTCTTCAATGAACATTCCCAGGCTTATAAAGTTGACAGTAAGTAATCACAAAATAGGAAGTTGTGATTGGAACACATGTTGGATATCAACTGCTGCTAACTAATGATGTATTACAGTAAAATGGTCAGCAATCAGTCATTTCTCCAAGTGAACGCTCTCCGGCTTTTAAAGTTGATAGTAAGTAATCGCAAAATAGGAGGTTGTGATTGGAACACATGTTGGATATTCAACTGATGCTAACTAATGTATTCCCACAGCAAGTTCCTGCCAGTGCAGCTTTCTGTTCCCTGTAATATTTAATCATTTCCATCAAGGTACATGTCAAGAAATGTGCTTACTTTCATCACTGAAGAACTGGTACATGTGAAAAGAACACAGAGGCACATTTCCATAGAACATTATTTTACCACCTGTAAAATTCATGTCAGAAGTATTGTTGGATTCCTACATATGCTTGCTAAACTCCATTTGAACGTGATTTTTAAAAAGCTATTCACTCATGATTGCTTTTTTCCATGTTTCATTCTCTATACTACTAAAGGTTAATTAATGACATATGTCATTTGTTTTGGATATACAAAGGGGAATACAAAACATTAGCATAATTCATAAAGATGTGCTTGTTTTTGAAATAATAATAATAATGTAAGAAAGCTGCTTATGCCATGTAACAGTGCATAACATGTGCTTTCGTTTATGGCAGCCATGTGGTTTTGGTTTGCATGGTGCTTGATACCTCCCTGCTAATATAAAAGCTCCACTTATGCCTTGTTATGGTCAAAGATCGTGTAACAGTTAACTATCGGTATTTTATATTTTATGGAAACCATCTAGTGTTTGTTTTACCAGTAATTTAAAAAAATGCAGTACAGTTTAGATCGTAAGATTATATTAAATATGTACAGCATTTACCAAACAAGTGACAAAATCAATTGTATTTTTCAATAATTTTCTGATTGGGTGCCAGTAAAATTTTATTAGGTTGTCTCTGTAAAGTTGAATAACATGGTGCTACATGTGGTTAGGATTTTCAACAACTCCACTGCCCCCCCCCCCCCCCCCCACACACCCACACACAGACACACACACACAGACGCACACATGAATTGTAACATTTTATTAACGCCCTTAAAATGCAATACAAATTCTACACTTAGAAATCTCCTCAGAGTGCTGTCTTGTGTACAAACAAATAAATATCTGATAATACAATTCCTTAGTTCACTAGATAGTCAATTGATCAGATTCCCTGAACCCCTGGAGAACCTCAGAAGCTACACCGGTAGTCCCAAAGATCTGGAGGTATTGAGCGCTTCTCTTTCTTTCATATGATATCATGTACATTTCTGTACTTCATAAGTATTATTAGCAGTCATTCAATAATATCTGAGCAGGGATTCATTCTGGCAGGAGAAATATTTCACAATTCAATTAATAAAAAGCAACTAGGATGTAAGTTGGATGCTCAATGGTTTGGGTACATGTGAATTGGTAGTTGTCTAATTTGGGGAATATTTAACAAAAATACCCCCCCCCCTTCCTTTTACCCCCCATACACACAAAATACAGCTAACAGTGTGACCAGTCATACCTAAAAGTTGTCATGCAGCTCTGTAGGGGCTACTCTACAGGACAACTACAATATAATTCCCCCACTACACAAATTGACCACAAATACTGATCCATTTAGAATCATTTACAGTTAAGAATTACAGGTTCAACAGTGACAGAACTGTTTTATAATAGTCAAGAAACATGTTCCGAATTGCTACAGTCTTGTTAGTTCATATGTTTTAGCGTTGTGTATGCAGTTATTTGGAACCAATATTGTTTCCTACTGAACCCTGTTATTATCACATTAGAGCCTTTTAATACGGCTGTAAAGTTATGATACAATGGAATGGAAACAGGCTGTAAATCCAATACTGCACAACACAGCACGTAAAAAGACATACTTTCAGTCTAATTGCACCACACATAATGGCCTTAACAGTGGGTAGAACCACATAGCTCCTGGCGTATTTTTTGAGTGGAAACACATGTGCCTTGCCCATTGTTGAAGGTGGTGGTTTCTGCAAACGTTGCCATTCCAGAAGTCTTAGTTAGGATATTGGGACAGAATGGTACCAGAATGGATTGTGATGCAAGTTAAAAAGCCAGAAATGTCCCAAACTGTCCAGTGAACATAGAACCATATGATGACACTAGTCTTAATGGTCAACTCAGTGAATTGCATGGACATCTATGTACTATTATGTTTCTTGATCACAGAGATGCTTCAGTCTTCCAGATTGCTGCTGATTATTTGCATACAACTCTCATACAGATTATATACTTTAGGTTGTGTGGTTCACACAACAGATCCTGTGATCATATATAATTGCATACAACACAGACAGAGGGATTTAATAATTTAAAAAGTAAATTCAGTAAGCTGGAGACCTCCAGACCTTTCTCTGGAATCAACAGTTAATAATGGTTATGGTAACACTTTACTAATTGCTGTGTATTTAGATAGTAGTTACACAGTAAATACATGTATACTTGTAAATGCATAGTTACAATCTACTCAAAGGTAAATGTAAGTATAGGCACAGTGCAAATAATTGCAGATGCAAAATGTTTATTGCATTGCGGCCAGGCATTGCACTGCGTCCTATGTAAGCTTAGGAGCAATGCAAATTACTCAACAAGCACAAATAATAATCCACAATTATGATAATGAGGGTCTCAATGAGCGCATCGGTCTACTTACCGGCCGTACTTGCAGCCCAGAGGTGACAGAGTTAGGAGTACAGAGAGCAATAGGCGCTGTATGACATTTATGCAGCATGAAAATACAAAACAAAATAAAATATGTCATAGAAAGGGCATCAAAGTCCTCTTGGCGCATGAAAAAAACAAGAAAAGTTTTCTGAGAAAGAGCTGAGAGTCCTTACGGCTGAGATCACTCAGCAAGAAACAAAGCTGTTTGGAAAAGCCTCAGCCAACATCAGTTATGTTTGTATCCTTAGAAAATGATATGTATTGGCCTGCCCTTTTCAACATCACATCCAGAAATGTGCCTAGCACTGGAAAAGGTGGATTGAACTATCCCTCCTGGCATTCCAACTGTGGTCTGAAAGGAACCAGAGGCTAAGCAGTGCAGAGAACACAGCACTGACACATGTGCAGAGATAGCGGTCTCTAGATTGATACTGAGGTCTAGCTCATCCCTCAATTCAGCTATTACGTCTAGGATGACCTGCGCAGTGAGACGATAATGCTTTAGCACGGCATCCTCCGGCACCCCAAACAAAGTGAGCCTGGGATTGAATATGCAGGGTCTTCTTCGTCTTGTCCTTTTCCACTGAACGTGTTCCTGCCTCTCCTCAACAAGAGCCAAGTGTCGCCACATCAGGAAGTGAACCACAACAGCCATCCTGAAGCCAATGACAGGTCTCTAGAGGTGTGTGCTTTTATACAGCTCTTAATTACTCACGTCTACATTTGTTTGCACCTTGTAGAACAGGTGTAAAGTTTTTGGAGGGTCAGAAATTGCCTAAGTGCAAGGCAAAATCTTATATCACATTAGAATGTTTGCGCCTGCTTGGTATCCAGATCCCGTCCAATTCCATGCTATTTTCTTCATTTGACTGCACTTCAATATAATTTGAATGGATTAATGATGGCAAAGTGCAAATTTGATAGCGGGTGCAGAACGTCAAATGAACACTATTCTTTAAATGCTGCACATTTTTAGCAAACGCTAAAATCAAACTTTACTGCCACATTATAAGGGTTTTGCACCCGCAAACCACTTTATGTATATTGTAAAACGATCCTCGCACTCACGGAGTTCGTTGCCCCTTTAAGATAGACCCAGGACACAAAAAATTGATTTTTTACGGCGCTGACGCGCACTTTTTAATAAACACAGAAATGAAAACAAAACAAACACCTAGCTCCCTCTTGGAGCTCTGACTAAACATAGACTGGTTCCTCACTAAACCACAGGACGGCTAAGCCGTTTACCTGACAAACACCAAAACGGGCTTCTCTCAGCACTCTCTTCAATACGACTGGACACACACGCCGTCGGGCTCTTCACTCCGCCGCCCCGATCAGTCTGGCTGCCTCCCCCTAAATACCCTGCACCTGTCTCTAATTTATAATTACGACCAGGTGCCGAGGATTAACTAAATCATTAAAACAATTACACCATTAAACCCAATAACACCCAAATGTGCATTCTCACAAGGTTTTTAGCAGGGAAGGATTTTAACCCCCTCCCTGGTACCTTACAATATCCTTAAATCTACCCTTTAATGTGTACATTTTTGCAGGATATATGTAAGTACACAATTGTATCAGAAAAGTGGTAAGGTTAGGGTTAGGGTTAGGGTTAGGTTTAGGTTTATTGTTAGGGTTATATCGTGCAAAAAGATTTAAACATTGAATACATTGTAACTATACGTAATAACATTGTAATTATGTGTAAGTACACATGTATGTACTAAGAAACTACTATGTAAATACACAATAATTAAAGACAGTGTAAAGTATTACCATGGTTATATTAACAAATCCTTCTTAAAGAGTGTGACAGAGATCAAATGATTCTTGGTGTTAGATCTCCCTCCTGACCCATGAAGGCGCTGTGTAAAAGGAACAGAGTACCCTGGACTAAATGGCATGACAATTTATTCCCATTGGTAGGTGGAAGTCAGCCATCTAGAAAAGAGGCGGAGCTATAGTACCCAAACTGTTCCTTTGGTAAATGGTTAAAAACAAACCCAAAAGGAGAACCAGTGATTATACGTGAGTGTTGTGTTTTGTTTGATTGTCTAAGTAAACTGTTTGTTTTTTTTTTTTTTTCTAAAGACTACTAGCACAATCCGGAGCTGTAGCTGCAGGCTAGCATCAAACCTGGACACCAGCACTTCCCGTTTCACGGAGGACTGTCTTTGCACCATGAGCACTAATTCACTCACTGTAGGGCCTGTGTCTGTGTTTTGTGTTACGTGGCTGTGTAAAAGAACGGGACTTTTGGTTGCGGGTCAAACCTGTTGATTATAAATAAAGTGATACACGCCACTGTATCACATTACAACATTTATTATTTACAGTTGTTTGCCATTAGGCTCTGGACATTGTTAATTCAATAAATACCCTTGCACCTGTATATCATTGTCTGTCTGTTCCTTCCACACTGCTGCATTGCCTTCACCTGCACTCACTTACCCACTTTGCCACAAAGAGTAAGTACCGGGGTTCAGAAAAATCTAGCGTTATACGTCCCCATGTGTTGCTACAACTGTTTCAATGATGTACCTGTCATTTTTTCTTTTCATTGTTAACATCCTGACAACTTTTTACACTTATAACTCTAAACCTCAAAATGGCCGCTCTAGTGCACTGATAGTGTAAGGATTATTGCCCACACTGTCAAACAGTTAGCACGGCAATAATGATGCATGGTACAGAACAGAAAAGCCAGAGCACTTGCTATGTTTTATTTTGTTTTTTGTTTTTTTTATCTCTCTTCCTGCAGTGATTTAGAGGACAGATCTCAAACCCCAGTGCACTAGAGCTGCCATTTGAAAAGAGCTTTGAAACAGAGTTTAAAGTTATAAGTGTAAAAAGTTGTCAGGATGTTGACAGTAAAAATTTAAATTAGAGGTACGTTATTGAAACAGTTGAATCAACACGTGGGGGCGTGGAATGTTGTATTTGTCAGAACCCCACTGTTTATTCTTTAATGTCTTTTTATCATACACTTGTTTGTATGTCTTTAATGTATGCTTTCATTTCCTCAGTTGTTCTTCCGCACACAGAGGCACGTGTGCTTACATAAATTCTAAAAAGTCTTTAAAGGCTTGACATTTTTCAATACGCAGGTAAACCTATTGATAAATAAGGGCCTATGTGTCTTTATCTGCCAGTGTACGGATATGCAAAAAGCTGCAGTGTCAGTTCAGAGTGCCCCACAGCAAATCTGAAGTTCATGGGAATGACCAGTGCTAATGATCCCTGAACCCTTTCCCAGAGCCATGACAGCTGTAATCCTTTAACAACCCCCATCCCCCCGGGGGGGTGGGGGTGGGGGGCTGAGGCCTCGTGGCAAGCACATGCAAATGACAGAATTGATTAGAGACATTCCTCTTTGCAGTGTCCTCGGGCACATTAGCCCAGGACATTCATCACAGCAGCCCTCAATGGAAAGATGTAGCCACGGCCTGTCACTCAGCTCGGGTCTCAGAGCACCATGATGGCACAAGCAAAACAAACAGTGCTGGGACTGAGACCGAGGTAGGAGCAAAGGGGAGAGTGAGGGGGAGAGGAGTGTTTATTTAATAACTGCTATGCTCATTGCTTTTTTTTTCTTTTTCTTAAATATTTCACAGGAAATATGTAGTTAAATTGTTTCGTGAAGTCAGTGTGGACTAATATTTTAGATCTAAAGATAACCTTTTAATTCAGTTTTGGCTATAGGGTCAATATATGCATTTATCACTTAAATAAATAAAATATTAACTTTTTTTTTTTTCAAGAAATCTTTTAAAGAGAGAGAGCCTTATTTGCAGTCATATTTTAAATGACATTTTCATTGTAAGGTTCACAAAAAGAACAATGCTTTTAAGACCTTAGATGTCGATTATATAAGATTAGATCTGCTGTCGCTGATACAGTAATTCTTTGTACTGAATGTTATTGAGGATGTATACCTGCAAATCTGACTGATTTATTAGTTACCCTCTGTGGGAATAAAATCCCTGGAGAGGAGGATATAGATGAAGAGACTATGCTCATATTTTTTAGCTTTTTGTGAGCACCACTGATTAAGTTTTTGCCAGTATCAGATGCTAGTTGATGGTGACCTACTTTTGCATGTGTTCGAGACTAATGACTTTGTATCAGCTGGTTACAGATGAACTTCCTACAGTTCAAATGATCCTCCTATATATATATATATATATATATATATATATATATATATATATATATATATATATATATATATATATATCCCTGCAGGAAAGTATGAAGTAAAAACCCAGCGTGTAAGGTTAATGCTGTCAAAATGTTTAGTCAAGTGCATTACGAAACAATGGTAGTAAATAGGCTACCTAGTCGCCCACATTTCCTGATACACAATCATATGTGTTAGTTATAATAATAATAATAATAATAATAATAATTTGGGCTCCAGTATACAATAGTTCTACAAATCCTTCAGTAGGTGGGGTTGAAACGCAAGGCTTTATGGGTCCTTTGTTCAGGGTACCCAAAGTCCTGTTGAGCGGACAGGTGCTACTTAAGACAAGTGTAACATGCATTGCATCATATGTTAATGTGAAGGTACTGAAAAGGTTTAAGTTATCAGCTATCTAATTGCCCAACTTTAAAAAAAGCAAAACTGTAAGAAAAAAACTGTATTTGCTTTACAAAGGGCTGTGTTTTGTTCTGTTTTTTGCAAAGAGCTTTGTATTTATTTCCTTTATAGGAGCTGCATAATTTTTTTTTTTATAATGTTAACTAAATTACATTGTAGTGCACCATAATTTGAGTCATTTTCAGATGGCAATAGTTTGAAAAGCTGTATACCTAAATGATATCACATGAAACAAAACATACTGAATGAAGAGGTCTAAACCTCAACCTCCTGGTATGCTTATTTTTTTCTAATTCTGTCAAAAAACTTGCCAGGACCACTTTCAACAGATCTCAACTGGTTTGAAAGTTAAAAAGTTCTGTGAGATGATGTCACAATCAAGATCTTCAATGCTGAAGGTCAACTGGGCAGCGATAATTATCCACAGTAATTGGATCAGTCTAGCAAGACATGCTGCTGTAGTGAGAAATAACTGTAAGTATGCTAGGGAGGAGGATGGTAGACCAGTTCATCTGGTATTAGAGTAATCTGTTCTTGTTAATACAAGGCCTGCACAAGCTGCAGCGTTATGCTTTTACCTACTATGTGTAGGAGCAAGTCTTTTCTATGCTGTGCAGGTGGTAATGAGGCTTGTGTTTATTCTCAATGTGATATGAGTCTTGGAAATGGGATCAAGCAGCATGCTGGGGTTACAAGCTATAGATTTAAAGGGTGTCATTTTTGAGAGGTGGAAGTTCACAGTGCATTTGCTGAAAAGTGTACCAGTTAAAATGACCTTGTTGGGCGTCAGCTGCAGTAGGATGCTCCCAATGCAAGGAACATGGCTCAATTAGAACATTATTTAAATGATGGTGTTAGAAACACACACATCGTACTGTCTGTTTCAACATGTTTTCATTCATGCTATTAACACAACCCATACCAAAACATGTGCAGTTTTAAATATAAAAAGCTCAGAAGTGATTAATGGAGCAAATGACAGGAGCCACTTGAGCAAACAGAAGTATCATCTTACAGTAGGATTGTTGCATGTACTAAAGAAAGAGAAGGGAAACCCAAAAACATAGACATGTACAGTATATCTACACATACTCTTAACTGGCACTTTAGTGTTTTACGACATGTGTTTATTACAGATGCAAATGTGTTGTTTCCTGGAATACCTCTTTAAAGACCCCAAGCTGTTATGCCCCAACACTGGAATGCTCTTCCCTGAGTCTCCCAAACTACGTTTAAGTCCTGTCTCTGCCTACCTGTTTGACGTAGCTTCCAATACTGCTTCATTTTAGTAATAGGTAGGTTCTAGTTATTTTTTTAAACATTTGTGTGACATCTCCCTTTGATCTTTTGATTGATTAATTGTACAAATCGTCTAACTAAAAGTTGTTGTTTGGCTTTGAAGAGAAGGGGGGTGCGGGGTATATTGTTGATATATACAGATATATTGTTGATTAGTGAATTCACAGTTTGTGCTACGAATCATTGTTGATGGACAATTCAACAGAAAAGTGAATATCATTTTATTATGCATCAGTCATTTCAACAATTAGTTAATTATAGTTAGGCTTTTATAAATTTCATTTTTCGGTGCTTATTTGTAGCTATTTTCTAGTTTAATGTAAATCGTTTTTTTTTTTAAGACTTGCTTTTTTATACTGTAAGAAATTATTGTTTTCAGTTGCTTTCCAAAATTCTTAGCCTTTTTTTTCTGTTACAATATTAACTTGACAGTCCTTTCACACTTCAGTTGTACCTTCGTTCCCCTTGGCTGTCTTCCACAACAAAGTCCTTATGGTGACAGGTATATTCTTCTGGGGTTTCGGTGGGTTTGGGCATTTTTTTACATTTAACCACAATTTGCAATTTCGTTTTGAATTCCATGAGCGTGTAAATACTATCAAACTGTAATATAGCTTGAAATCCAGCGAGCAAGATCAACCCTCTACTGATTTTAAATCTTGCAAGCGTGTTACAATCCTCCAATAGAAATAAAAAAAAGTTTGAACTAAGCGTAACAGAAGAGCGAAAACCAAATCCAATTACCAAATTAACAATCAATTGAATCTTATTAACAAATAAATTAGGAAGAAATGTTTTAAGTGGCATAAACAATGGTAAGTGTTGAATTGGTAAGAAAATAATCTACAGTTCCTTGTGCCTAACAGCACTCGAAAATGTTTATTATTTTGACCGATGTATCACTTACTTAATTATGTGACATGCTTTTGTTAGCCCTACTGTATATTTGTGCCTCGTTTTTACTAATGTAGTCTATCCAATTATCCTATAAAAGGCAGGGTGAGGATGTGTGGATTTGGTGCATCCAGGTATATTTTACTTTATTGCCCCAAATCACATATGCATCTCTTCCAGTAATTATAAGCTATTTCCAAAGCAAATATTGCACCATAAAATGAATCATTCTAACCAATCAAGAGTAGTGGTGCTGGTATCAGAGGAATTACTATATTTAAGTGATTCTGTGGATATTGAGTCGCACTGGGGAATCAAATGTGTTATGTTACCCTGTGAAAGATGAAAGTAGATACAGTATGCATTTGGATTTTAAACATGTTGGTATTAATTGCAGTACATCATGCCATTTCTAGTGGGGTCCTCTAGATATCCTGTAAATAAACATTCTGGATTAGGCCTGATCCAAGATGCCAGTTCAGTAGATTTTCATTAATGAGATTAAACGGCTGTGTGGCATATTGTAATGTGCTTTTTTAGTGTCTTTTCATTTTTCTTTTCGTTTTTTGTTTGTTTGTTTGTTTGTTTTTTTAAGAGCAGGCCTTTCAAATAAAAAGGGGTAGATTCAATATTTTAGAAAAGTAGTTGGCGTGTTTTCCTTCGAGTAAAAATAAAAATGTGAAGTTTTTAGATGACGATTTGGAGAAAATACCTTTGAGACTATCCCATTGTCTTCCAAGCAAGCTACTGCATACTGATTATAATACAGTACTAACATTGTATTGTAACATCTACCTTTAAATAATCTTCTAATCAGTCAGTGCCCATTACACAGGGAACATGTGGCATCTGGTGCGAGTTACACAGTTTCTTCTCGTCTCTGATTGATTCAGGGATGTGCACGACAGGTTCCACACTTTATAGTTCAGGTCATTTTCTATCCTGCACCCTTGAGGAAGCAGGGCTGCATCTTAATTTAATAGAAGAACCACAGGTGCCCCACCTACACACTTAGCCACCCACACATATTGTGCTCTCTCAGGCTGAATCAGAGCATGTCTGGTTCAGATCTCTGTGACTAAGGCAGAGGTAGGTGGTGAGTGGATGGGCAGGAGGCATTTGAGATGAACTCACCAATAAGCAACTCTATTTGTTTTCACATTTATACAGCAGTGTCACAAATGATGTAAATTCCTATTATTTGTTTTAGTTTTGTTTACATTTCTTTAAGATACAGTACAGTAAGGTAGCCGTGACTCAGATGATACTGAAGTATGAGTACAATAACCCTTTAATGCCATTTTATCAAGCGTCGTCATCAACTGAGCAGAGTCAAGCAAACTGTTTTAGTGACATGCCTTGGAAGAATGTATCTAGTGCAGAGTAATCTGAGTGAATTACAACAGTGTCAATGGGTTATCCTTCGATATCATCACTATCATGAATTGGAAGGAAAATGCAGCAACTGCAGTGCCAGAAGTTTGAAATCTGTTGTTCTACAAACTTATTCAACTGTTTTACTTTCCATAGCATCACATGAAATCACTTATCCATATAAACGCTCAATCAAAATCCTGAAAAAAACAAAAAAAAGACCTAAGAAACTAAGTCATGCCAACAAATGTTTGGCTAGTGCCTGCATCAGTGTACAAGGAACAACAGCAGCAAATATTAATGTGTACGCTGAAGAAGGCACCAGTCTAAACATATGTATACCTGATGCTGTTTCCCCTGTTTCAATGAGCAATTTGAAATAAAAAAAAAAACACTTAATTACTGGAATTTAAGCACAAAAGGCCCAGTTAAAAATAAATATATCCATTTATGTAAGACAAACAGTTTACATGATGATATTGCATGGGTAAAGATATACATTTTACAGGACAGGCATAAAAACTCAGGATGTTGACTATCTGGGGTTATCTCTTCTGTCACTTATAGATTTTTTTGTGCATTACCCAATTAGAACTGTAACAATTCTTTATTTTAAGAATTGGTTAGAAATTGACAATGGTTAGAAAAAAAATAAATAAAGTAATTCACACATATTTCTGTAATTCCTGACTGTTTTTTCTTTTTAAAAACCTTTTTAGTGACATATATGGTTCTGTATATACTGTATTAGTAAAAAAATAGATTTTTTATGAGATGAGAAGTATTATGTATTCTATTTTGAAATCACCCTACTGTTAGTAAAACAATATTCTAAATATATATATATATATATATATATATGTGTATATATATAGAATATATATATATCTAAGCATGCTATGTACCTCAACTATAGTGATATGGTGGGAGTCACATGTATTACATATCTTGATATCTTGATTGTGTCACAGAGTTAGTTACCCACGTCTTTCTCAATGGTTATGGGGGAGGGGGGGTTTCCATGAACTTTTAACTTCTTGGTGAACTATTACATGGGAAAATGCCATTCTTGAAAGCGCTACCTCTGAGAATGACCCCATACACCCTGCAAAGAAAGGGAAAACATCTGAGTAAGAAGGAGAAACACAGCAGTACTGTGAGAATGTGTATAAAAATAAACACTGGAACATTTCAAGCTCGCTCCCTGGAGAAATGAATGCTGACTTACTTGGGGTTGCAAGACCTAATCTGATAGACAAGTGAAATTAACAACCAGTGCCAGTTTTCAGCCAATTACAACTTATGAGATCTGTGCAGGGCATGAGTAAAATCCAACCTAACAGGGTTATACAAACAGCTCACTCCACGGCTTGTGCTAAGTGGACAGGAAGGGAGATATGTAAGTGTTCTCTGAGAAACATGTAGGGCTGGAACCAGAGGAGCGTGCAATTGAGCCGACTGAAAAACTGAGGAGGGGAGGCAGAAATGTGGGATACAGTTGTGAGCTGATACTGACTGTAAAACTGTAACGTGAGACTACAGTGTTAACATAAACATGCATTGAAGTACAGCCTTTTCAAATCTCCCTGGACACCCTTGTAAATTAGATCTCACTGGGTTTTCTCCAGGTTAAAAATGTTAAATACAAACATGAATAAAAGATACAAAAGCCATTGCATCTTGTGTCATTGGAGGTGCATGAATCGATTTGTGCATGCTTTAAGCATGTGGAAGTTTTTCGGTCTGGGGGTCATGGGGGAATTGCTTTGGAGAGCTGGGTGACTCTTTTGCTGAGAGTAGCCTAAATAAAGCTTTTCAGGTGCCTAAAATAGGGCCACCAGCACACCACAATGTGCATTCAAATGGTGTTTTTAAAATGATGGGGAAATAACCAAAGATAGAACTTAAATTAAATCTCTGCAGGGTTTCCACACAAAGTGGCACATGTGTTGCCAAGAATGAAATGGGACTAGAAATATCAATACCGTGTCTGTGTATAAACAGTACTTCTGTTGCCAGTGCTATCAGTTCCTCACATTCCTTCAAAAACACTGAAAGGTGTCAAGAACAAATACTTAAATATCTGTTTGAGAAAAGAATGAGACAAAGAAAACAGAAACTGCAAAGACTGTAAATATGCCATTTAATATCGAGGCTGGTTCTGGTTATTTTATCTTGTATTGATATAAATATATAAATCGACCAGGCAAAATTTTTAAATTTAAAAACAGCAGCTTTCTCCTGGAGTACTGTATGTGTGCTGGATGACGTTTATTTTAAGGGCCATTTTCTTTGTTTATTAACTGTGAATAAACAGCTAATAAACATGTTAATATGCATTATGTATTTTCTGTTAACTGTTAGTTGATATTATTTATTAGGCCAGCTTAATCTGCAAACAGAGCCCTATCGATGATCAATCAAACACCAGTGCCCAATGGATAATCATTACCCAGTCGATCATATGCTTGAAATGGGTTCAGATTGTTACTCTAGTAATGTTTAGCAAATAAAATCAAGTTTTTATTAACCCTAACCCTAACCCTAACTCTATCCCTAACCCTTAGTTAAAAATTAACAATGTTTGTTAACAGTTAATAAACTAAAAAAGCAGCCATTAAAATAAAGTGTGACCGTGTGCTGTTGGTTTTAAAAGATGTATATTAAATTAAAAATAAAATAAAAACTACTGTAGTAAACACTATCCCAGTACAAAAACTGTTCTCATACAAGCTGCCCAAGCTACATGATTCAGGATAGAAGTGCCCTAGCCTGCTGGACTGCACTGGTAGAAAGTTAGATTTTTTGTATTTGTTTTAAAAAAAACATACATCTAAGCAACACCACTTACTTGGGCTCCGAATCTCTTTCCTCATAACAATATAGGCAAATGAATAATGTACTGACAAATGGAGACAATAAGGCTGAAATTCCTTCGAGGAATTCTAGTAACATTATAAGCACAGTTTTCTTTTTGTTTGTTTTTTGTTATAAGAAAAAGATACAAAGCAGCACTGTTTTTGTGTTCTCCTTTTCATAAAGATGATGTTTACAGTATCATTACCCACAATTCCCATGCACTAACCAATTACTATGAATTACTATAATAACTACTTTAAATACTACTAATACTTATAAAAAAATAACACAAATGAGCTGTACAGAGCATTATGCTGTATTAATTGACATTTAATAACTAGGATAACTATTGCATAGCCCCTTAGAGCTATACGGCATAACCGCCTCTCAGTGTATGATACTTAACTTAAAAGGTTGTCTTTTGATTTTGATTTTGATTTTTTTTACATGCTGTATGTTAACTGATCATTCACAATTTACATTTACTACAGTTATTCGTTAATGGACAAATGCAATATAAACAACCACAGCAAGGATGGGACTTGTCTTAGGCATTGTGTAGCTGGCTTTTTCAAGCAGGAATCAACTACCATGGGTACACTGTGTTAATTGAGCATAACATGCACGGAATTGTGATTGTATTACCTAATATGCCACATCAAGTTCAGCAGAATTACTTTACATCTTTAAGCTCTGGAATGGCATTTTGCAAACAGCGAGCATGTGCTCATTATACACACTTGTGCTGCTAAGTTTGTGTCTCACCCTGCACTCTTTTAATTTAGCATGTTCTCAACATATTACAAGAGGCAGTGTGAAATGTCATTTCAACATGAGGGGGAGTGTTTGTGTACTGTAAAAACAAGGATGTATTTTAAAAGGCAAAGGCCAGCAGCCCCTTACGGTACCACTGTATGTGTCTCTAATTGCATTGCATCTCCACCGACAATGGTAACTCTCAAAACAGTTTGAAAATATGGACAAATAGCAACAAATCCATAAAAAAGTAATAAAATACCATTTTGTTTCCTAAATATTTGTATTATATTGTATTATATTTTTTCCTAAATATTTCTATTAAGTTATTGATGTATTTTTTTATCTGTATTTGAATACCAAAGAAAGAAGTAATACTACCTGCCATATAAAAAAGCTCCATTTAGCTCAGCAATTTTGTCCTTGAATTGTTGTTCCATCAAGGCAACCTTTGAAATAGTAGACAACAAAACATGAAAGATGTGCTGTGCTACCTGTCTTTATAAAAATGTTGTAAATAGTGGATGAGTGGATGTAACAATATGTTGCATCACTTGTCGTGCTTATCGTTCAGAATGCTAGCGCATTCTAATTAAGCACACTCAGCGATGCAAAACAAACCTAATATAATACATGCATGCATTCATCAGCTGCACTTTCAATATTTATTCAACATATAATGCTTTACATGTAATGTAGTCATTCACGCTGCCTGGTTCAAGACTGGCCACCCAATATCTGAAAAGCCATTTTGTATTATGTATTACTCCATATGCACTCTGTACATATTTACCATAGTGTGTCTCCCAGCGCTTTCATAACGTGCCTATGTAAGGTTAAGTGTTCAGGTCTCGGCTTTGTGCACACCCTTACCAGTATAGAATGCATATTGTATCTATGAATAACTGGGGAACACTGTGGAAAAACAATTTGAATACTGCATATCCAATACTGGTCACGTGTTGTTTGATAAAAGGAAAAGCTACAATACTGCTGAAATAGTTTATGTAGCTATTTTATTATGCCAAAAATGTAAATGTGCACGTACTTTAATGGGGGGTGTATCTTCTACTCAGTAAATGTTTCCCTTAAATCTCCATATTACAGAATGTGAAACAAAAACAAATTGTCTTTAAATGTAGTTTTCTTAGTTCCTGATAAAATTACATTATGTTCATTTTAGAGTATCATTGTGGTAACAAATCATATTGTGATCCTCCTGGGGTTGAGGCAGCACGAACCCTGGCAGCTTATGAATCAGCTCGGACACTTGAGTGTGTACATTTCAAAATTTATGAAGGTGATAGTTTGCCTGACCTTGTTCAGAAAAATACAAAACATGAGAAGCCCGCTTTACTCAAGAGTTTCGAAGGCCAGACTGCCCTAGTATTTTCTTGGAAAAGAAACCACTCAGTGAACAAAAACATCACATGAGGATCAGTCATGTTGTTTTGCTCTGATGTTTAAAATTATATAAAACAACAACAAAACAAGTTACAGTGCTCCTATATTCTTCTTGTATTGTGCATTACAGATGTGTATTGCTGTATGGGTGAATGGTGGCAAGCTTACATTTTGTATATGAAAAAGGTTAATGCTTGACACTACTGAGGTACCATACCAGCAGTAATAATAATGTGTTCTAGAAGCGTTTCATAGTTTTGGAGCACACGGATCACATGGCATGCCTTGCAAAGAGAGGAATGGCAAGGTTGTCAGGAAGAAGTGAAGAGGGTGGTTCAGCACCCTGCCATTTCACTCCAGCAGGGCTGAATGGGAATGATCGGAACAGCAGCCACCCAGGGAGGGGTGTCAGGTCCCCTAGTCTGACAGCCTGGCATGTGCGATTATATCCTTTCACACAGCCAGGCTTTCACCGTCGCATTTTTGCCAGCTAAATACTGTGTTTAATCCAGTTCTTCAGTGTCTGTGTAACTGGAAATGGGTTTGTGTCATGCAGGTATTCATTAGACTCACTCCTCAAGAGCACTAGTGATTCAAATTGTCAGAGCACATTACATTGTGTTCTGTTTTAAAGTGATATGTTTCTTGTTTATTCACACCTGGAACAGATGCCAGGGAAAACAAAGAAAGTGCTACCGCCCTGTATCACTGCTACATTTAACCCCTTCTCTGCTGAGGCCCTTGCGACACTCTGTGCTACAAGAATTTTGTGATTTTGGGAGTCAGCTGTTCCTCACCAAATTTATCATATGCACCCTTTCAGATACACTAGACAAACTATATATTTTGTCACACTCTGAAGTTTTCATTGGTGCCAAGTTTTTGTGGATTTGTGGTCATGTGATCACAAAATACAGTTATTATTAGAAAGAAAATGCAACTTTTGGTCCCTAAAATACTAATGTATGATGTAAGATTTTAGAAACGTTTAAACTGGTGGATTTGCCTATGTCTGTGTGTTCATCTGTTCTTTGGTTTTGGGGGGGGGTTTACATGCTTTGGACTGACACCAGGCCACTTCGACTTTTCCACTTCGAATTATGCAGCCCATGGTGTATATTTCCCATCCTAATTTCATGTGCCCAGTATGCCAACAAAGAATGATATACCTTATCACAAGCATACTTTTTTTTTTTAATCTGCACAAAATAAGGATTTTAGAAATGGGTAACACAACATCTCCCTTCAATGGTTTGTTAACGCGAGATAAAGTTGTCAAATGACATAAAAACAAGTGATTTTTACTATATTTGGTTACATTAACTCAGGTATGGCACAGCATGTGTCATGGTGGTTTGTTCTGGGGTTCAGTACTCCTTTACTGTGTGGTACCTTTCAAAACACTCCTTCAAACAAAGGCCTGGCTGAGAGGGATAGCGTGGACAGTAGTACTATGTACTTCTCCGTTTGCACTTGCAGAAACATACACGGCACCTTTAATGAAATGCTGTTCGGTAAGCCTTGCCACTGTTTCTGATCTTTCAGTCTCTGATATTTCTTGTGTAGCAAACACTTGTGTAGAAACCACAGACGTCTGAAAAACCAGAAAGGTGAGATCATTCTCTGGTGCCATGCTTAGGTATACTACATAGGCATTGTGCAAAGAAATCTCGACCATGTACAAGCTTCTTATACCATGCCATGGTCTTCCTTGCAGCACTGTACAGCTCCAGCATCTGGTCTGACCTAGCCATGCCTCCCATGTATTTATTGTAGTCCAGGACACACTTAGGCTTGTTTGCATGTGTGTCCTGATGTCGCACAGGAACTGCTACAGCCGTCTTATCGTGGATGGTGGTGAGGCGGTACACATCTTTTATGTCTGTATATTAGCTGCCAGAAATTCCTCATAGCGCAGAGCGCCGGTCTCAAAATCAGATCAAATAATTATAAAAACTAATGTTTATTTTAGCCTCTGATCAACTACCTCCCAACACATGATACATTTCAAGTGTGTCGACATGATAGCCTCAGAAGTAGGAGGTCACTTTCTTGTTCTGTGACGGCAACAAAACAAAATGCAGAAAATAATCAGATGCATCACTTCAAAACCAATTTCATGAAATGCGGGATGGTAACTCAGCTCCTAATCAAAAGAAAACTTTTTTTTATTATCGATCCTCATTGCAGAGAAACAAAAGTTACACACAGATTGTTTTAAATTCACGTTTTTTGTGTGATGATAAATGTACTGCCCCACTTCAATATTTTCTCCACCTGTTCAATCCATATCATTCAAATGTCATCACTTCAAAAACAGCTGATTTTATGTTCACTCACAATAGGTAACAAGTCAATTCCTATCTTCAGAACTTAAAAGCTCTAACCTGATGACAAGTAATGTGCAGCCAAACATTATTTGCATCACTTGTCAGTTTACGTCCATTCTTGTGCTAATATTACTGGTGTACTTTTTTAATACTTATTGCTCCAGCATTTCACCAACATCCTCTGTCAAGCTCCTGCATGTAAAGATGAGGTATAGAGAGATAAGAGGACTCCCACTGACCTTTAGTTCCCCCTGAGCTGTTATTGGGGAGTTACTGTAGTAAGGGAACATAATAGGATATATTGTGGAGAAGCATGGTAGTAAAATAATCGGACACTCTAAAATTATAAAAAATAAATAAATAAATAAAAAGTACTGTAGTGAGAGCCAACCTTTTTTTTCAGTCCTTCAAGAATGGAACTGCCAATGAATCTGTGGCTTTAAGTGTTGCTCTAGGGATACAACCTGCATACAGCATGGTAATGCATCATATAAACAGATTTTAATAAGCAAAGTTTGCAGGGCATTTTATACCAGTCTCGGTAGCAATGCAGTAAACTTGTGTTTACCAGATGCCTGTGGGATTTAGGTTTCCAAACAGACGGCTCCTGCAAACAGGTACAGTTCCAATCAGGAACGCTTTCTCCTGAGGGGTTTGGTTTGTGTTCCTTTGCTGAATGATGCAGAGTATCTACTCTACTGTTAAAGGCCTTGACCTTCTGCAAGCCCATCCTGAAGAACGCTGAAGACGAAAGGGATTTGTACCCTTGAAGATCAGAAGACAACCTACACACAGCGATGGACTCCAGCTAACAGAATCATTCCACAAAGCTTCATTATACGGTCTCAATTATATATGTCCAGTTTTGAATGTATTTTTATTTTATAACATGATATCTTGTGCTACACTTGTTTAAAGAAATCTTGTTTTTACCAGGCATGCTTTTAATTAGTGTTGCACTTGGTTGATCATTTCACCAGGAAGGTGAAACTGTCCGCACTCCTGCAATGGCTTCTTCCCTGTCATTAACCAACCAGCTGCTTCCTCTAATGTTGACATGATTCCAGCCAGTGGCATAGTTTGTCCCAGAAAACACTACTGAGCTGAAATGTCCCAGGAAGTGGAAGTGTATCAGATATCCTGTGAATAAGGCTTGGAAAATGAGAACTGTCTTTAAGCATGTTTGCTGTAACATGTGTTTCTTCTTTTAAAACAGCACAAAGGCCTGTGTAGATGTAAACAGGTTTATCTGCATTGGTAGGAATGGAAGCTCTGTAATGGACTTCTTCTTAAAAGAAAGAGAGCTGAGGGCTTTTAGTTACCGGTAACACAAACAGTCTGTATCTTTATAATACCCATATTCTAGAGCAGCACAGCTGAAATCACTTTGGGCTCAAAGATGTTCCAAGACTCAACAACTATTAGCCAATGAATCTGAATAATTGTTTGTCATTCAGATCAATGGAGCTACAATTGATAGTGTGAGGTATTATGTACCTTAAATGTTCTTATCCTCAGACCCCCAGGATCATATGGTTGATCCAGAAGCAGTCAGGGTCATTCAATATGGCATTCATAATGAGCTTGTAAGTAAACATCGACTGCGCTGCAGATTTGTTTGCTATGGATTTCATTAGTGTATAGGTTCTCAACTTTAACTGCTGCTTCAAGGCCCTGTCTGCTAAAAAAACACTGTTTGCTCCAAGATCTTTTTCATTACAAAAGAGTCTCAGGGGACACAAGCACATACTAAACAGGCCAACCTCTGTTGCTGCACCAGTACTATAATAATTCAACATGCTGTGTCTTAAAAGCAGTTACATTAATCATCGTCATGCGTTTGTTCTCCAGAGCTGGATTTGCATACTGTAGGCTCACAACATAAAGGATGATTCCACCAAGTATGCCAGAGCAATTGCAAGAGCACTGACACAGTTAATATATTCATTTATTATGTGTTGTTGTTGTTGTGTTTGTTTGTTTGTCTGTTTTTAACAGTAAGCTCCCTTACTTTTTTTTAAGCACAGCCATACATTTGAGAAATAAAGACATAATGGTAATGTCAAGCAGACTGATGCACTTCTTTTAAAAGCGGTGACTCGGCACCCATGTCGAGTTATCAAGGTCCCTCACCAAATTGCTTAAATAGGAATTGCAAGGAAATTGTTTCTGGTCTACCTGACCTTTATATTTAATAACAGAGGCAAATACTCTTGACTGAAGAAGAAATGATTATTTGGGATTTTTACTGCAGCGCAAAATATAATAAGGTGCCTGTCGATAGACGGGATTTACACCAGAAATGTGTTCAGGGGAAAAAGCTGCAGTATCAATTTACAACTCACTCCTTATTATTAATATTATCTTTTGAAATGTGTTTTCATTTAATACTAATCAAGATGTAAGCCTTATTGTATCGGAAATAAAAATGGTTAAAGATATACTTTAGATTTGTATTTTATAAAATGTATTAGAATCACTATTAACAATGTCAGTCGCATGAAGAAAGTAATACCAATCCCCCAAAGAACAGGTCCCAAACTGTGGGTTGCAAGAAGTCCCATTAAGATGGGTCTCTGAACAGGGTTTCTTTAACACAGACAAGTAGATTTGTACTTAAACATAACAGACAGTTTTAAGCATGAATTAAATTAAAAAGCACAAAACAATCATTGGATTTGTCTATATAAAAAAATTATTTACCTGTCCCTCACTTCCCTTATGCAATGGTCTCAACTACAAATACAATGCATCACATTATTAGGAAGCCTATCAGAAATATCATTCAAATAAAATATTGCTACTTTGAATGAGCACCACTTTCAAGATAACAAAGCAAAGCAGCCCCACACACCCATTGTTAATGTTACTACCTGTCTCAGTGTGGACATCGTTGAAGATAATGCTAGGTTAGGAGGCTGCAGCTGAATGAACGTTTCATAGATGGTCACGGCTAGTGCCACCTAATAAATACAACCTTAAAGCTTCATTCTTCAGAAGTGTCCCCAGTGAAGCTTTGGCATCACTATTCATTTGCACATTAATACAACTCACAAAGGATACAGAAGTATCAGCAGCCATTCATTTCTGTTATGACAAACCTTACCTTTGGCATACTGTTAAATATGTGTTTTTATATTCTCGCTGAGCTTTATTAAAAATACCAAAAGTGTATTTGAATTCCCCCCCCCCCCCCCCCCCCCCCCCCCCCCCCCCCCCCCCGAGTTGTTTCCTGCATACAGCATGCATTGTGAGCCAGGTTTCAACTGTTTAATCACTCTAATCACTGCAAATTAGCATGACAATTAAATATAAATTAAAAACATTGATGTAAGCAATTTAGAGTTTTGCTCTTGCATGTAGGATTCTGTGACAAAAGACTTTATAAAAGCCCAATTCCCAGAATGGAAAACGTGATGGTCCATCTGCACATCTCTATGATATTAACCAACCACTTATCCATTTACATTTTTGAATGGGCTATTTCAACAGTGGGATGCATTTTGAAACGGGGTTAATGGAAATTAATATTGTTTTAAGTGTTCCACTCATTGTTGCTGCATGGGAAGCCAATTATACCATATTGTAAAAGGAGACACCAACCAGCATTTAGCTCAGCAAAAATATGCCTTGAGAATTTAGTAACACCATCATTCCCAGAGTGGTGTTGTGATAGGGCACAAGCACCTGTATAAAATTTATTATTTATTGATATTCCAGTTTGGCAGGGAAAGGGTTAATATTATCCACGCCAAATACATGTGCAGACTGTGGGTGGGATTGATTAATTAACAATCAACTCAGCCCAGCCACAGGTGTATACAAGGAACAGTCTCTCCTCTTGTCAGCTGGATGAACCCAGGGCAAGGAACCGAGGGTAGCAGCCTAACCAAAAGGAAGGACTACAATTCTCCTTTATAATTTCCCAGCCTGAAATCAGGTAAATACCTCCACAACACCCTGAGACAATTACCTGCCAGCCCTGCATCTACAGCTGTGCCGGTTAACAAGCACACAACGTGTTTATGAACTTGCTCTGCCTGGGCTCTATTGTAAATAGCTGTGAGGTATTTAAAGACACAGTACTCTTTATTTGATTAACAGTTTTTGTTGGTTTTCTCTGCCTGCTGTTTTTCCAGTTGTTAATGGCTGCACCACAACACTGTCCATTCACAGTTGTCTTTTTAGTCACCTGGCTGCAGCCTTTCAAAAAAGAAGCCAGCTGCTAAAAGGACACCCTGCAGCTAAATTACCAGAGGCAGAAGTCAGAAAGCAACAACCAACTTAAGAAATATTCAGACAAAACATAGGTTTCCAGGACCAGTCTACCTAACTGACTTTTTTAGTTTTTTGGCTGTCATCACACTTCTGCAACCACAAGGTGGAAATTTGTCTCCAGGGATCAGTAGCTTGGTAACATCCATTATAGGTGAAAGGAGGCGATTGGCTTGACAAAGGAAACAGAGGGTTGTCCCTGATATTCAGTCCCCATGATTGGGCATTCCAGAAGGCATAATGAGCACATTGAATTTTGAAGATGTTCTGACAAAAGGTGTTATTTCCTGTAAATGTGTTATTATAAGTCGGGAAATTTTACTGAGTCAAAAATATAAGGAGATCGCTCAAGTTTTTAAAAAATGTAACCTAGATACATTTACCCTGACAATAATATAGCATCAGAAGATAGACAAGTGAAATGGGGGCAGGAGCAAAAATAAACCTATACTTAAGAGGGTAAGGTTCCAGAATGTACACTACAGTATACATACAGTACAGTATTTAAAACATCCCAGCATTGTTGCTTTATCTAGTTATAGATCCTATTTTACTTTATTGCCATGTGTCATGGTTTTGTATGATCATGTAAATGCAAATTAATTTCAAAGTTTGCCTCCATCTTAAAATATTTAGGATTTTGTTACTATCACTATTTGTCAGTGTTTTTTTTCAATGATATGCAGTATGTTTAGCTCTAGAATGTATTTTCAATGCAGCACAGTATGTCACAATAAAGAAAAAGAATGATCCCGTCATTAATGTTTCATGACATAATAAAAAAAGAACTCCTGGAAGTTGCACATGACTGGTATAAATATGATTGTGATACATATTGTAAGTATGCATGGAGCAGAAAAAATGATATCACATGACAAACTGCAGCAAACACAAATACAAACTATAGCCCTTCCAGCTGTAGAAAAGGATCTCCATAGTGATGAAGGGTGACCATAGTGATAACTAAGACTTGTAATTTCTTCAGGGAAGTAAATTATGTCAATCTGTGGGGAAATCTATTTTCTGGAATGGCCCATATGAACACCTCTATTTACAACATTTAGATTCAACCACTTCAGAACACTACAGCAAATGAACTTTAAAGTGATCCTTAAATATTATATTTTAACATTTATCACATTTTAAAATGTTAAAACACAATACTGAAGTTGTTTAAAAAATGTACTCTCTCTCTCTCTCTCTCTCTCTCTCTCTCTCTCTCTCTCTCTCTCTCTCTCTCTCTCTCTCTCTCTCTCTCTATATATATATATATATATATATATATATATATATATATATATATATATATGAAAAAGTACCTACACATCTGCACATCTTGCACAACTGGGCCTACATGCAATACACATGAAAACAGAAATGTGGCAACAGATATTAAAAGTTAAATAATTCCATTTTTGGCAATCCCTTGTAAGCCAAATTCAAAACTTGTACACCCTTGTCCTTTATATTAACTGACTATGTCAACTAACAGAGTTAATTACACAGCATGACCAGTGAAACCAGCACAAGTTACCAGTTCTGACCTGGATAAGCCAGTGCTGGTCATTATTAGAATCTACAGCACTGCTGTGCTCCATTGAACTCCATTGGTTGGCTCTGGCATTTCCAAACACTTCTGTTTATGATGCAGAAGGGGTGTAAACATGTTTGTTGAGATTCTGTGATGTTTTGAAATGCTACTGCAAAGCTTTCAATAACCCTGGGGTCATTTAGTTTACATACACTTGCTATTTCTAAGCTATTGATCTAATGATCCTCATTTTTAAAGAGACGGAACTAATTCAAGGATAGTAGACAGCCAGTGTAGGTCAATATTTAAGAGACAAACAAGCTTGTCATCTATTTGTTTATTTAATCTGAAATTAATTAAATAAGGAAGACTGTCCTTGAAGACAGTACAAGTATCTTGTTATTTTTCCACACCACTTAATGAAAATTATTCAAGCAATTCTGTCAGTATTTACCAGCATCAATAGAGGCTCCTTGGCTGTAAACAGGTAATTCACAAAGAAAAGCTCAATAACAAAAAACAGCTGTAACTAAAACATAAAACAGTCTAAGATCAGTGGGGTAATTTCCATGGAAAAAGAAAAATAAGTCTCACCTTTTCGGCACTCTATTTTGGTAGTACTGGTTGTGTGTATTATGGAAAATGCTATTTTCTGAGCACTGTCCTGTTCGTTGGTGCATGTGCTGAAATATCATTCTGAAGAAGCATATTGATTAAATCATTTAAGAGTCCAGTAACATCGGTTACTTTAGCAATACACAACATTACAACATTAAATATTATCAAGCCACAGCAATATAGTACAATAAACAAACTAAAAGCATTTTTTTTTTTTTAAAGAACGGGACAGTGCTCAGAAAATAACATTTTTCATAATCTATGTGATGTCATAATTTGCTAATGTTGCCTTTTTCTTCAAAAGGCCTTGGGCAAATGTGAAATCTACTGCAAAAGTTTAATGCATTTTTTTTTTTTTATATGGCGAAAACCAGCAATATTTCTTACGCCTTCATTGAGACTCTCCATATAATTATTTTGCCTAACTCTCAATACACCACAATGCTTTGCACGCTGTGAGATGGAAGTCTCCATTGAAAATCTCCGGAGTTGAGTATCTTGTTAAATAGAATATCTTTTGAAACGCCCTTCTAAATATTATTGGCTGAAGCAATTTTAAGTGAGGCTGGATTTTCATTGATTAAAATATTAGTATGTGCTCCCATTGGCTAGAAAGGTTGCAGTGTTTTCGGCACCGTGCTAGATTGACAGTTGGAAGTTTGTCTGGTTGTTGGGAAGTTTGCAGGTCCATACAGCCTTTTGTATTAATGAATTGACAAATTAATTAATGAATTATTAGCTGAATTAACAAAAAAATACGTTTATGAATTACTAATAACAAATTCACAAATTGACAAGCGAATTGACAAACAAACTGACAAACTAACGGCTGGATAGTTTAGGCACAAATGGCGCTCCATACTGTACGGTACAAGAACCAAACTGTGAAACTCCAGCCTCCAGCTGCGAGCCGAGCCCGAGCCAGGAGCTGGGTTAAGGGTGTTCATCATTACGTTGCATCAGTCAGTACACTCCACAAAGACAAACAACAAGCATACAGCAAGTACAGCCTTGGGACACTGAGGAAGTGCAGGCTCTAGTTTCTTTGTGGGCAGATTGAAGTGTTCAGGAAGAACACTTCTAGAGTCATATGTTAGAAATGAGAAAGTTTATGCCTGAATTTATGATGATTTGAAGCAAATAGGCATAAACTGTGGGTACCAACATACTTAACTCATACACTCAAAAACACAAAATTTGATCAAATTTCTCATCCTTGACCTATATTATATTAATATAAAGAAAACAAAATCCGGAAACTAAAACAAAAATATAGTAAAGAAAAACATAGCTGTACCACACTGTGGCAAAGTGCCCGCCCCTGTGTATATTTTGTGTTGTGTTTAAAATGTATATTTGTATTTAGGCACGAGGATTGCATAGCACTTCATGTGCAAGTAAAATGTAATATGTGAGCACGGGGAATTGCACTTTATTAATTCATGTGCAGTTGTACCGAGACTCCAATTGAATGATTGATTAGCAGTCGAGTCTCGGTACAGCTGCATAAAAGCAGCATGTTTTCACCCACTCGGGGTTGTGTGTTCAGTGAGTGGAGAACGGGATTGGAGACGTAGGTAAAGAGAATAAAACTAATAATAACATAAAGTAAAAGAAGCTCACATGTTTGGTCTGTATAGTCCGTTTTGTTTGTCTGTTTATTTTGGCTACCAGTGCCATGTCCTGTGTTTTTGTTTGTCTTACAACCGTTTATTTTCTGTCTGTTCTGTTCACTCATTAAATGCTGAGCGAAGCCGTTATCTCAGCTCCACCAAACTCCATCTCTCTTGTTGTTCATTTCCTGGCTCTGGTCTGACGCCACCCAGTCCGGCCGTCTTTGTGACACACACATACAAAACATAGCTGTACCACACATACAAAGCTGTACCACACATACAAAGCTGTACCACACATATAAAGATGTACCACACATACAAAGCTGTATCACACATACAAAGCTGTATCACACATACCGGCACGGCTCTCGTTGCGCTTCTGCAGCTTCTTTTTTTTAAGCACCCAAAGAAAAAACAACTCTAGAAAAAACGGCAAATATCCTTAAACGGGATCTCTTTGGCAAATCATGTTTTTAAAACCTTCTTTCTTCCCCTTCAACATAACTAATTGAACTTTATTAAGTTGATATAATCAGTAAAAATATATGCATTATAAAGACATTCCAGATACAGCTGTACCATTGGTCTATTAATTTTTGAACACCATTTGTTTGCGCATCTTTTGGCAAACTGGGTTAATTAATAAGAATAATTAATAAGAACTGTCTTTCGTTGCGTCTGATGTCAGTAGCACGACTCGGCTCTGCAGTGGAAAAACAACCCAGCCTCTCCTTAACCGCCCCGTAAGGGCTCGGTACTGCCCCAGCACAGCTCAGTAGTACAGTGGAAAAGAGGCATAAGAGTAGAAGTGAATGCACCAGGAAGAGATTTGTGTATACAGTGTTGATATAACCCATACACAGATGTTGACATTCCTATAATTCTACTATCAACGGCTTTATTGTTTATATACAAGATTGTAAGAAATCCAGCTATACTTGCTTTCTATTCCAATCGATATTTAGTCCATTATGATTATCATTGGAGAGGGAAACTGTTGATGAGGAGAATATCATTAAGTGGCTGATTAATGCAAGGAAGCACAGTCCTGCTGCTATAACATTGTATATGTAATATGGTTATTAACATTACAATACATAGTTTCAGCATGTGTACCTAATCCAGCCATGTGTACAGCTGAATGACTAACACAGAACAACAAAAATGAGTATCTTGTACAGACATCACTAGTGACAGATTGACAATCAGAGCCTTGTGAGCTGTATGTTCTGTATGTCTGCTATTCAGCTTCTACCTGTTTCCTGTAATAGCTGATCACTAAGGCAACCCTAATGTTCCCTTACACACTGTTCAAATAAGTGCTGCCAAGTCATGCTGTTTGGAAATGTTGGTCTCAGTCTGGAGCCCAGCTGCGGAGTTGAAATGTAAAAGGATTTTTTTTATGTTTTTAAGTAATGTGTGTATATATATATATATATATATATATATATATATATATATATATATATATATATATATATATATATATATATATATATATAAATAAAAGCAGTGTGTTTGATTTTAAGATTTAAACAATAATGCCTTTCATATGTTTATTGGTAATCTGCTGTTCAATATGTTTCCAAGGTTTTATCCTTGAAAAAAGAACTGCAACTGCCTGCCATCATAGTCTATAAAAAGGATAGTACTGTAGATGCAGGTGGGAAAAATAAGTTTCAAGGATGTGATGAAAAACTGAAACTGAAAGATCAAAACAACAACAACAACAACATGAATGGCTTGTAAGTGAATTGTATGTTTAAATTCCTTTTACTCAATCTAATGTCTTTTTTCTTTATTCCCGTTCTCCTGTGTATTGAGACTGGACTCCATGCCCACTCCATCAGGTCTATATATAATTAAAAAAACATTTATTTCAAAATATGATCTCTGTTTAAAAAAGAAAAATGTAAAAGACCATGTTATCGAACGAATAAATTAAAAGATGAAGATTAGTAAATAATATTGTATAATGTATCTCTTTAATTGTAGTGCTTCACATTAATTAATGGCCCGATTCTTCTTTTTTATTGTTATTTAAGCACTTTAAATAACAAGTCCCTAGGAAAAAGATCCAGACACATTAAAGAGCCTGGAAACACTCTCGGGGTGAAGAGAGCTTGGCACTGGGTGCTCCCAATCACACTGAAACAGCTGGGTTCTCACAAAACGTATCGTTAGACATTGGCAAAACCCACAACATACATCATCTTTATCTGCTCCTCTCATGAAAGTTGCTCGCAGTTGAAAATAATGTGTGCCTTACAACGACAGTTTTCAAGCCAAGCTGTTTCGAGTTTAATGGTTTAGCACAGATAGACAAAGCCGGAGCCTAAGCCACTGTGGCAGGCAGAAAGGGGAGGAGGTGGGGTTACATCATGAAGGGTTGTACTTTTTATTTCTGATGGTAGTTTAGGGGAACTTCTGTAAATATCATGGGCCTACACCGTGGCACAACAAAAACAATAGTTTTTCTGTAGCAAATTTGGCAGGTTTACTGAAGCTTCATTGCAAATATGGATTTGGATTTACATTTGTGCATGTGCAAAAAACAGCACAGTTACACTGACGCAGGTCAAAAAAGAGATGCAGTTTAGCAAATATTTCAACCAAGACAAGGTCCAAGCGCCAAGGGCAGAGCCAAGACGAAACCTACATTTGTAACAAATATTGAAAACTTAAGTAACATATTAATTGTGTCAGATTTATGAAATACAAACAGAACAACTTTTTTTAATCAGTCCAAGTGATGGTTTCTTACTATTCAGCAATGTGGAGGGAAGCAGCACTAAAGCAAATGCAACATTGATGACTTATAAGTTTTAAATAATGATTTGCAAAAGATGTCTCCTGAACAACATGAAGAGTCCATGCACTTCGAATGCAGCCTGTTATTTTTTAAAAAGTTAACTTTGATGTAACCAAAAAAGGGCAAAGTGTGTAAAGGAAATCAAAGGCATTAAGCAGCCCAAACCGCTAGCTAGTACTTCAGTCTCTTAAATAATGAATTAGCTGCTCGTATCCTCTGATGGTGCTCAGAGAAAGCACTTCCTTTTGGAATGAAGTAAAGCTTGAATGCACATGAATTATTCATGGATGAGTGTGCCAGTTAAAATGACTCGATATTGGAAGTCAAGTGCAAGATTATCTTCCCGCTGTCAGATATATTGCTGCCTTTGTAATAGTATATTGGGGAAATCAGGATACAAAGGAAATATGAAGAAAAACTGATTTCAAAATTATTAGCTGAGTTTAACTCCTTGTAGTTTTCCAGGTGCAAGATGGGTCCTACACTCACTCGTGCTCTGCAAGATTAACCTGGAATGTCTTTCAAACCACTTCTAGGCAATTATGACACTTCCTGCTATTATCATTTTAAGGTGAACTTCTAAAATAATCAACCAATCAGCAATAATGCCTCTGCTGTGTTACAGGTAGTGGGTTTTTTTTCAGTAACATGTTTTTTCTTCTGTTTTGCTAATAATTTCTAAGGTAACATATCAGAGAGAGAAAAAAAAAACACCACAATTAAAAATGTTGGGGATGCTTTATTTTGAGCGATGTATAAACTTACTTAATTGATGTGCAATTACTCATCTATTTAAATTGTACATGCAGACAGTCAAGAGGTAATGTATGCCATTGTATTTGTGTGTTCATATTCCATATGCATAGTGAGTGTGTTTTATTAAGACAAACCTGTGTTGCATGGTGTTCAGGATACAGGGCATTGATTATAAGACATTCCTGGTGATGCATTTATCATCAGAACATGTTTACAATCATTTTAAACAATACTGAATTTGTCAAAGAAAACTGGGGATTTGTCATCAAACCTACAGTAATGAATTTCTTGATTTCCTCTCTGAAGGTCAAGATTTACATTAAGCACATAGTTGATATGCATAATAACCTTGTAATTATGTGTAAGTCCATGTGTATTTACTAAGTAACTGCTATGTAAATACACAGTAATTAGAGACACAATGTACTTGACGCCAGTCCAAGTCTGCGGGTTGAGGCTCAGGGGGTGTGCGCAGGAATTGAATTTATACAATTAACAAGACCATCCCCAATTAGACTCCTAGGTCAAGCCCAATGAAATATGATAACCCAAATCTGCACAGTTCAAAGGCTCAAACATTAACGCCAAAACCATTTTTTTATTGTTTTATTTTTTGCATTAGCCATATACAACACTGTTAAGGATAAATTGCTTGCCAAATCCCTTTTGTAATTCAGCAGATTATATTGGAGTCTCAAGGATTTATTTAATTATGTATTAAGCTTGTGTCGAGGTAGACCATACAACTCTAAGCCTGATCAAACAAAATGTCTCGCCTGTCTCCAAAATGAACTTGCTTTTGTTCTCAGTGGAATGCAGACACATCTTGGACATAGGATGTGATGTCCCAGCATTCTTGGCTTAAGTATTAATCAAGAAGAAGAAGAAGATAAGATAAGATAAGATAAGTAATGTTGTTGAAGCTGACACCCTGGGATCCTTCAAGAAGCTGCTTGATGAGATTTTGGGATCAATAAGCTACTAACAACCAAACGAGCAAGATGGGCCGAATGGCCTCCTCTCGTTTGTAAACTTTCTTATGTTCTTATGTTCTTAAGAAGAAGAAGAAGAAGAAGAAGAAGAAGAAGAAGAAGAATGTATTTTATTCTGTAACCTTAACATTTTCTCTATCTGTTAGGTTTCAGAAAAGCCTAAGCATATTTTAAAAGTCACTGGAAGACAATATTAAACATGCTAAAAATATTTATCTTTAAAAAAAAAAATGTATTTCAAATTTTCACCTGTCCGTGGGAGTCATGTCTCAGAGACGGAACCAGGTTTTCATTATTTGCATTTTTTTCTCTGCTTACTTTGAGTTATGTAGATGACCTCATAGAAAACTGGATTTTAAAACTTTAACAACTGATTTTCCTATAGGAACTTCAGACTTGCGAAGTCCTGCTTTTGTATAGCTTCCCGGAGTGAATCCAGTGTCATTGTCTCCTGCCATTCATATGCACAAAAAATAAAATAGAAAAATGTAATATTTACAGTGACAGGAGCTTCATCTCAGGAAAGCTAATAACATGCCTTCGGCCCCTGCATTGTACTTGATGTATTAACCAAATACTCCACGAATGTGGTGGGTATTTCATTCACAAGGATGGTCTTAAATAACCCACATTGGTTATTTGGCTGTCCTGATTTGTTTAATAACTGTAATACGGCATGAATGTGCAAAATGTATTATCTATATCTTCAACACATCTGCTTGATGGTCATCAACCTTAGAATCAGTTAACCAAAGCTAGGCAAGGTGTTTACCAGATAGGAGTGGCCAGTCTAGTGTGTAAACCCAAGTGCTGTGAAAAACAATTACAACTTACAGAAATGGGCATGAAACAATATCAATCAAAAACAGTCCATTTTTAAGTAACCACCCGCTTTTAAAGTTGATACTTTCTAAATCTTTTGCTTTTTAAATATGAAGTATGCAATTTCATAATTACCAAGAAGCGCTTCAGAATTCTAATTAAAGAGTATAAAGACCAACTTCTGAAACCATTTTTATTCACTGATTGTTTGATTTAACTAAAACAAAACAATGCAAATAATTCTACCATCTGTTAATCTGTCAAAGCTACCCGAGGATCCTGGGTTTAGTTATGTTTGGTCACCAAGAAATGAATGCAACGCCAAAAGGCCTTTTAGCAATGCACTCAGTCTTCTCCAGTGTAATCTGTAGGTTCTTTCTGAAACATTAGCACATCTCCACTTATCATCATGCAGCAGTTTGAGGTTTAGTACCCTTACATTTACAGAATGCAATTCTGTAATTGTCCAGATGTCAGGAAAAGGGCTTCATTCATCCTGATTTTGGGCAGCTCTTAGATCTCCAAACCAGATCAGAAGGGTGATGATGAAACACGAGGCATCTGGTCCTGCTGAACATGTCATTCAATAAACATGAAGCATGTCCTCCTAAAACGAATTGAAGCCGTTCCTCCTGCACCCCAGAGGAGTGAGGGTTAACATGTGACATCGCTCTCACTCAATGAGAGAGGTGTTACATTTCAGGAGCAGGGCTCTGACTCACACAGACCTATACTGCATCAGCAGTGGCACTTGGTTGGAAAGCTTTACATCACAAGCTTGGCAGTCTCCCAGTCTTGCTCCTACGCTCACTTCTATTTTCCTTCTGCTTACCAAAAATAGCCATGTCTAGATTGAGTGTACTTAGAAACACTGGTGTTCACAAGGAACCAAGATGTCAAACTTGCAGTGTGGTATACAAAGGCTTCACAGGTCACCAAGTTAAAGAAATGTGTTAAAAGAAAAAGGAAAGCCATAGGAACAAAACTGCATGAAAAACTTCTGTTATTTTCCATTACAAAAGGTCCGAAGGCCAAAACTGCTAATGTTATATAAGTACCACACTGCTCTGAACTGAACAACTAGCTGGATCTGACAGAAACAGTTTATTTGAATGCGATGCTAAATACATTTCAAAATACATTCGGAAAAACCTGAAGCCTACGTCAATTCCCATAGCAGAGCCTGATAAGCACCTTTCGCAATTTACTGAATAAAAATTCAACAGTTCAAATATGGACAAGAGCACCGTGTGTTGATTGCTATCCAATTAAAAAAAAAACATGATGCTTCTATATAGGCGGGTGCTCAAACTTTTGTCCACTAACTGTAGGTCCCCTATAGTCCACAATCAGGCTTGCCAACCTCGTCATTTTGTTTTTACTGACATACAGATTTACAGTAGCCTTATTTTACTGACTGTATTTTTTTTTTTACCGACATTGTTTAAAAAAAATAGAAATTATAAAATACATTATAAAATGGGCTAGTTGTGTGTACTTCCATTTCTTTTGGTCTTATTCACTTCTTATGGTCGTACATGGACATATTTGCAGACTAGATCGTTTGCTGAAGCTGGTGTTGTTCTTAACAGCAGTCTTGATAGTCAGAATTCCATTCAGAATGTCTGTAGACAATTACATCTTACATCTGTTTCTACAAGGTTCACCTGAGGAAAAAAAAATAAACTTGTTCTAATCCTGCAGTGTTGTGTGGCAAAGTTAACATATTAATGGCAAGCAAGGCAAGCGTAGGAAAACGTGGCTGTCCGCTATGTGTAGACAAGAGCACAATTTTATGCCAGTTTTCATCAGCTGCCAGATCCATCTGAGATCTATCAAGGCATTCACTTGTTCCTGCATAAATTCCACCTAGGCTATCCATATTTCCAATAACAAATAAGCATTACAAGCTGGACGATGTCTCCAGAGCTCGCTGTGCTTTGTCTAATTGGTTGAAGAACGTGTGTACTCATTTCAGCACAGTATTTTTAATTGCCATTCTTCTTCTGGTACTTTTTACTGCCATCGCCTGTGTAGGTATATATATCATTTGAGCTGATGGGGAAAGACACAAAGTAATAAAAAAAATACCAGATTTTTCTGTTGATCGGAGGTGTGCTTTCCTTGCTTTTCTGTTGATTGGAGGTGTGCTTTCCTTGCTTTTCTGTTGATCGGAGGTGTGCTTTCCTTGCTTTTCTGTTGATCAGAGGTGTTTTTTGACACGCTTCGTTAAAGTAAGTGGTCTTTCTCCAGGGTCAGGGATAATGTTTTCAGCAGTACGGGGCTTTCAGTATCACCACCTTTGACATTAACAGGAGTGGCATTAACTGGTTTTCAGTGTCTGATTACACTATGTAACACAATTTTTGTTCCTGGGTAGTAAGTGTTATTTCCTAATTGCTTATGCCTCAAAAGTATAGAAAATGGCTATTATTCCCCACAAACTTTGCTTTTGTGACCAGGACAGTGATATTTCAAAATATCACTATTTCCAATGGGAAAACGGGCAAATGTGTGTCTTTTCGTTCACGTAAAGTCAGAAAAAAACAACATATGAATCCAAATTGCCCAAAAATTTAGAAGTGAGTAGTTTTTCGAGATTTACGATTATACTGTATTTACAGTATAATCGTAAATCTCGAAAAACTACTCACTTCTAAATCTTTTGTAATCATTTTTGTATTACTTTAGTATAAATACATGTTAATTTGGATTAATATGTTGTTTTTTTTTTACTTTATGTGAACGAAAAGACACACATTTGCCCGTTTTCCCATTGGAAATAGTGATATTTTGAAATATCACTGTCCTGGTCACAAAAGCAAAGTTTGTGGGGAATAATAGCCATTTTCTATACTTTTGAGGCATAAGCAATTAGGAAATAACACTTACTACCCAGGAACAAAAAAAAAAAAAATTTGTTACACAGTGTTATTAGTCTCACCTTCAACACCTGTGTGAGTTACCCTGTAATTAAAAACAAATAAACAAAAAACATCAGCAGATCAATAGGTATCTTTCAAGCTGTATAGCATAACATTAACTGCTCCTCATGTTTATATCCCAATTCCATTCATAACTATTTGCTGGCAATAAAATAATACAATGTTATAGTGCTTTCCTTTAGTCAGTTGGAAATGTGTTTAGCTTTACCCCACAAGATCTCAAGCCCCTGTTACAGGAGAGGAAACAACTCACTGTTTTTTTAAGAGCAATGCTTCAAAGCATAGAATGTAAAACAGTTCCAGAAGCCCTTACAGGAGGGCTTCAATTATATAATACTATAGCAAGAGTTCAGTCCTCACGTGGTTTGATTCCATTCAAAGTTGACATTTTGAACTAACCACTCAATACCAGCAAAAAGCCAGAGCCTCAGAATTGCCTTTTACAACTCAAGCCCTGTTTGTCCTCTGCAGCAAATGCTAGTGTTCTATCCAAGGGAGTTTCCTTGGTGCCAGTTAAGATCCCTATCCATCTACTGTCTGTCTCCTATCTGTGTTGGGTTACACTGCTACTTTTTTTGAGGACACATTGAAGTGCTCTCCATCCTCTTCAAGTAATCCCTGTGATGTCCTTATTTTTTCCAAAGGACTGGTTATTGCAAAGGCATGTGGATACAGAGAATCCGTAATGGAGAGGGATTTGAGTTGCTGATGGAAACGAGAGGCTGGAAGCTGTTAAAAGATATTCTTGCAACACGTTTCCTATATTACAGGTTTTGTTCCTCTCATACCCAGCGTGTGAAAAACGACATCAGAGGAGAGTGGAATGGCCAATAAAACCTGGATGACTTTATTATGACAAACAACCTCAATACTGGTACTTGTCACCTGAAACACTGTACTGTATGTGTCAAATAAGGGCTTTTCAAAGTGTCAATTCAGACAACTGTGATTTAAAAACATTTTATTAACAGACAACTAGACCTGTAATATTTTTCATATGCTTTATTTACTTGGTTGTTTGGCGTTCGGTGTAAGGTGAGCGAATTTCTTCGGCAGTGTTGACAGATTGACAAGGCTGAATGGTAGGAGTAGGTTGAGGAATAAAAGGACAGTCACTTGGGAGATTAGGGTTAAATTGCCCTGCCTTGAGTATTGTTGGTTACCAACTGATTGACAGTTGAAATGAATGTGGAGCTGTCCTTCTGGTCCAACTGAATTAAAGGCACTTACTATAAGTGAAGCAAAATTGTTTTTTGTTTTTATTTCCTAACTTAACAGATTTTTTTCTTTTTTGGAAACAAAAGAGTAAAATGACTCCCTCCCTAATAAGTGTGAGGAAACCAATTCCAGAGTACAGTTTATGTTCCTTGTTGCCAATGTCCTTTATTTGCATGATATATTTTTATGTATAAGTTGTAATAAGAATGAATTTGAACATGGTCATTTTTTATTTGATCCACTCGTGCTAGACTTGGTTCAGAGATGATTCAGAGATTCAACTAGCTAGTTCAGCTGTGAGGCTGTTAGAGTTAAGCTATTAAAAACACAAACAGCCATTAAAAACAAATAAATAGATGCTGCAAATTTCCATACTGTTGTGCTGTAGATCTGTTGTTTTTGTAAAGTTTAGGAAGTAAAAAGGACAGCTTTCCCAGTGAGCTCGTAAGTGCTTGCTCTCTCTTTCGATGAACAATTGCTGCCTGTCTGTTTCAGGGATTCATTGGACGCTTGTGGCACTGCTTCGCCCGAGGCTGCAAGGAGGACTGCAGAGAGGGTGGGGAACACAGAAACCCAGCAGGTTAACAGCAGCGTCCTGGTTCATGAGCAGAGAATCATTTTTTTTAAATGACTGACCTTTCTGATTTGCTTCCAGCTCGAGTCACATAGCACTGCCGATGTCTGCAGAACAAAAAGCTGTTCTGTCAAACCGCAGCCCTCCTGGACATTAACAACGGGGCTTTAAATGAGTGGAATGTTCACCATCCAATTTAGTACAGACTTGAGGTCAATTAAAATGCTCATTTTACCCTGACCCTATAGTTATTTTGTGAACTGCTTTTTAGAGGCCAAAGGAAAACGTGCCTTAAAGGCCATGCTAATCAAATATTTCCTATGCATTTGTTGTGATTTTAAGTAGACTGAATTAAAACTCATTATCACTTGATTTATCAAAAACAATGGGTAAAAGAAAGTGGGTTCTATGCAGGTTTATTCAGTATAATGAATCATGTGTGAAGTTCTCTTCTTGTCACTGCTTTTGAGAAACCCCCTCCATCCTGTATCTCATCTGTCTTTTTTAGTGTTTTTTTTTTTTTTAACTGTCAGTGCATTAACCCCGAGCACGAGCCATTCTTAAAGGGTGATTATTTTAGCTTCTGATGTACTCTTTAAACTGGCTTTACTGTATTGGGCAAGAAATTTTAATTGTTTAATTGTTTTAATAGTTTACCTCGGTGCAAGTGCTGGAGTGGCAAAGCCCCCTGCTGGAATGAGGGTGATTGACAGCTGATACATTTCCCTGGAGAAGTCGGTGGGTATCCTGTGCATTCTTACTCAGTTGTGGACCAGGCTTGCTACAGAAGGCCCAGGTTCCCCAGGTGGTAAATGTGTGTTGGCTGTGCTTATTTTATTGTCATTTTGTGCAACTTTGTTTTAGTTAAACCTGTCTGAGGTGCTTATCTGGGTAACAATCTGTGTTGCTATTATCATGTATCTATTTTTTTATATTTTTAAGTGAAACTCCTAACATGGCAGAGTCAGAACTACAAATACAAAATGTTTATTTACTAAACTACCCCCTGCCAACTGTCAGTTTTCCCCTGACAACAGGAATTGTGACACATCTACAAAAATAAAAACACTTCAAAGAAGAGTTCAGATTTCTTCACCTCCTGTTGTTTATCGTCATTTTAACTGCCACAATTTAAAAAGAGCCCCTGCCCTGAGAGTGAGCAGGTCAGTGCAGGTAGGAGCTTGAGTGGAAAGGACTGAACACATTTTCTTATGAGACTCCTGCATTCTGCCTGCCTGACCATTGGCCAACCTGTCGTAGGGTGCCCAAGCAAAGGTTGCATAACGATGACCTGCAGACTCACAAAGTAATTGTACCCTGTCAGGCTCTCTTACTTGATTTCTATTTAATAATAACAATACCATATTAACTACTCTGCAATGAAGTAATCTTATTGATCACACGCACTACTGATCCAAAAGCTGGCTTTGCATATTGAATTGTAACTAAATGGAACCAGCAGGTGGCAGAAATGTTTGGGACACCATTATATTAGCAGTGCAATAACTTGAAGAAATGCACATTGCACACATTTTGGCCTTCATACGGTAGAAGAATGGGCTTCAGTTGAGTGCTGGTGTGTATTGGTTCATCACTGTGATACTGTTGGTCTGTCTAAATATAAATGTGTTATTATTGATTCTATCAATAGATCATGCTATAGTAGCTAGCCTTGCGCTGCCATTGTTACTTTGGTAATTGCAGTGCAATATTGAAGTTCAGCTGTTAAGATTGACCTTATCATATATATATATATATATATATATATATATATATATATATATATAGAGAGAGAGAGAGAGAGAGAGAGAGAGAGAGAGAGAGAGAGAGAGAGAGAGAGAGAGAGAGAGAGAGAGAGAGAGAGAGAGAGAGAGAGAGAGAGAGAGAGAGAGAGCGAGAGCGAGAGAGAGAGTGAGAGAGAGAGAGAGTGAGTGAGAGAGAGAGAGAATTATTATTTTGCCATTTATTTATTTTATAAAAACATAGCCTAAAAACATATTCACAACATTTCTTGTGTCCTCTAATATTCTCAAGAGGACTAAGCAAACTGATGTGAATTCCAACCTGCCCCCATTATGTTCCACAATTTCACTCAGCACTGCTCTCTTTGGTTTGGGCAATGCTGACTTGTTGTTTCTGTTGTAGGGTTGATTCATGTGAAGTGGTGCTGTTTTAAATCTGTCCATGTCCCGTCTGAAGTCCTAAGGCGACGTTACCTGTTGTTATCTTAATAAATGTGCTTGTTGCAATGATTGAATTAGACACAGCCTCACTCCCACCACAGGACCTCACTCCCAGCCGAGGCAGTTCTGTCTCTCCAGACGGACTGCAGCAGGGAGGTTTGTGTTAAGGCCATGGCAACCAGCTGTCAACCTCCACAAACAGGCTCTCTGATTTTCCTATCTCAGCACCTGAGCTTATCTAGTTCTGGTTGTGCCATGCAAATCTTATTATGCATTTCATCTCGTGAGAATTTAAGGAATACTCCATTTATTTTTTCTCTTGAGCAAACTGCACTGTACCCACCGCAAAGGTGGTATTCTCAGCATAATGTTGAATTTGTCCCTTTCAAGAGCCTAAACAAGGAGCTTCTTTGAGACTGTTGGATGTTTAACACTATTCACTATTTAGCATGTGGTCAATGACCACTTACATGAGGCTTCAGCCTGTTGATACACTTCAGCAGGCAACAGGACAGATACAATTGGCTCCTGTGACTTATTATAGAGGAGTCTCATAGGCACAACTGTTTAATTACTGCCATCATAATCAGCTTTTTTTCTTTTTAAATGTGTGCCTTTTTACCAGATGAGAAACTGGCTCTGTATTCTACCTGTATTTTACTTATTCATTTATTTATACTTTGTAAGTTACCGTCAATAGTGTGTTTTGTTATCAACATCTTGCAGAACACACAAGTTTGCTAAAACACTTGTCTCTTTTTTATGGTAGTTTGGCTGTGTGACAGAGAGGGCCCTGTCGCTGGTTCTTGTGCAAATGTGTGCAGCTGGGACGTGGAACGGAGACGTGTTGCTAGGCAACTATTTGAGCAGGTGGGAGGTCTGGATTGGCTGTCTGAGTGGTGGGAGGGGAGGGCGTACCCAGGGAGGCTGTGCCACAACTCGAAGCAACTGCATCACCATGCTACACAGAGGGGCACTTTGTTGAAATCGAGAAAGAGAGTGTCCACTCTACCTGTGAAGACTATAAAGCGTCTCAACACCCATAACACTTCCCCTTGTTACAGGCTGGTATTGAAATGGATGGAGTAAATGTCTATCACTGGGTTTCCACGCATATTAAATTGATCACATATTATTTTTAGTACTATTCTCTGTTCATTCTCACAAAATAATTGTCAACATAATAAATGAGAGGGCTCACAAAATTATCATTGTCAGTATTAATAGAAACTCAAAAACTCAACAGTAAACTGCCTGAGCTTTTCAAGAAACCTTTTTATCTATTGTCTGATATGCATAAAGTGAACAGGTGTGGATGATGGAGAGAGCAGATACTGTAGTATTAACATTTATAAGTACATCCCATTAGTAATTCATAAGATTGCAAAGTTGGAAGATGGAGATTTTTTCCCTATTTAGAAAAGAAAGCTATTCTATTTTTATAACATAATGTTTTCATACAGAAATAGTTTGAAAGTGCTAACTTAAAGCAAACCTTCTGGTTAAACATGTTTTGTTATGGGTCTCAAGGTTATAGGTCTTGTTATATTTTGCTTTCTAAACCGGTGAGACTGTCATGAAATGGAATAATAAGTCATTTCAGGGTTATTACTTTGTTTATTCACATGGGCGGTTCTGCACTTTTAGGCTATTGGATGTTCTTATAATAAAAATATTAGTGTTTTTACATTGTTAACATAGCCATTTACATCTACTGTGTTTTTGTAATTTTACCTTCTTATGTACTTTAGTAGAATTTTTCTATTGTTTATTGCATTTTTCACAACTTGTTTTGTAACCTGTAATTTAGTCCTCTTGCCAGACTATGTCGATATAGCCTCCACAGTGAGCCATGTAATGAGTCAATAAACAATCATCTCATTACATTACTTTAACCATTTGAATGGCTAATCCCATTATACAAAGTACGTATCAGCGAGTGTGAGGCGAGAGTGTATTAAATAAGAACATAAGAACATAAGAAAGTTTACAAACGAGAGGAGGCATTCGGCCCATCTTGCTCGTTTGGTTGTTAGTAGCTTATTGATCCCAGAATCTCATCAAGCAGCTTCTTGAAGGATCCCAGGGTGTCAGCTTCAACAACATTACTGGGGAGTTGATTCCAGACCCTCACAATTCTCTGTGTAAAAAAGTGTCCTCCTATTTTCTGTTCTGAATGCCCCTTTTTCTAAACTCCATTTGTGACCCCTGGTCCTTGTTTCTTTTTTCAGGCTGAAAAAGTCCCTTGGGTCGACACTGTCAATACCTTTTAGAATTTTGAATGCTTGAATTAGGTCGCCACGTAGTCTTCTTTGTTCAAGACTGAACAGATTCAATTCTTTTAGCCTGTCTGCATATGACATGCCTTTTAAGCCCGAATAATTCTGGTCGCTCTTCTTTGCACTCTTTCTAGAGCAGCAATATCTTTTTTATAGCGAGGTGACCAGAACTGAACACAATATTCAAGATGAGGTCTTACTAGTGCATTGTACAGTTTTAACATTACTTCCCTTGATTTAAATTCAACACTTTTCACAATGTATCCGAGCATCTTGTTAGCCTTTTTTATAGCTTCCCCACATTGTCTAGATGAAGACATTTCTGAGTCAACAAAAACTCCTAGGTCTTTTTCATAGATTCCTTCTCCAATTTCAATATCTCCCATATGATATTTATAATGTACATTTTTATTTCCTGCGTGCAGTACCTTACACTTTTCTCTATTAAATGTCATTTGCCATGTGTCTGCCCAGTTCTGAATCTTGTCTAGATCATTTTGAATGACCTTTGCTGCTGCAACAGTGTTTGCCACTCCTCCTACTTTTGTGTCGTCTGCAAATTTAACAAGTTTGCTTACTATACCAGAATCTAAATCATTAATGTAGATTAGGAATAGCAGAGGACCTAATACTGATCCCTGTGGTACACCGCTGGTTACCACACTCCATTCTGAGGTTTTTCCTCTAATCAGTACTTTCTGTTTTCTACAAGTTAACCACTCCCTAATCCATGTACATGTGTTTCCTTGAATCCCAACTGCGTTCAGTTTGAGAATTAATCTTTTGTGCGGGACTTTGTCAAAAGCTTTCTGGAAATCTAAATAAACCATGTCATATGCTTTGCAATTATCCATTATCGATGTTGCATCCTCAAAAAAATCAAGCAAGTTAGTTAGGCACGATCTCCCTTTCCTAACTGACAGTAATTTATGTGTACAGAAATAAAATAATGTATTTTTATTATCTATACACAACACAATAATTAAATAACAAAAGAAAACAAAACGGCGTGAGGGAAGGAGTGCAGGGATGAAATCCAAAACAGTTCGTGAGAACTCGTCTTTAATGCGCCAGGTACCATCAAGTAATCCTAGCATTTGAATCCTTCATCGTGTCTAACCACTTTAAAGAAGCGTGATCTGTGATGAGTACAAAAGGTCGTCCCAGAAGATAGTATTTTAAAGATTCCACTGCCCATTTCACTGCCAGGCATTCTTTCTCCACTACCAAATACCTCTGTTCTCTGGGCAGTAACTTCCGACTGATGTATAGTATCGGGTGTTCTATACCATCTCTCTCCTGGGACAGAACCGCCCCCAGACCAGTCTGCGATGCATCTGTCTGCAGGACGAACTCTTGGCTGAAATCCGGGCTTATTAATGCTGGGGCCTGACTCAAATTAGTTTTAATAGATTCAAAGGCTGTCTGACACTCTGCACTCCACTTAACTTTATTTGGAGTGTTCTTTTTAGTGAGATCAGTGAGAGGGGTCGCTATAGTGGAAAAGTGCGGAATAAAGCAGCGGTAATAACCAGCCAACCCTAACAGTGATCTCACCTGGGTTTTCGTGGTAGGTACCGGTGAATCCAACAAAGCCTGGACTTTTGAAACCAACGGTCTCACTCTACCCTTACCCATTATGAAACCTAAATATTTAGTTTCTTCTTTTCCAATAGCGCACTTTGCCATGTTCGCTGTGAGACCCGCCCTCCTCAAAGACTGTAAGACGGCTTCTAATCTAGTCAAATGTTCTCTCCAGGAAGAACTATAAATGACTACATCATCGATATACGCAGCTGCATACTCTCGATGAGGTTGTAAAACCCTGTCCATTAGTCTCTGAAAAGTAGTAGGCGCTCCATGAAGTCCAAACGGCATAGTACAAAATTGAAAAAGACCCTCTGGGGTTGAAAATGCCGTTTTCTCACGAGAGGCTTTCGTTAATGGAATTTGCCAATATCCTTTCGTCAGATCCAGAGTTGAAATAAACCGAGCTCGCCCCAGCTTGTCTAAGAGTTCATCTACTGGAGGCATGGGATATGCATCAAACTTGGAGATAGCATTCACCCTCCTAAAATCGATACTTAATCGTAGTGACCCATCTGGCTTGTCTGTTGGTACTATTGGGCTACACCACTCGCTTCGGGAAGGTTCAGTTACCCCAAGTTTCAACATACACTCCACCTCCCTTGAACATTGGTGCCCAATCCTTTTATTATTTATGTACAATTATTATTATTATTATTATTATTATTATTATTATTATTATTATTATTATTATTATTATTATTATATATTTTTGCATATGTGTGTGCAGACAGACGAAAGCTGTTCGACATTATTGCTTATTGTTTGAGACCGGCAAAAAGTCAGTCTCGTAAAGTGTAGCTGGCATGGATGGGGTTAAATTTCCGTCCCAATACCTCAATGGAATGTGGCTGGAGCCTTAATAAGGTAACTAAGGCTCCAGCCACAGTATAAAAGACCCACTCCGGGTTCAGAGTAGAGAGTTGTGAGGAGAACAAATGCTACCAAGCCAGCAAAGAAAGGTACTCGTTTTTGTAAACGTATCAGTATTGTTTGTGTTCGTTTTGTTTTGGCCCTTGTGCCCTTTCTGTTTCATGCAAAGTCTTTTGTTTTGTTTAAATATTTATTTAGTTTATTTATTAAAGACAAGCGCAGCAGCGCCGTTTAGTCCAGTACCATCCTGTGTTTGTGTCACCACCCACACGCACCACTCTAGCAATCCATGACAATGTAACATGGAACATATATTACACTGAACAAAAGTATAAACGCAACATGCAACAATTTAAAAGAATTTACAGAGTTACAGTTCATATAAAGATCCTTGTGACATAGGGCCGTGCATTATCATGCTGAAACATGAGGTGATGGCGGTGGATGAATGGCACGACAATGGGCATCAGGATCTCGTCGTGGTATCTCTGTGCATTCAAATTGCCATCGATAAAATGCAATTGTGTTCGTTGTACGTAGCTTATGCCTGCCATTACCATAACCCCACCGCCACCATGGGGTACTCTGTTCACAACGTTGACATCAGCAAACCGCTCGCCCACACGACGCCATACACGCTGTCTGCCATCTGCCCGGTACAAAACCGGGATTCATCCGTGAACAGCACACTTCTCCAGCGTGCCAGTGGCCATCGAAGGTGAGCATTTTCCCAATGAAGTCGGTTACGACGTCGAACTGCAGTCAGGTCGAGACCCTGGTGAGGACGACAATCACGCAGATGAGCTTCCCTGAGACGGTTTCTGACAGTTTGTGCAGAAATTCTTCAGTTGTGCAAACCCACGGTTTCATCAGCTGTCTGGGTGGCTGGTCTAAGACGATCCTGCAGGTGAAGAAGCCGGATGTGGAGGTCCTGGGCTGGCGTGGTTACACATGGTCTGCGGTTGTAGGCCGGTTGGATGTACTGCCAACTTCTCTAAAAACAAATTTGTGCACAAAATTTGAGAGAAATAAGCTTTTTGTGCAAATGGAAAATTTCTGAGATCTTTTATTTCAGCTCATGAAACACGGGACCAACACTTTACATGTTGCGTTTATATTTTTGTTCAGTGTACATTGTATTTTATTTCCATGGCCGTTAAATGAGCAGGCATTTACTGTAATGCTTGACTTTGTAGAGTTCATTCTTTTTTCCAGAGAGATTCTTCGGTATCTGATTGATTGTTTCTGGTTTGAAATATGCAGTTGAGTGCTATGGAATAAAAGTCCTGCAGAGCAGATAAAAAGCTATATCATAATGAAAAGGAGCAGTTGCACTGTACAACACTGCAGCGGTTCAATTATGATACACGCTTTAACTATAAATAGTTTTATGCAGGAAAAACCTTTAATTATTTTCACTAAACATAAGTTTGTTTTTGTAAGAGTACAACCACAGTATAACCATGCCTGATTGTAGCTTGTAATTAACAGTTTACCGAATCGGGGCAAATTTAACAGCAGGCTGACAATGGAGTTTACTTAATTGTTTAGATGTGAGGCCTACTGTACTTCTTTAAATAGAATGTGTTAACCCATTTAATACTTACTTAATATAGAAATACAGAATAATATAACACAATTACAATCACGTCTCTGTGTTCCACAAGATAATGCTGTTTTGGGGTCCTGAGACAAAGTTATGGGGATCTGAGTCTAAAGCTATCATAATGCATCATCACAATACCTGCCCTTGGGCAATTGTCTGCATGCTAAATCAAGCAACAGAGGGCCTACAGTGCACATTCACATAATGAATACAAGGGGCACTCAAACAACGTTGGCTACAGTTTGCAGCTAGAGAAAGGGGCTACTGTATAAGCAGTCTTAAATACATACTTAATAACGCTTTCTTTTTTCATTTATTGCAACAAAAAGGGTTCTGCCAGAGAAATAGCAGAGGCGTCACAAGCTGCTTTACATACTGATCATATAATAATAATAATAATAATAATAATAATAATAATAATAATAATAATAATTTAAGGGAACAGACCTTTTGGCAAAACTATCTTCCTGGTGTTTCATATGAAATTAGAAGTCTTACGCTACAAGTCTATATTTATGGAACAATTAGCTTAAACCCTGAACAGCAGACAAGCTGGTAAACACGCAGCTGATAACAGTACATGTGCAGTTTTAGTATTGCTGAAGAGCGGAATCCTGTTCAACTCTTAACAGCCAACTGCACTCCAGAGACACATTTTGACCAAGGCAAGTTGTGCTGTACAGCACAGCCACTGGTCTCTTGCTGAAGTGGTTGATGGAGGATGTCCAGCTTACTGATAGACCAAACTTAAATCTATGACCTCACAGGTCTCGAGGCAAGATTCACGCTACCAACTGAGCCAATAACCGACCGTTCTCCACAGCAAACTTCCCACAGGCTGCTGCACAATACTGTCCCCTTGCCCGTGCCCTGATTCAAGGTAAATTGGGTTATTGGCTTGACCATCTGCTTCAATGCCCTCAGAATGAATTTCGGATCTGCAGCAGTGTAGAGGGGGAGTCTGATTCCAGAACCCATAATGTGTGCATTACATCATTGTCACAGTCTTTTCCTGGTGAAGATCTGGTTCATTTAGTCAGCTCATCAGCTCAGAGGGAGGGCTAACCCTGCTGAACTTGATAAAGCCCTATGTTTAATGCCACTTCCAAAGAGTACAAGTTTGCTCATTTGGAGGTCACCACTTTTTGGGAAAGTTCAGAAATATTTGTCAATCTATGTTAACAGCAGTAGTTTACTTTACTCTCCCCCCCTTCCCAGTCACACAAGTTGTTGTTTGACAAAAAAAAAAAAATGTACCAACAGTTTTATATCCTGTCGTAGAGGAAACCACTGATTTCTTTGTTTAACACATTATCTTTCTGTCTGGTTTCAAAGAAAAGGGAGAGCTGACTTTTTAACAAGAATTTTATACTATATATACACATTTTACCATAGTGAACTTTCAGGTTATTTTGTGTAGTTTATAATGCTTTTTTCCTGTTTGTATTAAAGACAGATTATCTGTAGGCATATTTTTTGGGGGAAGAATTCTGGATATCTAAGAACATAAGCAATTTTACGGACTCGTGCTCATCTGTTCTTAAAGGAACCGAATGATTCAGCATTAAGGTGGCTTGATAACGCTTTCCACTCCCTCACCACTCTTTGCTTAAAGAAGTGTCTCCTACCCACTGTCCTAAATCTGACTCCACCTAATTCCTAACTCTGCCCTCTGGACCTGGTTTTTGAGCCGTGCTTAAAATATTGGCTAGGGTTAACTTTGTCAACTACTTTTAAGATTTTAAAGACTTCAATCAAGCCCCTCTTCTTTGTTCAAATCTAAATATACTTAATTGGTTAAGCCTATTTTTAAAACTCATTCCATGAAGCCCTGGGGTTAGCCTGGTTGCTGTTTGTGGGACTCTCTCCAAGGTTACAATATGCTTTCCATATTGAGATGACCAGATCTGAAGAGAGTATTCAAAGGCCAGTGGATTACACAACCTCATCGTAACCACCTTTGATTTGTACTCTACACTTTTGACTATTTAACCAAACCATTGGTCTATCAGTTTAGCACATTTTACTGTGATTACATGTACTTCAACCATTGTTGCCTATGCCTTTTTCTGTACCGTTTCATCATGATAAAGCACTTTCAGTATGATCTCAAATATTAGCACACTCCAGCTGTGTGCTGCCATGACTGGTGATGTCACAACTTTTAAGGCAGATCATCACATATCTCAATCTGTGGCCTTGTTCTGGAGGGAAAATCTCATAAATCAGCATGCATTAGTTAACACTAGTCAGCCTTTCCAAAGAAATATTATTACATTCCAGGGAAAATCAAATGTACTCAGACACTAGCAAGCACAAGGCGAACATCATTTGGAATTGTACTCCAGCACTTCATGTAACCTTGTTCAGTATCTGTTTATCAGGAATGCTCTTGGGAATAAGCTATCTAAACATATTCCAAAATGTGCTGCTACATTACCTGCACACAGGGGCAGACTGAATAATATTATGGTCTCCTGTTTCCTCCTTGTATCCACTTAAGTCTGAAGCCTGATGAGTCCAAATTAATTAATAAGGTGTATTTGTTCCCCACCATAGCAACATCAACACACAGACTGGTTAAACAGCAGCTCCTTGGGTTATATCATGGAAATATCATGATTCAAGCACATTTGGTGACATTTAATTAGTAGTTTTATTAAAAATTAATCATGGGGAGGTAGCAGTGAGCTGTGAGACAAACCCATTCCGTTATGCGTCTTGATATAGTGTCTCTTGATATTCACTAACTTAAAGAGAAAGCAGCTTCAAATCTGTTCCTTTAAAATTGTATAATGTTTCAGTGATTTTTAAAACAATTACTCAAGGTGTTTTGCCAGCCATAGACACAACGTAGGGTGGAACAGACAAGGTGTCTCTATTAGTGAGCTGCACTTCTATCTCATTGACAGGTGTATATATCCAAAGTGATCTTGCTCTTTCCTACATTGCACATCTCTGTTTCACAGTATTTGGGTAAGTTTAAAAAGAACACCTTAGAATGATTGCCAACGTTTCAAAAAATGAAAGCCAGGCAATTGGGAAAGCTGAGAACACGTAAACATCTGAGCAGTTCTGGATCTGGTGGGCTCAGCTTAACCCTTAGAAAGGTCTACTGCGGTGCACTAGTGAACTTTTTATTATTATTTTAGCATCAAGGTGGAAGTGAAGCATTTTTAAAGCATGGTTAACTTTAAAATTATACAAATGTATCTAGATTAACTTTTAATAGGAGTTATGATATTATGATATAATGATATTATGATATAATATTGTTATGAAATGTACTCTACACAAGTATAGCTGCAGGAATAACACATGCAGCTATGTTCGCAGTCCCTAACTAGCATGATATGTGGTTGTCTAAGGTTAGGGCAAAAATATGTTGTGAGAAACCAACCTTTAGACATGCAGTAGTCTACCAACTAGCCACATGATTTGATGCAGTTAGGGGTAAAGAACTGACTAAATATGAAAACTTCCAGCTATGTTATTACTGTATATATTATAATGGGACCAGTCCTTCTATGTAGAAGTATCCAAGAGAAATGCCTATGGTAGTTAGAATGTACGCTGGGGTCTAGGATACAGTATGTTCTGTGCACTCTAAGATGACGGGTACCTGAGGGAACACTGAATGAAATTACATTTATATACCATTTCTGTTTTTTTATTCATACATATGCCTTTGCAGGAAACTCATAGATTGTTCAGTAGTAATAGTACAAACCTGATCCTGTGAATGAACTGCACCTTTTTTTTATTCCGCTATATATCTCTGTATCACAACAAAAGACTAAATCCACATTCCCAGAAAAGTGATTGCTTTATTGCAGCACCCACATATAAAGATTAATGACAGCCTCTTCACAAAGATTAATATCTGCACCTCACAGCTGCAATAAAATCCTGAAACCATCTCACAGAGCAGCCGGCAAGAGGAAGCTGAGGGAGGCTTAGTAAGATTACACAGGGAGGAAAAGACCAATAGCAGTCATATTTTCCGTATAAAATTTTAAAGCAGTGCTGTGCTGCCTGAGCCGGCTTGCTTGAATGCAATAACAGAACGATGCTTTAAATCTAAAGAATACCTGCCTCCAGAAGTCACAGTGAAGACAATACAAGCTTGTTTTTGCTTGTTGTTTCTATCAGATATTCTCAGCATTCTCATTTTCACTGGTTTTGGTTTTCATTTCCTTTTTAAAAAGTTATGAATTTCCGCGGTCATGAAAGGTGAGGAACAATGGCCCTGGCAGCAGGGAGGCACCATGAAAGCACATCTCAATTCCTACCTGCCTCACGGATCCGGGATTGCATGGGAAATTGTGTGTTGGTTTTGACATGTGGACTAATGTCCTCAGGGGCCCAGATCATTTCATTTGTGACTTGATATTATCCAGGTCTCCAGAGGGGAAAGGCATGAGAAGTGAGTGAATTAGCCTGCTTAACCTCTAAGCCCAGATCATTCTGACAGGCACCGCTGTAGACTCAGGTACATTTTAATCAGGCATCCCATGGTAACTTTGGTAACAGTCCCACTTATAAAACCGGTTGCTTACAAGTCTAATCCTGCTACTGCACAGAAAGATTCCAGTAGATTGTTAGACGGTAACATACAGACCTAATTCATATTTTGTTTCTGAATTGTGGACTAGAACGTGTCCATAGGGTCCCATTATAAATGTATATAGAATATGATTTTAATGACAAATGCCCCTAGTTAGTTATATTTAAACACACTCAATTAAGTCATGTTCTGAAATGAAGGCAAAGGCACACAGAGAAAGAAAAACATTCTAACAGTGTAAAATAACTAGAAAGCTTTGAGTCATTTCTTGATAGGGGTTTACATTATGTTTGCCTCCCTAGGGACTTTAAAATAGGGTCCCTGGGGTTTATATTTCATAGGTAAAAAGTAGAGATTATTGCTATAGTTCTACATTGTTTCATATTTTAGTTTAAAATCCACTGAACTGGAGTTTTATGCACTTACCTACATATATGTGTTTTGAAGTTTCTACCGGCTTCCCAACTTGAACCTCTATAAAGAATGTGTGATTATATTTTAGAATAAGGACCCCCTCAGGGTGATCTCCAGTTAAGATTAGGAAATGATTTTCATATGATTTATAAAACACATTTGGTGCAGTGCACAAGATAGTGCCAGTGTTACCTAAGCTAACTTTTCAGATCCAGCAACTGAGATCCAACTCCCAACACCAACACACCCACAGAGATATAAACACTTACACGCACCTTTTCACAAACTCCAACTGGAAGCAGACAGGCCACCATGTTGGCTATAGAGATTGCCCCTGAGGATGCCTTGGGAACTGAATGTGAAGGCAGCTCTGCTGGAAAATATGAGAGGCATTCTTCACTGAGGAATGTTCTCATGTGAAACATGCTTGAAAGACTGTTACAGCACAGACCAAAAGAAACAAACAGACAGACAGCAAACACGAGCACCAGGGCTTTGCTTCAGAGGCACGGGGAGTTTATATAAAAGGTACACTGTCCTACTGAGTTGGGACCTATTGGACCTGCTGAACTGCTGCCAAAGAATCGTAGTCATCTAACGGGAAGGAGTGAGATTTTGTATTTCAGTGTTTCAGGAGCATGTCTTATTAGTGTCACTTACAGTTTGTTATGAGCATGTATTGCCTACATACATAATGTAATAATGAAGCAGCATTGATTGATTACTTAGGGAATATTTACACACGGACAGCATTAGTAACAAGTGTGATCATTCCTGAGGTTTCCAGGTGAGCTCATGATGAGGTGACACCGCGCAGGCTATGGAACTTTAGCAACGACACTGAGGTGTGCTGTCTTTGAACTGAAACAAAGCACATACACCGTGTCTAATTCATAAAACAGCACATTACCTCTGTGACCTAATAATTAAATGTACAAACTGTAGTGCAATTATTATGAATGATTTAGATTCGGCACTGTTTAGATTTTAGATTAATTACACATCCAAAAAATAGATATCAGTTGCTTCCAGTAGTTTATCACAGTGAAGCAATCTGTATTTTCAGATATTTGACACCATTCTTTGTTAAACACGCCTTAAAACATAATAAGACTTGCAGCATGACAGGGAAACAACATTAGGAGCAGACATTATCTCCTCATTGAGTGAGTGGAATACATCCCAATCAAAGAACATTGCAGGAAATATGTGTGACAGTAATACCGTTTGTTATTTGTTTAAAATAACCCTAAATATTTCAGACAAGGAAGACTACAACCAAAAATGAATACTGTGTACTATACCAGCTGAATTCGAGAATCCTAGTCTGATATGTATGCAAATGTATGCAGTCGAACAAAGTGTCATGTGATCCACCAGACCTATATAAGCTATGAGAGAGTGGTGTGCAGCTATTCCATAACAATCATGGGAGACTTCACAAGGGGCAAGAGAGTGGGTGTCTCACTCACTCAACACAGAAGCTACATCAAAAGTCCCAGGTATTCCTGCAATGAAGTATGAGTAAAACCACCATTGCAAAGCGGCCACACGTAGGGCATGATCGATCAAGGCTGCAGACACTTGATGGAGGGCCATCGACCCCTTGGAAGAGATTCAAAGAGGAGCTGGGGAGAAGAAACACTTTCAGAATATTTTGTCTCAATGAGATTGGTTAGCCAAGCCTCCAATTATATACAGGATGCCCCATAAGTTACACATCATAGGCAATGTCATATATTATGCCGATTAGGATGTTCTCTGTTAAATCGGGCGGTCAGAGCTCATTGACTGTTTGGACCACACATCAGAATGATCTGAAATCCTTCCTCTTTGCTTTTCATCCATTATTCCTATGATGCCTGACTTCTTGAACCCCTGTAGATCCTGAGCTGTCGCCTGACAGGTAGTTGTTTACAGTACAGGTTAATAGTCAGGGCTCGACTTTTTCTACTGTAACTTTTTTATTTATTTATTTTAATTTCAGCCACCATATCATTAATGCTGTCATTTGCAAATGACTGTGGTACTTTCAGCAGTACAAAGCAAGTAGAACAATGATTGAGTACGCAGGAGCGCCACCGTAATTTTCCAGTTTCCCGCACCGCACTTTATAAAGGAAACTGAGAGCCTGCTGTTCTCGCCTGACCTGTCAACGTGATTTGAGCTATTTAACTCCCACTTGAAGCCGTGTACAAGCTGGAAAAGGAAACACACAATATTACATGGGAGAGTTTCTCCCAGCAACACGTTTGAAAATTACAGACAGTAAAGTGCTGATGTCTGGTCCACCTAATAGATGGGCTTGAGACCAGATTGGAGGACAGTGATTATCATGACACTGACAAGTTAGCTCACTGCATTACTTTGAGTATCAGTGGCTTGAATGCTTATTTGGAGGGTGAGAGCATACAGCATTATACAAACCTTCATTTGCACATGTAAGTATAACCGCACAACAATAAAAAAGAGGGCTTATAGTTAGTGCAAGAACATTTATCACAGAAATGAGCAGACCCAAGTGATTATGTGTTACAGCTACTAGAATGTGTTCCTGAGGTCGTTTTTGGTTCTTAAGCTTCAGTTGCTTATATGATATGAGCTCACTTTTAAAGACATATTAATCAGTGGTGGAATACTTAAATGCATTCCACATTCATTCAGAACTCACTGGGTGGATGGAGGGTTACGTCTTGTAAACAGTTAATAAGTTCTAATCACCCTCTTTTTCTATTCTTTATTTACCTCAATAACACCTTTGGCTTCCTTAAATAACTGATTTTAAAACTTGTTGGATTATGCATCTTGGTAAATTTCCTATTACAGACAAGTTTATGAAACAGATATTATTGCAATACCATAACATATATGGAGTAAGAAACGCCAGACTGTGTTGTTAATTACACCGTTGTAGGTTCTGCTGTCGAGATATGACCAAAAACAAGTAAACTGTCAGTCTGGAGTTTTTGAAGTGTAGTATGCAGCATTGAAGTGTTTAGGCAGAAGCATGAAGAATGACTGAATAAAGTAACCCAATGATAGACAGACTGGGCACAAACTCGGGACCTTGTGCACTGCAGCCATGATACACTATAAAAAAAGCTAGACCTGATACACAGACTTCCCTGCACCACCACGTTTACACCACAGGGGTCAGGCTCGTACCAACTCTCCCTTTTACCTTCTTCAATTAAAAAAACATACTGTAGAAACATAAAAAAGATTTCTACAAGAGGAATCTATCTCAGCAGTATGTCAGGTGCCTGCTCATTCACTTTTAAGTATTATTTGTTTATTTAGCAGATACATTTGTCCAAGGTGATTTAGAGAAACTAGGGTGTGTGAACTATGCATCAGCTGCAACGTCGTCTCACCCAAAAGGCAGAACACAAGGAGGTTCAGTAACTTGCGTAGGATCACACAGTGAGTCACCGGCTGAGCTGAGATTTGAACCAGGGACCTCCTGAGTACAAGCATTTTTCTTTAACTACTGGACCACACAGCCTTTTAACCTTTCAGTCTACATTACAGCCATAGGTGTGCCCCATACATTTTACAACAAGACAACCCCCAGAAACGCTTGCAGTTTACTGTTCCCATGCTTCCAGTATACTGTGATTTTCCATGGTTAACTGTGGAGTTTTTTTAAATGCTTTACTACATTTAAATGGCATTTACCAGGATTTCGCTACTCATTTGCTACACTAAACTCTGATTAAGGACCAGGACAAACTACCAAACCGCTTATCAATTGAACATGGCTGCATGCTTTGTAAGTGTCATTCAATTCCGAATGAACTCCCACTGACCTGGTCCGTGGCTGCCTGCAATTCAAGACAACGCTTTTCAGAACCCTGATCCTCTCTCTCTCTCAGCTCTGTCTGTGCCAGGAACCAGCTTGTAATGTACAGTTTCAGATAATGAGCTGCCCTATCAGTGTGGGGCACTGCAAGGGTCTCTCTGGTGACAGGTCACACAGTCTAGTGGAAGATGAAGCTGTGATAAGACAAGGAGCAAGGAAGCAAGCAAGAAAGAGAAAGAAAGAAAACACGTCTGAGAATTGTGCGGTTGGAGCAGCTGCAGTGACCCACCAGGAGAACTTTTCCTGAGCATTAGCATAAATTCAAATGACAAATGCTCCCTGCTATTCAGAGACTCGTTAATTAGCAGAGGGTAAAGTGCTCGTGTTCGGGTAGAAATGTGTGCTGCCACAGGAATGAACACTTGTGGTGTGAGGCCATAAACAAATGAGTCATGCATGTAAGGTGATTGTACTTATACATCTTCTCTGATTAGGCTGTACTATCAAACACAATGGCCAAATGAGTTAGCCTGGCTACAGAGCAAGTGTGTTTCCTTTACTTTATACTTTCAGGCCAGAAGGGGTGTTTTTTGTCATGTGCCCCGCAAAACTGTCAGAGCCTGGGAAAGTCTTGGGGTGCCCTCTAATGGCCAAAGCAGGTGTTGCAATTTATACACAGTAATAAAGCATACAGTACATGTATAGTAGGGCTTTAATTGTAAAGGTTTAATTTATATATATATATATATATATATATATATATATATATATATATATATATATATATATATATATATATATATATATATCTGATGCATAAAAGGTTGCAATGTATTTGTATTTAATATGACTTCTGAACATGTATAAGAATTGTATATACAGGAAAAGCTCAACTATCCGAACAGCCCCTTGTTAAGCTGTGTGCAGTGCTCTTCTGCCCTGTTGTCATGGGAAATGTGCTATTCAGTCCTCAACCTCTGCTATTTGGAGTACAGGGCACTGCTGGATGTTATGTATTTAAGGGTAAAGGGGTTGTATAATATATTTTTAGAAGGCCTCTTGATTGGGAAATTCGTACAAACAATTTCAAGGTTGTGATTTGATTATCTGAACAACATGGTCATTCAGACATGCCTTGGTACCAAATAAGGGGATAATAGAGGTTCTACATATATAGCTACAATATAGCTTTGAATTTTTGACTGTACTGTACTCAGTAGAATACCTTCTGAAAGTAAGCCCCACATGCCTGTCTTCTTCTAACCAGTTTCAGTTTTGGACATCACTTTCCTATATCTGTCCACACCACAACCTGAAGTATAAATTACTCTTTTAAAGTCTTCCTCTAAGGTTTAGAAGTGGGAATCTGCTGTCTGTATAAAAAATATGGAAAAGCTTCAAACAAAGCCTTGCATGCACTTTCACAATCCATCTCCTTAGCAACTCTGACAAATGGGTAGAGAATGAACTGCATAGCCAAGAATTGTGTGTGTTTATACAGTACTGTGCAAAAGTTTTAGGCAGGTGTGAAAAAATGCTGTAAAGTAAGAATGCTTTCAAAAATAGACATGGTAATAGTTTATATTTATCAATTAACAAAATGCAAAGTGAGTGAACAGAAGAACAATCTACATCAAATCAATATTTGGTGTGACGACCACCCTTTGCCTTCAAAACAGCATCAATTCTTCCATGTACACTTGCACACAGTTTTTGAAGGAACTCGGCAGGTAGGTTGGCCCAAACATCTTGGAGAACTAACCACAGTTCTTCTGTGGATTTAGGCAGCCTCAGTTGCTTCTCTCTCTTCATGTAATCCCAGACAGACTTGATGATGTTGAGATCAAGGCTCTGTGGGGGCCATACCATCACTTCCAGGACTCCTTGTTCTCCTTTATGCTGAAGATAGTTCTTAATGACTTTCGCTGTATGTTTGGGGTCGTTGTCATGCTACAGAATAAATTTGGGGCCAATCAGATGCCTCCCTGATGGTATTGCATGATGGATAAGTATCTGCCTGTACTTCTCAGCATTGAGGAGACCATTAATTCTGGCCAAATCCCCAACTCCATTTGCAGAAATGCAGCCCCAAACTTGCAAGGAACCTCCACCATGCTTCACTTTCGCCTGCAGACATTCATTCGTGTACCGCTCTCCTGCCCTTCAGCGAACAAACTGCCTTCTGTTACAGCCAAATATTTCAAATTTTGATTCATCAGTCCAGAGCACCTGCTGCCATATTTTCTGCACCCCAGTTCCTGTGTTTTCGTGCATAGTTGAGTTGCTTGGCCTTGTTTCCACGTCAGAGGTATGGCTTTTTGGCCGCAAGTCTTCCATGAAGGCCATTTCTGGCCAGACTTCTTGGGTGTACCAGGGTCCCACTGTTTTCTGCCAATTCTGAGCTGATGGTACTGCTGGACATCTTCTGATTGCAAAGGGAGGTAAGCATGATGTGTTTTTCATCTGCTGCAGTAAGTTTCCTTGGCTGACCTCTGCGTCTACGGTCCTCAACGTTGCCTGTTTCTTTGTGCTTCTTCAAAAGAGCTTGGACAGCACATCTGGAAACCCCTGTCTGCCTTGAAATTTCTGCCTGGGAGAGACCTTGCTGATGCAGTATAACTACCTTGTGTCTTGTTGCTGTGCTCAGTCTTGCCATGGTGTATGACTTTTGACAGTACACTGTCTTCAGTAACCTCACCTTGTTAGCTGAGTTTGGCTGTTCCTCACCCAGTTTTATTCCTCCTACACAGCTGTTTCTATTTCAGTTAATGATTGTGTTTCAACCTACATATTGAATTGATGATCTTTAGCACCTGTTTGGTATAATTGTTTAATCACACACCTGAGTATATGCCTACAAAATCCCTGACTTTATGCAAGTGTTCCTAGAAGAACTGATGCTGTTTTGAAGGCAAAGGGTGGTCACACCAAATATGGATTTGATTTAGATTTTTCTTCTGTTCACTCAGTTTGCATTTAGTTAATTGATAAATATAAACTATTAACATGTCTATTTTTGAAAGCATTCTTACTTTACAGCATTTTTTCACACCTGCCTAAAACATTTGCACAGTATATATATATATATATATATATATATATATATATATATATATATATATAACATTGGCCTGTTAATTAATCGCAGTTAACTTTAATTTGTGGGAAAAAATTATTTTCATTGCATGTTAATCGCACTCCTGTCTTGTCCCTCCGAGCATATTGTAATTCATTTCCTGCGGCACCATTTCAGTGCATGCCAGGATTGAGTGAGTGTCGTCATTGTTTGAAAATAGAAAATTAGTCACAAAATCGTATTATGTAGCACTTTATTTATTTATTTTTTTTAACTTTGATGGTTCATTGGCTAGAAAGAGGGTTACTTGTATCAACTGTCAAAGTAAGTTCCAGTATCACAGAAGTGCATCTTGTCTGCTGCACCACCTGCGTGCTAAAGGTGCTTTCACTTCTCAAAATTCACTCAAGTATTTTGTCTGCTACAGACAACAACAGTACAACAGCAAATGAAACCTGTCAGTTTCATCAGAGTACTCTTTTAGAAATGAATACGTTCTCTAATCTACTAACACAATGGTGTGCACCAACAGTAAACCATGTTTAAAAATCAGTTTTAGTCCAGTAGCAGGTCCTTGGATGGGGCTCATTCACAATCTCAACCCTCCATACAAATTGAATCAGAAATAGTGCTTAATTTCAAACTTTTAAGACAATATTAAAATACATATTCAGATGCAATAGCAACAACATTTTTCATGAAAGAAATGAAATGGTATAAAGCTAACAAGTAGCACAGTTTTGTTTAGAATATATTTTAAATGTTTTTATTTAAATAATTTACCTCCTTCCTCAATTTGAATATCACATCACTGCTGCAGCCCACATATCGACTCAGAAGGACTGGAGGTCAACAGGAAACCTCTATTCCTGCTGTCTAGCCAACCGTCTCTTTTACTCTGGGAACCAAACCAAGAGATACTGCTGAGTTGTGTAACCTTCGAGGAGAGAGTTCACGCTGTGGAGCAGTTTGGCGAACCCACCCCAGACAATATTCCTCCCTAGTCCGTGTGAGCATGAAAGCTAAAGAAGCACTCCCTTTGGGTCCACAGTCAAGGTTGTAAACTCAGCGCTACCGGGATTTGAAGCAGCAAGCTCCTGATCAATCCACAAGGTAGCGTCTTTGCTAGGTGAGCCACAAGGTGCCACTGTCATACATTTTCTTATGTTCTTATGAGTTAGTCACAGAAAATGGGCTTTTGCTTTAGATAGGGACCAATAAGTTTTAATTGATCTGTGGTAATTGGTTTGATGATTGATGCATGTTTACTTTGTAACTAGACTGCTGCCAACGAGGCCTCCCTTAATTCAACATAACATATAGAAGTAGTGCTTTATTATTATTATTATTATTATTATTATTATTATTATTATTATTATTATTATTATTATTATTATTATCTAAATGAATAATATATATTTGGCACTCCCTTGGGTATTGATCTGTTGAGATGGGTTGAAACCTCAACACTCTATACCTGTTAATATAGAACAGATTTTGTTGGGAGGAGCATGCTCTTGCTTTGGTGTAGTTCACCGTACAAAATGCAGAGCTTGGGAATAGAAAGTCTCGTTAGTGAGAGAGGCAGTATCTCTAAGATGAGTGCTACTGTACAGTATGGTGTTCTTTTCTTTGTACGCCTCACCAGACTTTCTCAACGACTATCAGCGCGATCAAATTGTTCAATATTTGTTTCATCACTCCACAAAACCTTTGACCAGAATTCATAACCATCATTCAAATGCCATTTTGCAAACTTTAACCGATTGTCCTTGCGACGTTTTCATAAGAGTGGCTTTTTCCTTGGCCTGTGACCATTGAGATCTTCACCATGCATTACTCAACCTATGCTTGAAATGGAAACCCCAGTCCCACTGGCAGCCAATTCACTTTGAATATCTTTGGCAGTCAATCTCGGATTGTTATTAACATTCCTCACAATTCTTCCAGACCGAGGGAGCGTTGTGACATTACCATGAGTCTTGTACTTCTTGATAATAGAAACAATACTTGAAATTGGGATACTCAAATGCTTGGAAATCTTCTTGTATCCTTCTCCACCTTGATGACAATAAATCATTTTCAGATAGCTCTTTACTTTTTCCCCCATATTGACTTATTGGTAATGACAGAAATCACCCTAAGCCTAACCCTTTCATACCCTCTAAAATGTTCACCTACAATCCAGCATTATCTAGAAGACTTTTCTAGAATTAGGTTCTTGATTATCATATTGAAATTTCTAGCACCAAAGCATCAAAGGGTATGAATACTTTTGAATTAGCATTTTCAGAGTTTTACCCCTACAGCTCTTAAGGAACATGTATTCCGCTGATTTATTACTCTTTTCTTTGTTCTCTTTGACACTCTGAGGAAGACCGGGATCAGTAGAAACACGTTAGAGATTTAGTGTTTTTATGTAATAAATTCTTGTTTTTTAACTGAACCAGATGAGTTGCTTTTTAATCAGGAGATGCACTCTACATTTCTTTTGTGATGCATTGCCACTAAAGGAGATCTGTGATGCAAAGTTCCCAAGACGAAGCACCCAGTGATTATACCAAGACTTTCAAATACTTTTGTAGTGCCTGCTGTGTGTGTGCGTGTGTGTGTGTGTATATATGAGTGTGTGTGTGTGTGTGTGTGTGTGTATATATATATGAGAATATATATTCTGTTTTCAGGCTTCAATGTCCAATATAGCAATGCTATATTTCATAGGTGCATGTGGTAAATTTCTGTAAAAAGCCAAGAAGCAAGAAACCTTTATTGGACTCAAATCTACTTCTCGGATATCCAGGAGTTGTAACTGTGTTTCCTCTGTGTGAGTGAATGCTTGGTTTAAGTCTTGGGGGTACATTAAGAGTAATATCCCCACACACGGTTTGCATTAAACTGGGTTATAGCCCATGTAGGTAGTCCATCATTGGTGATTTTTCCTAATACTTATCCAGCTTACCCAAAGTGGGTATAATTATTAGATTTTACCATTCCCAACACATTTAGCTTTTCATCAGGAAAGTGCAATTGCAATAACACTGAAAGTATACATGTTGAAGGGACGTTATATCTCAGTTTTTACATAAACTGTCTGCTTCTCAGCTCATGGGGGCTTCTGTAATGTTTTTGCATTCTCCTTGATTTCCATAACAATGGTTAAAGGCTCCTATCAGGTTTATGTAATTGTCTTTACTTGAGGTTGGAAGTCTGAGCTTGGCATTGATCATTTTATGCAGTCTGCAAGCTTTAATGTCTACCAAAGTAAACCTTATGACATTCTTGTTTGGAGTTTGTTCAGTAGGTTTACTTAGTATTTGTCATAAGTTTGTTCAACATGATAATAATAATTTATTAGTAGGTATGTGCAGTATTAGATTACATTAATTTGGTCCAAGCTCATTCTGTATGAAACCGTATACAATCTTTTTCGACAAGGATTTCAGTTGTTTAAGCCTCACAGACTTCCACAGAAATAAACAAACACCCAAATGAATAAACTCAGTGTGTTGCAGCTCACGCACATAATAAACAGTAAGTGAAAGCCCATCCAACAGTTCTGGTCAGTTCAGTGTTTGGGCTATTAGGGGCTGATTGTTTTTGGATGTTCCCGCGTCAGTCTCCAGTTTTTGTTTTTCTTTTGGGGGGGGTGGGGGGTGTGCCATTTCTTAGAGCTGGCACTTCATTTTCTAGTTGCAGTTGCAGCCTGGGATAAATGTTCTGACTGTACCCACTCTCAAGACACCACTATCCAACACACTTAGCAATTGATTGATAAGGTTTACTGAGATGGTTTCTCTCTTTACAGTACAATAATATCTTTAAAGCCTGGGTAGTAAAAATGCTGTTCAATTATGAACTCTTAAATGTCTTTTCCCATCAAAATGTACCAAAAGGTGTAACAGGCTATTTTCAGCCGCAATGCACTGTGTACGATATAGCATCTGAAAATGAAAGGGTCATTTAAAAGAAGACTTGCTGTCATGTTCAGCCTCTTGTTTGTGCAAGAACTGCTACAGTTCCTTAAACTGATGTTGTTGGTGAGGTTGGCTGTGGGCAATCTAAAACAAACCTTAGATGTTTCCTTTTCAAACAACCCGGACTGTTAGGAGTCTCTTGCAGTCTGGTTTGTTTGAATAAAAAGGACCACAGCAGGTCTTCCAACCGTGCCTGTCAGTTTCAGCATCTTATTGATTTTAGATGGCATCTATACTAGCTTTTAAAGAGCACAAGCAAGGTTTTTCAAATGAAAACAGACTCAGCACACACAGTATTATTACAGCTCCCATTTTCCCTCCATTGAAGGTACTGTGTTTTGGTTCCTTGCTTGTATTTTATAAACTTTATATTTCAAAGATAACCCAATAGAGGTAACAGTTGCTGCTGCTTCCTGGTACAAAATCCCATCTGTGCTGTTGCTCCAGGGTTTTAAATGAAATCAGGCCACATCACATACAGTACAGGTATTGATTAGCTACCACCAGGAGGAAAGTATTTCACTTGCTTGATCAACAGCGCTGTACTTGAAAATGCTATAACCTGTGTGCTTTTTTAATAACACAGGTATATTAAACATACTGAGAATGGTGAAGTAAATGCACAATAGGGAATTATACCAGTATTGATAATGTACAGTACCTTTATTTCATACAATAGTGGTGAATTTGGAAAATACTAAAGTAAACTCATTGACATTAGTTTTGGCTAAAAGTTTTATTTTGAAGACATTTGACATTTGTTTTAGTAGACTTTAAAATGTATACCCTTCTGTTTATGACTGACTGAGCTCCTTTCACATGGAAATGATTATATTGAACCTATGGTCTAGTTTTTTCAACCCTGTCATTTGGCACAGTTGCAAAGGCCAACATCTGCAGGCTGATTATATGGGCATGGAATTCTGTACTCTGTCAATACAGAACTGCAAAGAGAGAGAAAGGACTTCAGTGCTGCCAATCAAAAACAAAACAACTCTTCCACATTATCAGCCAGTTGTGTAGCTGAACTGCCCTCCGTGCTGTAAAAAGAGATATCCCATTATGATATGATAGTAAATAAGACAGGGGCTGGATGGGTGGCTGGTGGGAGCCTGGCTATAAATTACTGTTATTTATTAGCCCCGTCCATGCAGTGACTTGCCACTTTCTCAAAATGTATTTGGAAGTGGGAAGTTTTCTGTTATCTGCCTTAACAATGCTATTATCAGTTGCTGTCAGCTACTGCCTTTTCCACAGGTGCATGGCTTTTGTTTTCCTGCCATGTAATCACAGTAGTAATGATCTGCTGATTGCTCTTTATTATTTCTCCTGTTACTGTGTACAGGACCAAATGCTGTCAGAGTTAGTATATGTGTTGAAAGTGCAAGAAATCTGACTGGTAAACATCATAATAAATTAGTGCTGGTGTTACAACCTGGGAACAGTGGGGAAACTGTTTAGACAGTATCTTTAAAAAATAATAATAACGCTAGCTGTATAAACCTTTCACAAATGCATTGCAGTATTTTGGACAAAGTCACTTTATAAGGTTACACTCTAATTACACAGGGATAATGTTGTAATTACACATATTGTCGTGTAGTTACAATTCAACAAAATGTTTAACTACAAATGACAAATATTTTCAGTTGCTAGAGTCTTCTGGATTTAAACACGGGGCTATTTACCTCTAGCAACATCTAGTAATGACGGGCAGGCTGGTTTGATGTTAATCCAGGTCAGAAGGCAGTAGAGAGAGTCCAGACATGAATTGTTGGTACAAGTACATTGATTTTAGTAGTCAAACACTTAGTTCTATTCTTTAACACACATGTTACAAAGCAAGGCATTTCTATTATGAAGCCCACTTGCTAACAAACGTTACTTTGGATACATACCAGTCACATCTACAAAGGAACAGAAACCAATTAGTAATGGATCACTACTCTATAAAACTACTTACTGTTTTACAGTGTGTATATACAGATTGGTAGATATTCATAAATATTCATACAATTATGTATACAAATTTGGAAAAAAGTATATTGGGAATTGGTATTATTCAGTTCTTTTCATGTGGACGCTAAAGCCACATGTCACAATCCCTCAAAACATGTTTTAACTTTTCTTTGCTGTACTTTTCAATGGTGCACTGCAATAAACATGAATTTATAAGGGCAACCACTAAACTTCCCACAAACATCTGGAATTAAATAATCTGTAGACATTCATAATATGATGAGCTAAATTCCAAGAAATAAAACTAGAAGTGGTGGTGTCATCCCTAAAGGCAAATTTAATGCAAATCAGAGAGAGAGAGAAACTATAGTCCTTTCATTTAATTGTCCAGCAGTCTAGCTTCGAATGGGAAATTCATTTTTTATAGTGCAGAGTCCTTTGCCTGTAAAAGCTTGAAAAGTAAATGTTCTGATTTAAATGTTGACAGAGTACAGTACACTCAGACTGTGCAGGGAACATTTTCTGATGTCGATTTCACACTGCCTTAATTCAACATAACATATAGAAGTAGTGCTTTATTATTATTATTATTATTATTATTATTATTATTATTATTATTATTATTATTATTATTATTATTATTATCTAAATGAATAATATATATTTGGCACTCCCTTGGGTATTGATCTGTTGAGATGGGTTGAAACCTCAACACTCTATACCTGTTAATATAGAACAGATTTTGTTGGGAGGAGCATGCTCTTGCTTTGGTGTAGTTCACCGTACAAAATGCAGAGCTTGGGAATAGAAAGTCTCGTTAGTGAGAGAGGCAGTATCTCTAAGATGAGTGCTACTGTACAGTATGGTGTTCTTTTCTTTGTACGCCTCACCAGACTTTCTCCAACGACTATCAGCGTGATAGCTCGATTTTTGTTTCATCACTCCACAAAACCTTTGACCAGAATTCATAACCATCATTCAAATGCCATTTTGCAAACTTTAACCGATTGTCCTTGCGACGTTTTCATAAGAGTGGCTTTTTCCTTGGCCTGTGACCATTGAGATCTTCACCATGCATTACTCAACCTATGCTTGAAATGGAAACCCCAGTCCCACTGGCAGCCAATTCACTTTGAATATCTTTGGCAGTCAATCTCGGATTGTTATTAACATTCCTCACAATTCTTCCAGACCGAGGGAGCGTTGTGACATTACCATGAGTCTTGTACTTCTTGATAATAGAAACAATACTTGAAATTGGGATACTCAAATGCTTGGAAATCTTCTTGTATCCTTCTCCACCTTGATGACAATAAATCATTTTCAGATAGCTCTTTACTTTTTCCCATATTGACTTATTGGTAATGACAGAAATCACCCTATGCCTAACCCTTTTATACTCTCTAAGAATGTTCACCTACAATCCAGCATTATCTAGAAGACTTTTCTAGAATTAGGTTCTTGATTATCATATTGAAATTTCTAGCACCAAAGCATCAAAGGGTATGAATACTTTTGAATTAGCATTTTTGGAGTTTTATCCCTACAGCTCTTAAGGAACATGTATTCTGCTGATTTATTACTCTTTTCTTTGTTCTCTTTGACACTCTGAGGAAGACCGGGATCAGTAGAAACACGTTAGAGATTTAGTGTTTTTATGTAATAAATTCTTGTTTTTTAACTGAACCAGATGAGTTGCTTTTTAATCAGGAGATGCACTCTACATTTCTTTTGTGATGCATTGCCACTAAAGGAGATCTGTGATGCAAAGTTCCCAAGACGAAGCACCCAGTGATTATACCAAGACTTTCAAATACTTTTGTAGTGCCTGCTGTGTGTGTGTGTGTGTGTGTGTGTGTGTTGTGTGTGTGTGTGTGTGTGTGTGTGTGTGTGTGTATATATATATGAGAATATATATTCTGTTTTCAGGCTTCAATGTCCAATATAGCAATGCTATATTTCATAGGTGCATGTGGTAAATTTCTGTAAAAAGCCAAGAAGCAAGAAACCTTTATTGGACTCAAATCTACTTCTCGGATATCCAGGAGTTGTAACTGTGTTTCCTCTGTGTGAGTGAATGCTTGGTTTAAGTCTTGGGGGTACATTAAGAGTAATATCCCCACACACGGTTTGCATTAAACTGGGTTATAGCCCATGTAGGTAGTCCATCATTGGTGATTTTTCCTAATACTTATCCAGCTTACCCAAAGTGGGTATAATTATTAGATTTTACCATTCCCAACACATTTAGCTTTTCATCAGGAAAGTGCAATTGCAATAACACTGAAAGTATACATGTTGAAGGGACGTTATATCTCAGTTTTTACATAAACTGTCTGCTTCTCAGCTCATGGGGGCTTCTGTAATGTTTTTGCATTCTCCTTGATTTCCATAACAATGGTTAAAGGCTCCTATCAGGTTTATGTAATTGTCTTTACTTGAGGTTGGAAGTCTGAGCTTGGCATTGATCATTTTATGCAGTCTGCAAGCTTTAATGTCTACCAAAGTAAACCTTATGACATTCTTGTTTGGAGTTTGTTCAGTAGGTTTACTTAGTATTTGTCATAAGTTTGTTCAACATGATAATAATAATTTATTAGTAGGTATGTGCAGTATTAGATTACATTAATTTGGTCCAAGCTCATTCTGTATGAAACCGTATACAATCTTTTTCGACAAGGATTTCAGTTGTTTAAGCCTCACAGACTTCCACAGAAATAAACAAACACCCAAATGAATAAACTCAGTGTGTTGCAGCTCACGCACATAATAAACAGTAAGTGAAAGCCCATCCAACAGTTCTGGTCAGTTCAGTGTTTGGGCTATTAGGGGCTGATTGTTTTTGGATGTTCCCGCGTCAGTCTCCAGTTTTTGTTTTTCTTTTGGGGGGGGTGGGGGGTGTGCCATTTCTTAGAGCTGGCACTTCATTTTCTAGTTGCAGTTGCAGCCTGGGATAAATGTTCTGACTGTACCCACTCTCAAGACACCACTATCCAACACACTTAGCAATTGATTGATAAGGTTTACTGAGATGGTTTCTCTCTTTACAGTACAATAATATCTTTAAAGCCTGGGTAGTAAAAATGCTGTTCAATTATGAACTCTTAAATGTCTTTTCCCATCAAAATGTACCAAAAGGTGTAACAGGCTATTTTCAGCCGCAATGCACTGTGTACGATATAGCATCTGAAAATGAAAGGGTCATTTAAAAGAAGACTTGCTGTCATGTTCAGCCTCTTGTTTGTGCAAGAACTGCTACAGTTCCTTAAACTGATGTTGTTGGTGAGGTTGGCTGTGGGCAATCTAAAACAAACCTTAGATGTTTCCTTTTCAAACAACCCGGACTGTTAGGAGTCTCTTGCAGTCTGGTTTGTTTGAATAAAAAGGACCACAGCAGGTCTTCCAACCGTGCCTGTCAGTTTCAGCATCTTATTGATTTTAGATGGCATCTATACTAGCTTTTAAAGAGCACAAGCAAGGTTTTTCAAATGAAAACAGACTCAGCACACACAGTATTATTACAGCTCCCATTTTCCCTCCATTGAAGGTACTGTGTTTTGGTTCCTTGCTTGTATTTTATAAACTTTATATTTCAAAGATAACCCAATAGAGGTAACAGTTGCTGCTGCTTCCTGGTACAAAATCCCATCTGTGCTGTTGCTCCAGGGTTTTAAATGAAATCAGGCCACATCACATACAGTACAGGTATTGATTAGCTACCACCAGGAGGAAAGTATTTCACTTGCTTGATCAACAGCGCTGTACTTGAAAATGCTATAACCTGTGTGCTTTTTTAATAACACAGGTATATTAAACATACTGAGAATGGTGAAGTAAATGCACAATAGGGAATTATACCAGTATTGATAATGTACAGTACCTTTATTTCATACAATAGTGGTGAATTTGGAAAATACTAAAGTAAACTCATTGACATTAGTTTTGGCTAAAAGTTTTATTTTGAAGACATTTGACATTTGTTTTAGTAGACTTTAAAATGTATACCCTTCTGTTTATGACTGACTGAGCTCCTTTCACATGGAAATGATTATATTGAACCTATGGTCTAGTTTTTTCAACCCTGTCATTTGGCACAGTTGCAAAGGCCAACATCTGCAGGCTGATTATATGGGCATGGAATTCTGTACTCTGTCAATACAGAACTGCAAAGAGAGAGAAAGGACTTCAGTGCTGCCAATCAAAAACAAAACAACTCTTCCACATTATCAGCCAGTTGTGTAGCTGAACTGCCCTCCGTGCTGTAAAAAGAGATATCCCATTATGATATGATAGTAAATAAGACAGGGGCTGGATGGGTGGCTGGTGGGAGCCTGGCTATAAATTACTGTTATTTATTAGCCCCGTCCATGCAGTGACTTGCCACTTTCTCAAAATGTATTTGGAAGTGGGAAGTTTTCTGTTATCTGCCTTAACAATGCTATTATCAGTTGCTGTCAGCTACTGCCTTTTCCACAGGTGCATGGCTTTTGTTTTCCTGCCATGTAATCACAGTAGTAATGATCTGCTGATTGCTCTTTATTATTTCTCCTGTTACTGTGTACAGGACCAAATGCTGTCAGAGTTAGTATATGTGTTGAAAGTGCAAGAAATCTGACTGGTAAACATCATAATAAATTAGTGCTGGTGTTACAACCTGGGAACAGTGGGGAAACTGTTTAGACAGTATCTTTAAAAAATAATAATAACGCTAGCTGTATAAACCTTTCACAAATGCATTGCAGTATTTTGGACAAAGTCACTTTATAAGGTTACACTCTAATTACACAGGGTCGTGTAGTTACAATTCAACAAAATGTTTAACTACAAATGACAAATATTTTCAGTTGCTAGAGTCTTCTGGATTTAAACACGGGGCTATTTACCTCTAGCAACATCTAGTAATGACGGGCAGGCTGGTTTGATGTTAATCCAGGTCAGAAGGCAGTAGAGAGAGTCCAGACATGAATTGTTGGTACAAGTACATTGATTTTAGTAGTCAAACACTTAGTTCTATTCTTTAACACACATGTTACAAAGCAAGGCATTTCTATTATGAAGCCCACTTGCTAACAAACGTTACTTTGGATACATACCAGTCACATCTACAAAGGAACAGAAACCAATTAGTAATGGATCACTACTCTATAAAACTACTTACTGTTTTACAGTGTGTATATACAGATTGGTAGATATTCATAAATATTCATACAATTATGTATACAAATTTGGAAAAAAGTATATTGGGAATTGGTATTATTCAGTTCTTTTCATGTGGACGCTAAAGCCACATGTCACAATCCCTCAAAACATGTTTTAACTTTTCTTTGCTGTACTTTTCAATGGTGCACTGCAATAAACATGAATTTATAAGGGCAACCACTAAACTTCCCACAAACATCTGGAATTAAATAATCTGTAGACATTCATAATATGATGAGCTAAATTCCAAGAAATAAAACTAGAAGTGGTGGTGTCATCCCTAAAGGAAAATTTAATGCAAATCAGAGAGAGAGAGAAACTATAGTCCTTTAATTTAATTGTCCAGCAGTCTAGCTTCGAATGGGAAATTCATTTTTTATAGTGCAGAGTCCTTTGCCTGTAAAAGCTTGAAAAGTAAATGTTCTGATTTAAATGTTGACAGAGTACAGTACACTCAGACTGTGCAAGGAACATTTTCTGATGTCGATTTCACACTGCGTTTAAGATTAATCATGTCTAAAGAGAAAAAAGTAAGTATCATTTGATGAAATTGTTATGCTCTTATGAGTCATTTCCAAACCTTTAATCAAGGCTTCTGGCAATAATGTCATCTTATTTAAAGCTGCTTTATGTCCTGTATGTAAACTGGGGCAATTCTAATTTAAGGCAGTCCCTGTAAAGTTCGCGGCTGCTACTGTTCCCTATCACCTAGCAAAGGCACTCATCAGAGTTTCCATGCTGAGTTTCAAAAGGCATCCTATAATGGCTGTCATACTAGGTAGGGCAATGCTATAATATGCTCTGCATTGGAAGCCAGCATGCCAGCATGTTTCAAATCAGTATTTCATTAAATGTCATTTTAATGAAATAGGCTACAGGAATGAACTTTTAAGTGCAAAATAAAATAAAAAAATTCAGTTTTTAAAAATGTCTTGTTGTTTTGTTGAAGCAAGCGTAAATGCCTTAGATTTAAATCACTGACATGTCTTCCCAGCTCTTCTGCAGCGATTCCCAGAGATGTATGGCACTTGTGGGTAGCTTTGCTTTGACTCTTCTGTCCAGTTCATCCCATACAAGCTCTATGGGATTGAGGTCTGGAGACTGGGCAGGCCAGGTCATTAGATTGAGTTGTCCTTCACTTTCCTTCTTCGCCAGATAGTTCTTGCACAACTTTGAGGTGTGTTTCGGGTCATTATCTTGCTGAAGAATGAAGGACTGCCCAACTAGCCATAATCCTGATGGAATGGCATGTCTCTGAAGTATGCTATGATAGCCATGCTGGTTGAGCTTCCATGGACTTGGTAAAGATCACCAACTCTGTCACCAGCAAAGCAACCCCAGACCATGACACTGCCTCCTCCATGCTTGACAGTGGGAACCACACATGCAGAACTCATGCGCTCACACTCTCTGCGTCTTACAAATGCTCGGCGGTTGGACCCAAATATTTCGAATTTTGACTCATTGGTCCACAAGACCGACTTCCACTCCTCAAACGTCCAGTTTCTGTGTTTTTTGGCCCAGGCAAGTCTCTTCCTCTTATTCTGCACTCTTAACAATGGTTTCTTTGCAGCAATTCTTCCAGTTAGACCAGCTTCACACAATCTCCTCTGAACAGTTGATGTTGAAACATCTGCACTTCTAGTAGCATTTAGCTGAGCTTGTATTTCAGGGCAGTTAATCACCAGTTTCGCAGACTTGTGACTCGAATGAAGTGGCCTTGGCCTGCCTGACCTTGTTCGGTCCTCATGAGTGCCACTTTCTTCAAATCGTTTGATGGTCTTGGCCACAGCAGTTACAGACACTTGCAAAGTTCTTGTGATTTGTCTTAAAGATTGAGCTTCATTTCTTAAAGTCTTTTTTCTTTGCTTAACTGAGCGTATTTTGCCATTTTCTACTTCCTTACATTCAGGAATGACAAACTTGTGCTCTTTGTTACCTATATTTATAGTAATTATGGACCCTCACCTGTTAACAATAACTGGTGACAAAAGGTTAATTAGGTAACATGCTAGTTAACTCAGAGAATATCTAACAAATCTAAAGACACTTTTATACTTAGGTCAGTGTTCTAACACCATGTTATACACATTTCAGACTTTTAACTGACTTGGGCTTCAGACTGAAATCCCCTTGCTCTGGGTGACCATTTCATTGAAAATGACAAGATTTACATTTTCATTTAAAAATTAAATTTTTGAATGCAATTTACTTATGATTGTCAGCTTATATAAGTACACATATCATAGAATGGAATATTAAGTGTTTATAGACCAGTTTACACAGTTAAAAGCATAGATAATCATGAAAAAACTGGTTTCAAGCAGGTGTACTCAAACTTTTGACTGGTACTGTATATACAAAATTAAAAAAATAAAAACTCTGAAGACATTCAAAGTGTCATAATGCCATAGCATAACTATTATCCTTGCAGTTGCTAGGTAATTTAACCTGGATAGCGAAATTCTCTTCCCCTCTTCAAAGCCTCATTTACTGTCATTAACCAACCAGTAGTGTCAGATAATGACTGAAATGCTTTGACCACAAAGACCTTGCTGAGGTGAGGTGACCTGTCCTGCATTCAGTATATCTGCTTAGGTTGAGCTAAGCAAATAACAGTAACAAATTAACTAGAAGGAACTATGTTTGGTGCACCAGTTGTGATACAGTAACCACAACAGCAAGGCAAGTACGGCACATGGAATTATTGTATCAGCTTTAACCCCTTTAGGTTAAATTACCTGCTGCATTAGTTGTTTTAAGCACTTTTGACCATATTACATCACTTGATTTTCCAAATAAAACAAATGATTTGTCCCCATAGAGGGTGGTTCCTCCAGGCAGGGTTAATGGGGCAGTTGGTTTTGGAAGATCATGTGTGATAGTGGCTGAACATTCAAGTCTCCAGCGCTCTGCATCTGACTTCTCTTGCTAGCACTTAATTAATCACTAGACAGTTGTCACAAACCATTAACAAAAATCAAAGCACTAGAAATACGGATCTGTTAAGAGAAAGGGCAGTTCAACAGAAACCATGTGAACCACAAGCATGCTGAACCGAGGTGAGATTGCTTGTATTTTGTTGGCCTTGGTAGAGATAATCTAGCACTGACTGATATTTTTCCCTTTAACCTCGCCCCGTTCCTCCTGCACTTGTCAGCTTCCTCTTCCACCAGGCAGATATGTGCTGTCAATTAGCAGATAGTGTTAAGTTTGCTCAGATATCACACAGTACTGTTATCCATGTGGAAATACACTGAATGCCCTACTTTATTCCCAAGGCTGTGATGCCTTTAAAAAAGAAAACGTACCCCGTGGGAATGGGACTTGGCAAATGCCTGAGCATTACTTTGAGCCACTTCTCGCTTCCTAATGCAAAATGACACAATGGATAATTTCTTCAGATCCTTTCCACATACTTACGTAAAAGGAAGGTTTTTTTAAGCTTCTGTTTCATTGTTGGTGTGACCTGTAGACACCTGGCTGTAGTCAAATTTCTGTCGTTTCGTATCATGACGTGAAAGGCTATTGGGTTTGTGAAAAATGTCCAATGCCACAAAAAAAGAAAAAAGCTTCTTGTTACCATACAAGAAATGATTACAGACAAAGAAATACCTGTTTCTCTGCCTCTTATTAATAAGACTTAACAGCATGGTTCAGGCTTCAATTGGTATAACAGAATGCCTTGATAATGGATAAATAACCTTTCTTAATAACCTGCTTCTTGACACACACTCTAAAGACTAAGGTTTTGTTGTGGCCTGTGAATGATACAGTCCTAGCAGTTATAACTGTTTAAAAAAAAAGACTTGAAAAAACATTAGTGTATGTGCTGAAAGTTATTATAATGTTACAAAATGAGAAAGAAACAAATTGAAAGTTCTTACAGTATTTATTCTTTGGTTCCATTATTGTTTGTAAAATAAACAGGTGTTTTTCTCTTCCCAGAAACTTATAATTTATCAATAAATAAAAATGCATTACAAATTTTACAAGTGCAAACCACAGTACAAAGAAGCCAATTCATAAATATATAATTAATATATAAATATCTCAGTAACACACATCCCCCTCCACTGCTGTAAATTCCAAATCAATATGATGAGAAAGCCGATGGCCATGACATACATCAACAGAATATGCAGAATAGTATAGAATAAGAAATGGCAATGAGAATTGGATAAGTGCTATTTAAGAATAGCACATGAGGTGTTAGTGTCGAGCTAAAGTTCAATATTTTAAAATGACTGATTTACAGTATGTTGTGCTCTCAGCAGTGTAAGTTTGGCATACAGGCCACATGCACTACAGCCCCATCTCTGGAATCTCATCCCTTGTGTAGTAATAATAAATCAATAATATTGAATAATGATAAAGGTGTTCCAACAGAAGAGAATTATTTACTGGGTTAGCCCTCTTTGCATTGGTTTTCCAGGTGAAACACAGAATTAGATTGAAGAAGGGAGTACACAGTGTTCTGTGTACCAAGCAGATGAGTGACAAGTCTCAGCTAAAAACCTCCCAGCCAGTCTGGGTCTCTCCTGATGTGCCTAAAAGGTTAGCTGCCAATGCTGTCTCATGGTGTCAAGTCCTGTTACTTTTCTTGTATAGGTCCTGTATGACAAGCTGACACAAGTCCATCATTTGTATTGTTACATTGAGTTTGCTTGCATTATTCAATGTTACCTCCACATGGTCACTAGTCATGCTAAGATCAAAACCCAAACGTGTTCTCTCCAAGTACCTCTGTGGGCATCATTCAGGGGGCTGTGTTTTGCAGGCGGCTCCATGCCATTGCTGCAAGCCACTCTGTTTTTCTGAAACATTTAAAGATGTGTATTGACATAATTTACTGCAATGCACATGGCCTCTCTGGAATTACGAGGAGTTTATTTCCCATAAATCACAACTGAGGAAACAGCAGTTTGGAGAAGAAAAGAGCTATTTGGGTGAATTCACAAGTAGAAGAGAGAGGACTTTGAGGGAGAAAAGTGTTCAAAGGTCCTCTTTTGACAGTCATAATTATACAAAAGACCTAGCCACCTCATTACTCGGCCACTTTTAATTCATTAGCAATTATAACATTAAATATCTGACTGTTCCAGAGTCCAGACTATTCCTAATAAACATTTATCACAGCACTTTTTTGCACAGTGATTTTGCAGTTTTTCCATGGTTACATTATGTATTTACCGTGGTTTGCAAGGGTTTTTATATGCTCTACCATACCTCGCTGTGCTTTACAATGCTTTACCATGCTTTTACGATTCTTTATTACACTTTGCTATGGTGGGAAAGTTTTATAAGGGATTAGTGGCTAACATAGCTTAAACTTTATTGAGAAGTCAAAGAGCCCATTTCAATTACATTTCAAGCTGGAAATTAAATGATCGTGCAGCAATTAAAGCAGACATGGAGCAATATTTAATTTATTTCAGCTTAACTAAAGGAAGCTTAGCTGCACTAAAAGCAGTGTCACCAGCATACAGATGTACAATACCAATAACTTGCTGCAACAGACAAGTCCATTTCTATAAAGATAGCCTATTAAAAATGAAATGACTTCTATAGTAAATATTTCCCATGTTACAGGTCCTTGTCCTTTCATCAATTAACCCTCATACCTGCTGTATTAAACCTGAAACACTGCATCGTTTACTGTCAACATGTAGCTCTCACTAGCTCACTCTAGCCTCACTGCTTTGCCATACTCTCCCTGCCTACCCTAATTTTTCTGTTACTTTTCTAGTACTCTAAAGAACATTTCTGTAATTTATGAATGCAGATATAAATGTGTGAACTTACTTGGTAGTCAGACCTTTCACATCAAGCTGAAGTACTGTATATACATCATATAAGGTCATTCCTGGGCATACATTAAGGTAAGTGTAGTAATTAAACAACATTCAGTAAAGAAGTACTGTAGATTACTTTGAATTATTGGTATGAGTTATAGTTTTGGTTGACATGCTGAAATGGTAACTGCAACCCTGAGTAGCTGATTAGAAAAAAAATAAAAGTTTATTATATAAAGTTAATGTACTTCCTAATCTGTAGTTACTTGACACAACAAAGATTCACTTGCACACAATGTTCTCAATAGCAATAGAAAAGGGGCACAGGGTTTGCACACGACCATGTTTCGTATAACGTTGTTATTGTTCTCAGAGAGAATAAAGCTGGCTTATTTCTAAATGGTTCTTCATTTGTAATTAGATTTTTCACTTATAAATGTACCTGTAATTTTGTCAGCCTCACAATGGAGAGGATCAGCTGTTGGATTCATGTTTAAACATTACGCCTGCAAAGCTGCAACAAAAGAGGTTTAGTTTCAGAAATTAGTGGTTTACAGTGTAGCAACAGAATATATAATGAATTGCAGACAATAAGAGGGTAAATAACAAAGGCAGTTAAGTGAAAATGATTTATTTCATTCACTATCTTTTGCGAGGAAGGTTTCAGTGTATATGGTAGATTAAAATACCTTGTTATCCATGCAGGTATAACATCGCATCAAGTGTCAGCACCTGACAAAAAATTGTCAGGTGCTGACAAAATCCAGGCACAGCACAAGGTAACCTGGACTGGTTTAAATCAAAGACAGCCTAGGATAGGGTCCAGTTAATCTACTACGTAACAATGATTCCAAAAATACAGATTCCATTGATTCGCAGCATGGATGAAATTACACTCAACATTTCATTTGATATTTAGGTTTGCACTGTTAATGGTATTTGATTAAAATCTGTTTTCTGGTTACAAATAAAGCTGTGTTTAAATGTTCTGTTCTAGTGGGATATACAGTAGTGTCATTCACAATCACTGTGTGTGTATAATATATATATATATATATATATATATATATATATATATATATATATATATATATATATAACATTACTGTAGATTACTGTTTACAATTCAATCTTAAATTATTCAGTTATTTGCTGAATAAAAATTAGATATACAAAAGTAGTAAAGCATGGATGAGTAACATCTACCTCTAGTGGATCAAGTTGGGAATTAATTGTATGTTGGCATGTTCTAATGTTTCTCGTGTTCCTCTAAGAATAGGGATACAACACGAATGCCCTCATCTGAAGGACTGCACTACCCACGCTGACTGGGCTTCATCCAGGTGAAATAGATTAAATATGTGCTGTTGTTTATCAACTAGGAGATTGATCTCAAAGTAAATTCACTACCCTCCATCCTGTCCTCTGTGAATGTAGATAAAATTCCCTCATTTCTGTTCTTGATAAATGTGTTTTAATCATAAATCTGTTTGTTTTAAACTTTATTAGAGATGAATAGAGATTTATTTTGTCTCATTGTAATTATTAGGGGTGTTCAATTAAATCATTGTAATAGAATAACTATCAAGACATTTGAGGAATCAAACAAGGTAGAAAAACACATTCTATATGTTAATTGGCAAACCTCCAACTGGCATTCTGTGTGGGTATGAGTTTTCTAAAAGGATTCAGTGCTGTTGATTAGGGTGGTTGAAACAAAACTGTTTTGAGTCAGCCTAAAATAAATCCAGCTTTAGGATATAAAAAATAAGTTGCATATTATACATACTAATCGGATGTATCCTGCTGTACCTTCAACAGCAATGACACACTCCTTAAGTATGTTCTGTATTGACATCCTACAACTCTTACACTGACTATACAATTATGAATTAAAAAACTTGAGTTTGACTAATTTATTTTCAAATTCAGTGCACCTGCAACAAATGTTCCTTTAGCAACCACTGAACATCCGTTCTTTTTGTGTAGGCTGCCTGAAGTACCTGCTTTTCTTTTAGTCTCACAATATATTCACCTCGATTAGTTTCCTGTTCTAAAACATTTTGACGACTGCTAAAAAATGTAATGAAGGCATAAGAATTGAATGCAAAGGTAATATTACAATTTTATTGCGTAACACTTTTGTACTATAGATAAATAATCAAACCACTAGCAAAAAAATATGAAATTCTTGTAATGGACTGTAAAAAAATTATTTCAAACCCCCAAATGCACACTACTTTAATATACATAAATAAAAGTACAAAGCAACAATGTATTCATATTCCACATATCCATATTAGGCCAACGATGACTTTCAAAGAATTTCTGCAAATGGTGTACAAGCATACCTTACACACACAGTCAAGATTATTGCAAACTTTACAGTTTGAGTTATGAAATATTTTCATTTATGAAATCAATCTGTCTGTAATTTTAACTTCTATAAAATAATCGTTTCCTTAATTTCTGGCTTTGTCTTGAAAAAAAAGACAACGGTTTGAGTTTAAAAACCGGTGCACGCTTTTAAACATTTTTACAAAACACTGAGAGATGTTGTTGGTTCACATTACACAAAACCTGGTCAGTATTAACCTTTCAATCCATGTGGGTAGTGTATATAAAAAAGCAACAGGAGGACCAGATAAACACAAGATTTATTTCAGTGCAATGCTTTTAAGTGTCTCCAGTCATGATGGAAAAGAACTCCTCCTGGTTTACTGAAAAATAAAAAAGTAAAAAACTTTGTTATTTAATTTTTTTTGTGTTCCTGTTATTTACTATGTTGACAAACCTGCATTCAGTGAAATGATTAAGACAGTTCTGCAGTGGAGCCATCCGATATGTGCTGTCCTCCAGCACTATAGGTCTGATGGCCTCGCTGTGGATCCGCAGTGTGAAAAATGACAGATTAGCAGGAGCACGTTTCGGAGGACGCGTGTTGCAGCCTCCGTTTCCCGAGTCACCGGGAGGTTGCAGCGGTGAACAGGGATACAAACAAATATTGGGCATTCCAAATTGGGGAGAAAACCGGGGTTAAAAAAACATTGACGATGACTAAATAAAAAAATATATATTTAAAAAAGAGAAGCAGCACATAACTGTAATGCTCTGTGCAATAGCAGATGGCCACAATTTAATTTAGGGTTCTGTTTGTTTGTTCTGGCCAATGTGCCAATTTGTTTTGGAAGGTGTTTTGTTTTGTTAAAACTCTATTTTGTTTAATAAAAACTTTCGCCCCGAAATTGCCTGTATTGTTGCATTCATTTTCTGGCCTGTCGTCACCCCTACAGCCATCCTATTAACAATTCTTCAGGAAGTTGATGACACTTCTCTGAAAATGGCTTCCTGCATGTCATGGATGATTCGTGGTAAATGTTTTGGTTCTTCTTTTCACGGGAGTCAATCACATTGCTGCTTGTGTATTTGGGTAGTCACATCTTACTACTGTATTCAAATTTAAAACACAGGCTATTTCTGAGAAGAAAAAAATGTTTAAAGTGCATCTTACATTCAAAGGAATACAGTATATACAATTACTACAGTTATTGTAAAAGTGATTCATAACATTGCATCTTACTTGTTCAAATACACCTTTAACAGCAGAAATAGGATTTCCAGAGGTGTTAATTAAGGCTGGTCAATTAAATAAAATGATGCTCTGGCTCCCTCTTGTGAACAGTTTAAAAATAGTTCTTTGTATATGTGTACTAGTTTGACATATAATCCAAGCTGCAGATTCTCTCAATATATTCAGCATTGGAGTGTTGTTTACAGCTTTTATGTTTTTAAATATTACAATGTGTTGTACATGTACAGTATAGTAGTGTGCACTGAAAAACACTATTGTTATTTGTGTAATGTAATACTATATTTCAGGTTCCACAGCAAAGGAAACTTATTTGTTATGTCAGCAGTTTTTTTGCCAGGTTGTTGTTGAATCTGTGATAAAATCAATTCTGCTTATTTTCACATGTTTTGAAGTGATATTAAAAAGGGGTTGACAGTCATGTTTCAGACTGATTACTGTTGTTGACTTACTTTCTCCATCGCCATCGTTATCAAATTCATCAATCATAGCACGGAGTTCCTCATCTGTCATATTTTCGTCTAGTTCTCTAGCAACCCGCCTAAGGTTTCTTAGACTTATCTTTCCAGAGTCGTCATCATCGAACAGCTTAAATGCCTTTATCATCTCTTCTTGTGGGTCTCGATCCAACATCCAGTCAGTCACTGAAAAAGCAAGTTTAAACCTTCACTTTTCAGTCTGCACCTAAACTAAACTAAAAATATAAAACACCCATAAAACTCCACACATTCCACTTATTGCGACGATCCATCTAAAAAACACTTCCTGACAGGTACACTTTAAAGTCATGGAATTTTATTTTAACTATTAAAACATAATTCTGTATCAAAGTTTCAATCAAAGTACCAATAGAGAAGGCTATTTGCCTAGCACTGCAAATCACACCAATGTGCACTCATAATTCAATGCTTACACTGTAGATGAATTCATAATCAGCAGGTATTTTATTCAGGGTGTTTTGGATAAACATTTTAGTATAAAAATCTGAAACTGTGCCTGTTTCGTTCCCCCACCATTATGAACCCCGCATGCATGATGTGAATATTTTATTTCAGTGATAATACTCACCCACTTCACTGAAATCATCAAATGCAATTTTGCCAGTTCCTTCACGATCGTAATCTTTTAGGATCTTCAACACATCAGCTTTCTTTACATCAAAGCCTAAAGCTCGCATTGCAACCTGTCAAATTAAAGCAATGCTCAAACTCACCAAAATAAAAGACTGCTCATAACTCATTCAAATTGTTTGTTTGTGTGAACTGGCTACTTCGAATTTGTTGTCAGTTTCTGTACATATAAGCCAACTGGAATTGCAAAGGATGATGTCACAGAAATGCTTTAAACAATTCTGCATAGAGTAGTATCTCAGAGTTATGAACAACTTGGGAATGGAGGTTGTTCGTAATGCTGTCTAACTCTGAAATTGACTTTTCAATGGTTTTAATAAATGTGTACACCTGCTATTTACAGCCTTAATCTGGCAAATAATACATCACAATAATGCAACACCTGTGTTATGGGAAAATGCTACATTTAACTTACTAGTCAAACTGTTACGCCAGCAAAAACACAGATTTAAACATCCAGGAACATCTGGGTTAATATAGATCTTGTTTTTATTTGATTTTAAACAAAATGCATTCTTGGAGCTTGCTCAGTCATTCAGACCCCTTTAGCTTGGAAAAACGTTGCTTTAAGACTAAAATGTTCCTCGTGCCTTCTCCATAACGATCATGCTGCTTAGGCAGTGCTTTATCAAAACAATCACAGCTTTCTGTACGATACATCTGTTTTTACTGCTCTGCTATCTTTCATCTCCAAATTATTGGATTTTTTTTTGGCGTTTTTTAAATACCACTTACAATTTCCCAATACCGCATCCCCATTGCTGAGGATGATGCGGCTTTCAAAAATATCTGTAATGTTTTCTTTAAACTGAAAGTGTAACACGTTTGCGTTTCCCAGTTCTTACCATGTCAGTGGGTTAACCTTGCAATATAAAAAAATGGTTTCTGGTTGCAGTGTAGGCAGGGTTGAGCGACTACATACTTCCAGCTAAAAGTGGGGTGTTCGGTTCACCAGTCAGTTCGTAGGTTTGGTGTACATAACTTTGCCCAACAGGTCAACCATTTTTGTGTGTGTGTGTGTGTGTATATATATATATATATATATATATATATTATATATATTTAGTGTTATTTGCTCCACAGTTCTTAATCGATCAAGTTTATGGAAAGCCTGCCTTATAACAGCAATAATATCTTTTTATTTTAGTTTTCTGCAGCATGACTTAAGGATTAGCTCACAACAGTAGATAACTTTCCTAGGATCTCAGTGTTCCAAGGAAGTAGATAGCCAAATAAAGACTGTACCATGAATTGGTGTTTTTGTGTTTGTCTTTACGCGCCAGTATTGTAAACCCTACCTTTAGTTCATGATAGTCTATTTCCTTATCTTTATCAGTATCAAACAATTCAAAGGCCTCTTTTATTTCTTGCTTCTGTTCTTCTGTTAACTCCCTTCTTTTTTTTCTCTTGGTTTTATCCACGGCAAGCTCATTCCTGAAAAAAATATCAAATGGTTACAAATCACAACAGACTTGAAAGATCAAGCTTTTTTATGTATCCCTTTTTGGATGAAGTTGTCCCTGTGTTGGTATTTTTATGTAAAAGAACCAGTCCCTGCACTTATTCCTTTATTTCTACTATATATATATAGTAACTATCAATCTACATTGTAAAAGCAAACAACATAAACACAATATTATATAATGGTTTTGGAACTACCAAAAGTTTCATGTAAATCGTATGCACTTGAGTAATCAGTCATTTGGCCCGTTTCCCAAGATATGCTTGACTCTGTACCCGTTGTAAATCAATAATACGTACTTATTAATTACTAACACTCAATGACAAGGCTTTTGGATGCAACTAATTTATGCGGGTTATTTATAAGACACTGTATATTGCAGCAAAAAGTCCTATCACGATTTATTTAGTAAATGGTGGGATTAACAGTGGTGCCTGCATATCGTGGTTACTTGACATCTTGAACAACAGACTCCTAACCGGCAAAATGTTTGCTGGTGTTCCATAAATCTAGTTTACCATATTTATTTATTTATTAATGCGTTCAACATCGGGGTTGAAGACAAATATTTGTTATTATTAACAACAAGTAATCGGATTAACGCTTTCTTTATACTGCTGTTAAAGGTTTTCCTTTTGCATGTAACCTAGTGCGATTATATCAGTTGCACATTACATTTCGTCTTACAATCTAATTGAGGGTTACAAATTACCCTGCATATGAAACGTGTTTAAATTGATATAAATTGCATTTATTAATAACATTCTGTAATCAAACCCGCCAGATGTGTAACCATAAACAGAACACAATAATTACAAAAGAAGACACATCAACAGTATATCTAGCTAACGTATTGGTACATACATATACTTGTATATTTTCTAAAAACAATACACCAACCGTAATGATAAACTCATTGTTGTAGTTGCTGGGTACGTTAAACCGAAGTAAACCAAAACACCAACTGCAAGCTACACTACTTTACCGGTTTAAGTATCTCAAACAAGCATCACAGACACAACACAAACGAGATCCTCCCAGGGGTGGTGTTTGATTGGTTACAGCGACCCTTTTATGGGCGGGTTCAGATAAACGGTTAGTTATTATTGGAGGAATTTGCTGTCAATAAGTTTGTCCATTGAAAAGTTAAGTAGACTGGTAACGGTTTTTACCCAACAGCCATTGCGGTCGATGACGGTAGGGGAGGCTGGTGAACACAGACAGACATGGCACTGCACAATCTGTGAAATGCTGTAATAGTCGCCAGTAAAAGAAATAAATAAATTATGTATATATAGTAATTCTGTGGAAAAATATGCTGCCTTTTGAACACATTAGGGAACATTCACAAAACGTTTTATTCAATATTGCTGTAACAATTGGTCGAATATATATTTTTTAAATATTAAAACTACTTAAGACTCCTTTAATTTGTTGGTTTATTATTATTATTATTATTATTATTTATTATTATTATTATTATTATAACGATTTAGAGCAAAAACTTCCCCGCAGTGTGCACATCACCTACAATAAAATAACATCTCTAGTGTGTCGCATTGCCTCAAAAATATGTTACTGTGTTTTTGTTAGCCACTTTATTTACAGTGTAATTTAGGTTACCTACAACAAAGTAACTGGGTTCCGAACAATATAGCGTTATACGTTAACACATGATGCTACAGCTGTTTAAATAATGCACCTGTAATTTATGTTTTCGGTAACGTCTTGACACATTTGACAGACCTACGTGTTGGAAGTGCTTTTCAAAATGGCCGCTCTACTGCAGGAAGAGCGATTTAAAAAAAACAACAACGTAACAACAAGTACTCTGGCATTTGTGTTCCATACAACACCAGGTATCGTTATATCTGTGTTACCTGTTTGACAATGTGGGCAATAATCCTCACGCTAGCAGTGCACTAGAGCGGCCATTTTGAAAATAACTTTGAAACACACTTAAAAGTGTAAAAAAAATGTTAGGATGTTAATGAAAAGAAAAATTGCAGGTACATTATTTAAACAGTTGTCCAATTATATTTTTAAGAACCTCGCCACTTACTCAGTCCTGTGTTACAAGCAGTATGAAGCGGGGAGGGGAAATCAAGTGTGCTGGTAATATAAATAGACTTCACATGGTCAGATAATTAGTATAGTAACAAAACATCAACAACATAACAATAATAAACTTAAGTTGTTATTATAGTGACACAGAGGTAAAATCGATATTTAACGACTGGGTTATCAGGTCTCATTTAACATCAGGCCCTACAAACCTTTTCAGGTCAGAATCTAATTCTGTGAAAAGTGGTGCCTGTATTATGAGACTGTTGTTTCAGATGCTCAATTGTGAATGACTTTCATAATAAAAAATCTAAAGTCTTTGTCATACTGGCACCCTTTCAGTGTATCTTCAGGTTGGCATAAACTTTGTTGACTTTATTGTAGCTTCAACAGGGTCCAGGCAATTTATTAGAAACCTCTTTTGGTACAAGGTTAATGTTACTGAAAAAAAGGCAACAAAAACTAAACAAAAACAAAGGAACACGTTTTCAGAAGCATATTTCCTTCTGTGCTCTGTGCTTTGGGCAAGCTTTAGTTTGTTTTTTATTCTAATGAGATTATTTATTTTACCTCCAATTTTCTCCCAATTTGGAATGCCCAATTCAACCCGGCTCACCGCTGCAGCCCCCACACTAACTCGAGAGAGACGTGTCCTCTGAAACGTGTGCCGTCAGCCAACCACTTTTTTTCACACTGTGGACCACGCAGTTCTGAATTGCACAGAGGCAGGGCTGCAGGTGGCTGCGGGGTCGCTGGTGTGGGGTGAGCCAATGATACTTCAGCCGACCTAAACCTCCCTGCCCGGGCAACCCTTGTCCAATTGTGCGCCGCCCCTGTGAACTTCCTTCCACGGTCAGCAGTGGCATAGCCTGGATTTTAACTGCCGATCTCTATGCTGTAGAGTGCATCCTGCACTCTGGGCAGTGCCTTTACTGGATGCGCCACTCAGGAGCCCCCTCTAATGAGATAAGGAAATAATTTGCCCCCGGGGTCACACACACTAGTGGAAGTGGCTAGGCAAGGATTAATTTCCAAGATAATATATACTGACTTCACTCACTTGGCGTCTACTTGATAATGTAAAGTGCTTTGTAAGGAATGCATCACTGCAGCCTCACTGCTTTAGGACGTACAGATTATGTTTCATCAATCATTTGTCTGTCTGAAGCCTTATGTTAAGCTTTAAAGGATTGCCAACCAAGGTTTTAAAGCCTAAATTTACCATCAGCGTCAGCAGTATTATTACTGGCCCTCCTTGTCCTCTGTTTAAGATCTTTTGGTGCTTGGATTTTATACTTCAGTTTACAATATGCTGGTATTTGAAATTCAGGAATCTATGAATTTGAATTCAGGAATCTATGCTGGCAGCATTATTTCACCCAATGGGATCCTTCCCTTAAGACCAGAGCTGCCACTAGTGCCTTGTGTGGAAAACTAAAGCTATGGCATCATAACAGCCCTGGGGGCATCCATCTGGAACTGTTTAAAGGTTATAGGTTACTGTGACAAAGAGAGAATGGATTATTGTTTTAGATCTCCCTTCCGACCGGTGATGAGGTTGGGGAGGAGGAGCAGTCATCCCCAGGGGAGGTGGAAGTCGACCACCTGGAAAGGGGGCGGAACCGTGGTGCGCAACGTCATTGACCCGGTCGGGAAGCGCGGTGGCAATCGGGGATTGGTTGACGGTGATTGCCCTCACTGAGCAATCAGGACGGGACGGAGCGCACCGCGGCTCCGCTCCCTTTCTAGGTGGAGACTTCCACCTTCCCTGGGGGTGACTGCTCCTCCTCCGGTCAGAAGGGAGATCTAAAACAAGAATCCATTCTCTCTTTGTCACAGTTACATTGGTGCTTATATACTATGTTGAATGCTCTATTAGAGGAATTTAAATCAGAATGTATATTATGTTGAACTTATTCTTTTAAAGAAACATTAAAATTCTCTCTTGAAATCATGGTTACATTTGAATGTTTGCCATTGAAGAGCTACACAAGGTCTTTAGTTGTGAAGACTATGCACTTTTCAAATATAATCATGCTCTTTAGCAATTCTTATATTGTGAGTAAAGTTTGTTTGATAAATCTAAAGACGTCTCTAGTGCAATGAGCAGCCCAGACCACGGTGAAAAAGACAAACAAACATTACAAAAGAACATAGTGTGGCTGAGCCACCACAGAGACTTCAGGCATCACAATGCCCAGCTCTCAATCCACTTGAGCATGCTTGGGATGAGCTTGAATGACTTACTGTGCAGATTGTAGGAAATATTTTTAACTGAATAGATTAACATCCCTTGAGACACATTTCAGCACCTTGATGAGCCAAGACTATGACCAGACTAAACAGTCGCCCAGTGCAATATAAGGTACATTCTTCTAACAAAGTGACCAGGCAGCATGTACCCAGTGTATGTTAATAATGATCTGAAGCTTCATGTATTATATTTATCTAAACTTTTAGTTATATTGATTAATTGTTTTTGTGCATGCGGATTGCAGTTGTTCAATCTCATTATCATTATATTTTTCATAATCTTATTATCTCTGCATAATGTAGGATGAAGCAGCGTAAACATATGACAGTCTGCATGTGCATCCTAACGCCTTTAAAACCATAGCATAGCTTCCAGCATTTTTCTGTGACAGGTTTCCGTGTTGTAGCCCAGACTGTCCGCATCTGATTTATGGTTGAAAAGCTTTTCAATCTGGTTAATACAATTTTGCAGAAAAAAAAAAATCTGAATCTAGAACTATGGGTAACCCAATAACATCCAAAGTAAATGAAAAATCAGTTTGTGATTCTGATTGTGTTTGCAGCCAATTGGATGGTCTGTAGTTAGGTCGTCCTTTTCATATTATGGCTCGGGAAAAAAGGAACACGACTGTAGCAGAATGTAATGGGGACTGATAAATGAGCAGCTTTATTAACAGGGGATAGGGTTCACAGGTCTCTTGTGGAAATTCATAATGTACTATGACTCGCCACAAACAGTCACCTTGAGATTTAAAATCTGTGTTTTATCTGAGACTTATCCTTGACGGCTGCTTTGGCCATCTGTGTTCATTAATGAAAAATGCTTTGTAGGTCTAATTGTATTTTATGGTAGGGTTAACAGTTTCATAAACTGAATAGACATGATGGCTACCAGTGTCAAGCCTCTTATACTGGAAGCAGTTTTCTTTCTTGATAGTTAACAATGGCCAGCATTGACCAGTTTTAAACAGGGAGCCTGCTAAAACTGTATTGTACAGTAAGTGTAGTTTTAGGTCTTAATTGAGGTTGTAGTATAGTGTAATGTATTAACAAACTGGCACTGTTATGTGTGAGTGTGATTGTGACTGCTGTTTATCGTCCAAGTCCTCATCCTAGTTAAATAATAAAGAACTTAAAATAAATGTTGTGAATGGCTATAGGATAGAATATTATGTGCCACAATATATCAGATAGCAAATGCAGTTATACAAGGGGTCTTGCAAAATGTATATTGATTAATTAAGTCAATAGCATGAGGTCCAGAATAGAGGCTCAAATTCTGCTGAATAAAACCTGGGTGTCCTGTATCCATCCATTTTCAGGCACAGTTTGTGAGAGTTCAGCTTTTGGAAGACCTGCACTGTGAATGAAGTGTAAATCCGGGGTGCTATCAGAGGCTAAACATACTAAAGTTCTTGCTAAATAAAATCAGAGTCAGCCCCCTTGAATCTTCCAACTTCCACTGCCACCATAGAAGCAGCACCCCCTTGGTGTACTCAGGATTAAACAGAACAACCAATGTTTTCCATTAATACAAAAAGTGTATATTATATTGTGACAAAGCACTTCCCCTCCACTTGGGCAATCCAGCTAAACATGTTCAAATGTGTGTTTGAATGGGTGCGAAATGTGGTCCGGTTAAATTGGTAAACTGATTGCCAATTTAACTTGGCCACATGTATTTAAGCATAGCCTGTTTACAGATTGTTAAATACAGTACTTTACACAGTGGCTCTCAAAAGTATTCACCCTTGGACTTTTCCACATTTTATTGTGTTACAACATAAAATCAAAATGGATTTAATTAGTTTTGTAATTAATTTAGAACAATTTGTAGATTTTATTTTTCACTTTGACATGATGTCCTTTTTTTTGTGTTGATCAGTGGCAAAAACTCCTAATTAAATAAATTTTGATTCCATGTTGTAACACAATAAAATGTGGAAAAGTCCAAGGAGGGGTGAATACTTTTCAGAGCCACTGTATGCTGGTTCCAATGGAAATTCATGAGGCAGATGATACCGGTGCTTTCGCTATCATACAATATATTTAAAAAAATTACAATTAAATAAGCTTTTAATTGAAATGAAATACAATTAGATTATAACAACACTGCTGCTCTAATGAGTTCATGACACATTTACCAGGCTGACATGAAAATAAACTAACTCTGAACAAGAACACTTTTTCAGGGCAAATGGTTGTTCTGCTTTGCATGTGTGTGGTTATATTCAAGGTGGTAAGTACAACAGGCATGATCTTGTCCACTGCTTTTATTACAGGTGAAACAAAGCAACACTGTTTTGTTTAACAATGCCAGACATGCTGCTAAAACTACACGTCTTCTTTTACAGTTGGTAACATTACAAAGAAAGTCAGAAATTATAAAGTTAACATATCAGACAGCAATAATAAAAGTCAGAACAATATCCCTTCTCATTGTTCACTCTAGGCTTGGAAACACACATTTTACTTTGAATGACAGCTTTTATTTAAAGTGCAATTATTTTATAACAAAGTGCTGTTTATCAGGTAATACTGTATGCGCACAAGCTGTCAGCATTACAGTTTAGAGCTTAGAGGTACTGCCTTTGATCTGTTAAATCATAAACAATTAAACCTTCAAAGTAAATCAAAGAGGCTTTAAGAAAATCTTTCATTTTCCATAAAAAGCCACTTGCTGTTCTTTTCACAATATTTCTGACCGAGAAGTTTTAACAATTCTATGGAAAGTTTGTTGGGTTTTTTTTGGTTAAAAGAGATAGACATCAGTTTCTGTCATCAAATTGAAATGTCCCTTTTCAATTGAATCGATGGACTGCACCTACCACAGACATGACAAAGCAATAATTAATACAGTAGGTAAGACACTTGAGAATTGTACAGAAGCTATAACATGCATGTCCATACAATGTACAATTATTGTACTCCAATTCCATATAAATTTTATTAATGAGCATTCTATTTAGTTAAGAGGTTAATGCAAACTATTAACACTTACTTATGCCTAACTGCAAAATAATGAAATACTTCAGCAATCCATAAAATTCCCCTGTAATATCAGAACATTTAACAATTTATTAACAAAGAAAAAAAAGTCTGTAACCTCTCCTTTTGTTACAATCTTCAAAAACACAAAAATAAGCTTGCAACATAAAAAATATATCAATATACAGTATTAAATATATTCATAAATGCATATAAAGCTGACATGCATTTTGTCACTCTCTTCATATTTAAGTAGTGCATGCAAATCTTTGCTTAATCATCCGTTAGTTTGGCATAACATCTTCCTAAATATAGCTTCTCCTGTCACTGCTTGAAATACCAGGGATATTCAAAGACGATTGACACAGAATACATATACTGGTAGTCTGGTTTACTAAAAGTGTTCATCATTTATCATCATTTCACCGTGAAGAAGCCTCTCTTTTTTAAGGGGTTGCTTTGTTGTAATACAACTACTGTATTACTGAAGAAGACAGAGTATTTGCTTATGGAAATTGCTTCTTACCATTTGCTTCATAATTTGGCAACCCAAACCAAAATCAATCATATGCATATTTTAGATTCAGACAGGTTAAAATGGTTTGATTCATAGACTGTTTCTTCTTTAATAATTCAATGAAGGCTTTTATACACACACACAGAGAGAGGAGAGAGAGAGAGAGAGAGAGAGAGAGAGAGAGAGAGAGAGATTTCAGTTCAAACATAGCCTATTACTGTATTTTCAAAGAATTGTTGTCTTAAATAAATAAATAATTTCATTCAAAGTCTCCAAGTTGAAAATACAGTATACCCCCCATTGTGTCTGTTTTATAGGTTACTTCTGGGAAAAGTTAGGTCAGCCCCAGCCTTGTCTCATTAATTGTCTTTAACAGATTTTTAAGTAAAATTCAAGCACTGCATTCCAAACTTGAGAAACAGCATCAATGTTGGTAAGGGCCTCACAAGAATTAAATACTGTCCCTAAACTTTGACTTGGTTCCAACTGACGATTCCCTCTCAAATGTTGCTTTGTGAAACTTTGAGATGGTGCTAAGCAAATAGGATTGCAAACTGATTAAGGTGTGTAAGATTAATTAAAACTTCAATAGTTTCTGAGTAGCTTTTGAAAATGCACCTGCAGTGACCTAGTATATTGAATCAAGATTGCAAGGTCTTTCTGCAACCAGCTCTTATTTTACTCATTTAAAAACCATGCTGGTAATGTGTGAATAAAGTCTTGGCAGCAGGCTAATTCACTAGCCTTTCATGATTTTCATCCCTGGTGGCCTGGGTTCACAAAGCCACCACACAATTTGTCAGTCTCTGGTTAACGTCAAAGGGTATCCAGGTGAGAATTGAAGTGTGCTCATAGAGCACTGAGGGGAAGCTCTCATGATGCCTGCTGGCACCACGCATGACTCAAACCTTTTTGTTTTTTTAATCTATAATTAAAAAAAAACAAAAAAAAAACAAGATTTGTATGTAATCGTTTTACACACGCTTTGTAATTTGGTGCAGGTAACTTATGACTTTATAATACTTAGCAATATTTAGCCTACTGCAGTTTCAAAAGTTGACAAGTTGGACATAACATAACATAACAATAACATAACCAGTATCCCTTTTTGATAACCCTTGGCATCAAGATGCGCTTCTTCTGGAATTTGACGCACGGAGAGCTAAATTTGCAACCGACTTCAAGGCACAAGAGGAAAACCTATGGCAAGTGCCAGCATTCGAAATGTAATTGGAGGCTATTCTGAACAGCCTTTCTGCCCCAAATGTGTTAAAATGGCCTGGCAGCACCCTTTCCACAAGACCTCCATCAACAAGTTCAAGCAGGCGTTCGCAGGTGTTGACATAGTCACTGATCCTGCTGTATGGGAGCCAGTCGATCATTGACCCATCGTAGGCAACATCCCCACTGAAAAGCATCTTGTGCTCTTTGTCATGAAGGCAGATGCTTCCTCTGGAGTGGCCAGGCATGTGCATTACAGTCAACTGTTTATCTCCAAGGTTAATTACATCACCTAAATAAGGAAGATACAAAGGAAACACTTTTTAAATGTCCTTTAAGAGGCAGACTACTCAACCACAAGCATACCATACGCACCTTCAATGGATAAATAAAGTGTTGCCATTGTACTGCAAAGCCAATTTAAAATGATACTGAACTGTACATTAATACTGACTTATGTATACAAAAAATATATGCTTTATTATATACTTAACAAAAATATAAACTCAACATGCAAGGAAGAACTGGGACATTTTCAGCTTCCAGGAATTGTGTACAGATCCTTGCGACATGGGGCCGTGCATTATCATGCTGAAACATGAGGTGATGGCGGCGGATGAATGGCACGACAATGGGCCTCAAGATCATCACGGTACCTCTGTGCATTCAAATTGCCATTGATAAAATGCAATTGTGTTCATTGTCCGTAGCTTATGCCTGCCCATACCATAACCCCACTGTCACCATGGGGCACTCTGTTCATAACGTTGACATCAGCAAACCGCTCCCCCACACAACGCCATACATGCTGTCTGCCATCTGCCCGGTACAGTTGAAACCGGGATTCATCTGTGAAGAGCACACTTCTCCAGCGTGCCAGTGGCCATCAAAAGTGAGCATTTGCCCACTGAAGTTGGTTACGACGCCGAGCTGCAGTCAGGTCAAGACCCTGGTGAGGATGACGAGCACGCAGATGAGCTTCCCTGAGACTCTTTCTGACAGTTTGTGCAGAAATTCTTTGGTTGTGCAAACCCACAGTTTCATCAGTGGTCTGGGTGGCTGGTCTCAGACGATCCCGCAGGTGAAGAAGCTGGATGTGGAGGTCCTGCGCTGGCGTGGTTACACATGTTCTGCGGTTTTGAGGCCAGTTGGACGTACTGCCAAATTCTCTAAAACGACATTGGAGGCGGCTTATGGTAGAGAAATGAACATTCAATTCTCTGGCAACAGCTCTGGTGGACATTCCTGCAGTCAGCATGCCAATTGCACGCTCCCTCAAAAATTGAGGCATCTGTGGCATTGTGTTGTGTGACACAACTGCACATTTTAGAATGGCCTTTTATTGTCCCCAGTACAACAAGGTGCACCTGTGTAATGATCATGCTGTTTAATCAGCTTCTTGATATGGCACACCTATCAGGTGGATGGATTATCTTGGCAAAGGAGAAATGCTCACTAACAGGGATGTAAACAAATTTGTGCACAAAATTTGAGAGAAATAAGCTTTTTGTGCGTGTGGAAAATTTCTATTATTTTTTATTTCAGCTCATGAAACATGGGACCAACACTTTACATGTTGCGTTTATATTTTTGTTCAGTATATATATATATATATATATATATATATATATATATATATATATATATATATATACACACACACACACACACACACACACACATATATAAATTAGATTTACTGACGTGGGCTGGGCAATGTAATAGATCTTATAAACTGTTTTTCACTACGTTACCTGTTGAATGCCAAACAGGTTACTTTATATTATACATAGCTATATGTACAGCTAAATGTATATGTGCATTTTTTTTAATATAGGTGTTGTAAATTATTATTATAACGCTCAAAAATGAAAATAAAATATTAACCTTCCTGCAGTATATGCGTTGGTTTTACCGCTTGTACTCGGTACTGGCTGGCCCTCCACCCGGGGGTCGGAGCCCTCACAATCTCGCTGTCATACAGCCAAGTCACCGTCTCGAAGTTATCCCCGTTTGCCAAAGCATCTGCCTCCGCCTCGTGCACCGCCACTTGCCGAAACTGATGCAAGCCGCCCGAGTGGTCAAAATGGACATGGGTGCCGATGGCCAACAGCGGGTTCTTGCGGCCGGACTCTGACGCGTCCCCAAGCAGCCCCTTTGCTTGCAGGTACTCCGGCAGACTCCTCAGACCCAACCCAGTGTCGATCACCACGTCCTGGTGCGACCCGCGGACGAGCCAGATGTTGGCTCGGTTGCCAGACTCGTAAAACCTCTCCTGGATCCAGAACACCCCATCTCCGAGGGATTTATGTGCGTACCATTCAGCTGCAGACATCCCAACCCCAGCTAAACACGTGAAAAGAGAAGAGCACACCACAATATAAAGGCTCGGGTCGCAGGGATATTCACAGAGGCGCTTAAAAAATGAACAGTAACGGAGTGAAAATTAAATGAATCACAGAGAAGATTAAGAGTACTGCACAACACTCCCACACAGTCACTAGAAGAAGCTGTTTACATAAAAACAAGGCCAAATGGGCATTGCTGAGAAAGGGAACCTGATTGGCTAATTACCTGTCACTAGCTTCGTTGTCAAGGTTTCAATCACGCCCACTTAAAGGCAAAGGTTCCTAAACTAACACCGAACATTTTCACGTATCATCTGAAAAGGGCAACACACATGTCACACTGGCAGTAAACAATGTAGGGAACGAGGATCAAATATTGCTTTGATACAGAATAATTAAATTCAGAGAAAAAAAAAATGATGAAAAGGCTGACAAGGTTTAAAACCAATACAACTTTTATTGACTGGCAATTCCAGAATCCATGTTTCACTTCCAATTTGATTAAAAGCCTATCTATTCACTTCAGTGTGATAACACATGGATAATGAATGCGTCATCGTATTTTCTGAATATGGTTATTAAGTGTTGAGTACAGTTTGGTTTCATACCGACGTCATCAGGGAAACAGCCGGTGAATAGAATATCACGCCCTTTGCTACTGCGCGTGCGCTGTGGACTCTCAAGCTAGCTAGCAAGCGGAGGCAGCGTGGTTACGAATATACCCGAGTACAGAGCAGTGTAGCTGTGAGACAGCGTTTTCAAGTAGTGCAGTTAAACCAGGTTAGGACAAGTCTTTTTGATGTGAGATTTATTTAAATTATAATTCTTGCAGATTAAAGTGAACGTACTTGCGTTTGGTTTGTTTGTTTATTGAAAAAATGAAGCTCAAAACGCTGACGCCTGATTAAGCTCTGCAGTGTTATTCAGAAATGTACTGCAACCGTTCCTGATGTATCTTTTCCAGAGTTTTAGAAAATACTTATTCACTCTCATTGTATCTTAAGAGTCTTGAATAACACATTCTCAGATTCCCTAAGCCGTACGGCCGTACTGTAAGTATTGATATTTTGTGGTGTCATATAATATCGAATTTGGACTTGGGTGTGCTGTAACGCACTGTCAGCGTCAGCAGTATTTCAACTTGTGTTTACAAACATGTGTTTTTAGTAAACACGTATCTGAGCTGTAACAGTCAATGGGACACGTGATAAATATACATGCATATAGTAGAGGATGTTCTGTGCTATTTGTCAATTCATTATTCTTGTATGGTCACCCTAAAGAAATGTTTGTTGTAACCGAAGTACAGAACTAAGGTGTTTGGTTTAGTGAGCAGTTTACCGTCCTCTGCGTAACAGCTGACTGAGGTGGGTCTATTGCACCCTATTGGCAGATTCAATGTCCGCTGTGATGTCCTGAGGCAGCCGTCATGAAATCAAGCGTTCGACTCAGCAGTGACGGGTTGTGATGATTTGTCGGACTGCATAAAGTGCTCATCCCACATGACTTGTTATCTTAAGTGCAACATGAATCTTGTGCAGTATTGCAGCCTGTGTACTCCTGTTCACAGATGAACGTCAAAAGATATACGTGGGCTGCATGACTTTATAGTTTTGTTATGACATGACATTTATTTGTTTATTCAATTCTTAATTCAGTTTTAGTGTGAACAACAGTTTGGAGAGGAGTAGCTCCACCTTTGTATAGTGCAGGCCTGAATACCCCCAGACACTATTACCATTTCAAAAAGGGTGGTGGTGGTGAAGTCCTATTGTGTTATATTACATGTTACTCATTTATATAGTATGTGGTTCCAGAGCTGATTATTTTTTAAATGTATGTATATGTGTGTGTGTGTGTGTGTGTGTGTGTGTGTATGTAAGAACATAAGAACATAAGAAAGTTTACAAACGAGAGGAGGCCATTCGGCCCATCTTGCTCGTTTGGTTGTTAGTAGCATATTGGTCCCAAAATCTCATCAAGCAGCTTCTTGAAGGATCCCAGGGTGTCAGCTTCAACAACATTACTGGGGAGTTGATTCCAGACCCTCACAATTCTCTGTGTAAAAAAGTGTCTCCTATTTTCTGTTCTGAATGTCCCTTTTTCTAAACTCCATTTGTGACCCCTGGTCCTTGTTTCTTTTTTCAGGCTGAAAAAGTCCCTTGGGTCGACACTGTCAATACCTTTTAGAATTTTGAATGCTTGAATTAGGTCGCCACGTAGTCTTCTTTGTTCAAGACTGAACAGATTCAATTCGTTTAGCCTGTCTGTGTATGTATGTATGTATGTGTGTGTGTGTGTGTGTGTGTGTGTCTATATATATATATATATATTATATATATATATATATATATATATATATATATAGTCAATTTCACTAGTTGGAAACTTGTCATTGAATTGTAGTTTCTTCTAGTGTTTCGCAATTCAGCACTACTGCATGTTTAATAGTTATGGGTGGTATTACATTTCACCCACATGTGATTTGAGAAGGACACCTGTGTAACTCATGCCCAACATGATGAGAATGTGTGATGAAAGTTGTAAAGAATTGCCCATTTTGATGGTCATTGCAACAAAAAGTCCTTGCCATTATAACCTGCCAATAAAACGACCAACAGCACAAGCGAGGGGTTTGTCACCGAGCCGTGATGGCTGGAAGAGGTCGGGGACGTGCCTCATTTACCTTTAACATCGAGGCTCTTGGCCTGGGCAGGGGTGAAGCTCTACCGGATGTTGCGTATCAGCCACGGCAGGTATACCCTGTGAGTACTGAACTATTACCTTGTGAGGACTGTTGCTCATTCCTTTCCAGGTTACCCTCTCGATATCCGTAGGCCCAAAGGATCTGCTCTATGCATTTCCATAAAGTAGATTACAGTTCAAGTTAGTATATATTGTATACCGAGACTCAAAAGAAACTTATCACTTTTATAACACATTTATTTTTGAAAAAAAAAAAGGTATATAAATGATGGAAATTGACTAAATGTTTTTGGTTTCTTTTTAATCACTTGATCATTCATCCTTGACCATGACACGCTTGAGTGACTATGACTGAAGCATATGCACTTAATCACCTAATTAGTTAAACAGTGGATATGGAGTGATTTCAGCTGTTGAATTGCAAGCTTGAATAAAAGCAATAAAGAAAATCACAGAAAAACACCAATATGCCATGTCTGTTAAGAGAGCAGCGCCTTTGTGTAATCGGCATGTTGGCTGGACTAGGGCAGCGTACTGTGGCTCGCCATCTTGGGTGCTCACAGCCAGCAATTTCAGACCTGGCGAGACGGTGTAACCAGACACACTCTGTCAATGACAGGCCACGGACTGGGAGAATTGTTAATCATTACAATAAAAAGTCATTGCATCTGCTCTAAAACAGAGTTTTGTCATTTTTCGATCACATCTAGTGAATTTTATCCAAATATAAGTGATATGTTTCTTTTGATGCTCAAACATAAGTGATAAATTTCTTTTAATGCTCAGTATATAATACTGGTTTTGCTTTATTAAGTTACAGTTCTTAGTTTTAAGTTAATGAAAACCAGTCACAAACATTTTTGAAGGAGCAATCTAGCTTAAATGAGACGGCCACTATGTCCTTCTACAGCATAGGTTGTAATGTGATATAAGGAAGCAAAATATATACTTTGATGTTGGTATAATAGAAAAATAAATGAACAAAGAACATATATTTCAAGCTGCTAATAAAAAGAGGTAACAACATGAATTGTATCACTCTTTTTTTTTTTTTTTTTTTTTTAATTTAAGAGTGACCAATTATTTTTATTTATTTTCCCCCAATTTTGAATGTCCAATTGTGTTTTTTCTCCTTACTGCAGCGATTCCCAACATAGCTCAGATGTTCTGAGGGCATGTGAGCATCCTCCGATCTCACAAGCCTAAAGCCAGAATTGCTTTTACACCGAGCAATTCAGAGCAGTGGTGGGCAGGCTACCGATTCTGGAGAACAGAGATCAGCCCTGCTATTTATCCACTCTAAATGTGCTCGGTGTCTAGCCAGTAGGGTTCGCTGTTGCACGATGAGGAGAAGCAATCCCTGCCGGTTTCCCATTCCCCACCCTGTGAGCGTCAGGGCCAATGTGACACCCCCCTTCGGGGTCCCCAGCAAATTTCAGCCTCTTTGCACAGCCTGGATGCAAACTGGTGCCGTCCAAGCTGTGTGACTCATCCTGCACTCCCAGCACCAGTGCTTTATCTGGATGAGACACTTGGGACCCCTTGTATCACTCTTAACACTAGCCATTTGAGATCCAAAATAAACCTTTATTACCCTGTATTTCTACTGAATGCAAACCACAAATTAAAGTTGTTTTTGTTGCAGACAACAGATTACAAACCATTGCCCTTGAAAACAGGAGAGGATGAAGATTATATGTTGGCCTTAAAACACGAGTTAAAAGAAACTATGCAATCGTTACCTTACCATCTGGATTTTCCGAGTCTGAAGAAAGGTGAGTGTAAACTGCATCTCAAGACTATCTGTAAGATGCATCATTATATTTTAGGCTTTTAGTTTTGCCATGCAAGCAAAAGCTAAATGTGGTTTTCATTGATGGGTGCTGTTTATCTATCTTGAAGAAGTGTATTCCACAAAATGCAAGAAATAGTTTTACTACAAGCTACAGTTGGTCAAAGAAATTGCATAGGATTGGCAGTTTCCTACAAGAGACTGTACCTGTGTTAGGAGTTGCAATGAACCTGTCCTCCACACCAGGGTTCATTCTCACATTACAAAACACTGAATCATTTAGCAACTACTAAACAATTTGCAGTCATTCCAGGCTGGAGGTGTTCACACAACACCGAATAGAATACTTACTGCATTGCTATCTGACTACTGAATTCATAAATACTGCAGGCAAACCAACACATTACATATCAAATATATTATTGTTTTGTCTATTGCAGTATGTAACGGTCACACTGCACTGAAGCCTTGAAACCTGAGGGTCTCACAAAAGTAGCTACCACTCAAGCCTAAACACCTGAGAGCACTAACAGAACAAAGCAGCAGTACATCAGAGTGGATAGAAAACATTTTTCATTTAGCAAGTATGTTTCAATATGTTTAACAAAGATTGCAGAAAGCACTCCATTTTTAAATCTTGACCATGGTTATTACCTACTGTATCTGTAAATTATGAATAAACAGAATGATCTTCTGCTGTACCCTTTTTTGTTTCCCGTAGATGTAGCAAGATACAAAGAAAAGTATTTGCAGGAATATAATAAAGAGTTGGCCAGCACCTGGACACCAGGTAAGTCAGAGCTGACCCTCACTCCATCGATGAGCTGTTTGTATGATCTGAACCTCTGATTTGATGTGGACTTTAGACACTGTATTAAGCATCCCTGTGAGGGGAGTTTATATGTTTTTGTGAATTTGCATTCACTGCTGAGATTTCACTTGCTGACATCTCATAAAACATTTTAGATGGCAATGATTTTCATTTCTATGGAAATTCAAGTAAGATACAGTCAGCACTCAGATACATATATATATATATATATATATATATATATATATATATATATATATATATATATATATATATATATATATATGTGTGTATGTTTCTTTTGAAACTTATATATACTTGATCACACGCAATTTCTGACTCCGTCACCAGTTTTCTGATACAAATCCAATCTCATCAGTGTTAAAATGTAATTGATTAACCGTCACAGCCCACTTTTTTTTGTTTTAATTTTTTTTTTTTTTTTTTTTTTTTTTACAAGTGCAAGTCCGTCCATGCACATGGCTGTGTGTCAGAACAATGTGTCAGTGCCGTGCTCCACAATCCTTTCACCTATGTATTTGACATTGTATTGTCGTGCATATTTACATTGTATATCTAGTATTTATGTCACAACTGTGTCCTCGCCAATCACCATTAAAGAAAATACCCATTACAGCTCATAATGTAATTATTAACCATAATAAACACAATACCTCAATAAGAACTAGCAATTCTGGCTTAATTATCCCTAGATTCATGATGAAAATTAACAATTAATATTATGTATGTTTAAGTATTTCAAATCAATCATAGATGTGTATTTGTTATAAGATTTGTCCAAATTATTATTACATTTATTCATATTCTCAAAGGAAGAACAACAAACGTTAGGCTTCGTAGTTGAAAACATATGTATAAAGAAACAAAATAAAACATTCAAAGAAAAGTAATGCATTGTTAAATGTTCATAATTAATCCTTGATTTGCTCTCTGGTCATATAGTTCTGCATTAGTGAAGCAGTCTTAATAGTTCATCATGCATTGTTTAGTTGAGTCACGCATTACATATACATGCGCCAGCTTCCACGTGGCTAAGTACACATGTTCAGCATCTAGTTGGATAGACACACATTATGTATTGTGACGATATCAAAAGCATGGCTTCAGTTCAGTTACTGTAAACTCACAATATAAGTTTGATACTTATTCTGTTGGTGCGATGTTTAAAACAAAGTCTTCTTAACACGGTCATGCTCTCTGTAGAAGTTAGCTGTGCTGCAGCGCAGTGCAGTGTCTCTGTGAAGGCTGTAGGCAAAAGCTTTAGTCATTCCGGAGGGAGCCTATCTTCTCTGGGACAGCTTTGAAGATTACATCATTGCGTCTTCATTGAAGAACTTTAGAGTTTGATGAGTTGAGAGCGATGAGATGTTTTGAAGAAAGAGCGAGTCCAGAGAGTGAAAATCCTTGTTTTGAGTTTAAATAACACAAGTCTTTGTCGGTCCTTCCATTGGTTCACAGTATTTGATAGACAGTCGCGTGTCACACAAAAGGGTGTGTTAGAAATGGAATAGGTGGACAGTATCTTTTTTGTGTTTCCTGAGAAATGGACAAGGTTTGAAACAGGCCAAAATGAAATAGTCAGATATGCGTCACACTCGTTTAACAGTCACTGAAGTTAACATGTTTTAGGGTGGGATATGTGAGTGCTGACTGTACATTGGTATCGTTCAGGTGATAAAGACTTAACACTGGCATATTGGCTTCACAGTTAGTACACATCTTTATTGTATTGATTATTTCTATTGATTAAGTTATTGTGTGTGTTGCAAAATAAACACTAATCCATTTATGGCACCAATTTTACAAATCTGCTGCCTCCACACTCTCATAGCCATATATCTCTGTTAAGATGGTAGTCCTATAAGGTACTTCATATTGAGGTCATTGGGCTTGTTGGGTTTCTGCATGGTGGAGACATTGTCTTCATATCTGATACACAACTGTGTGTTATTATCCTCGCAGTCAAGTTCTAGGTGTTTATAGGTGTTTCTGTGTTAAAGTTGACCATTTCAGTGGCACATCGTTTTATCCTGTGACCATCAACAACACAGACAACAGGCCTTGAGATAGTGCCTTCACATTCTATTAAAGAAGAACAAAAAACATTCACACCATTTTGTCATTCATGTTGTGCAGACTGGAGACGACTCCCAAGAGAGCTGATGCCTAAAAGAAAAAAGAAAAGGATATCCAGTAAGTAAAAAAAAAAAAAAAAAAAAATACTACATTTTACAGAAAACATAAACCTGAGGTGAACATAGCATATTAGAATTTCTATATTAATTAAGACACACTTTTATAAAACTATGGTATTTTGCTGGAATTCCCTTAATTAAATGTATCTTTATTCAATATTTTGTGTGTGTGTGTGTGTGTGTGTGTGTGTGTGTGTGTGTATATATATATATATATATATATATATATATATATACACATACATACACATACTACATACTGGCAATCTGAACTGTATTTCAGTGTTCTATTATACAGTGTATTTATTTTTTCTCATGGAACACACTTTTATAAAACTATGGTATTTTGCTGGAATTCCCTTAATTAAATGTATCTTTATTCAATATTTGTGTGTGTGTGTGTGTGTGTGTGTGTGTGTGTGTATATATATATATATATATATATATATATATATATATATACACACATACTACATACTGGCAATCTGAACTGTATTTCAGTGTTCTATTATACAGTGTATTTATTTTTCCTCATGGAACGTTAGTGTAAGAAAACTCTGATCTCTCCTTTACAGATGTTAAAGCAAAACCAAAAATTGCACCAAGTAAAGAAAAAGTGGACATTGTTAGTAAATTGGAGGTAAGTGCCATGGTATAAATGCATGCAAGGATATTGTTACTTTTGTTCTGATCTGTTAAAACATGAATTGCACTTCACAAAATCAATTTTTAGAATCGACCTACTGACAACTGACCACAACCTTTGTCAAGTTCTATAAATCGGGTGCACAGAGCCTACAGTATCTTGGGAATGTAATGATTTTGAAAAATAAAGTAGGTGTGAATTGGTGCATACAAAGTCTTGATTATCACTCTAAAGGATCGAGATCAAATATACTGGTCTAAATCTGCCGTCCTGTTCTAGGAGCTGGAAAAGAAGGATGAAGAAGGGAAGTCTGATGGTGAAGGAGAAGAGAAGAAGAAAACAGAAGAGGAGGAGGAAGAACCAGCAGAGGAGGAGTATGATGAGGAGGAGTTTGAGGAGGTAATTGTCTTCCCTTGCAATATTTAGGTGTATTGCAGTTTAAAACAAATACACTACTAAAGGAAATGTTTGTGTTATAAAGTAACCACAGTGCAAGAAGCCTTTAATGTTAGCTTTTAGGTTGTTTGTCCCCCCCCCCCCCCCATCTACTTTCTCACACGCCTTTTAATTGTATTTCTAATAATGACAGTGTAGTACAAGTTCCCATTGCTGTCTCACATATAGTTGATCGCCAAACACAAGACAGGAATAAGAATGTTTAACCAGTTGGGGGTGTGGGGGCTTGGACATGTGGCAAAAATGGTTCAAAGGAATAAAAAAGCTGTATTTGGGTCACAGAGCACACACTGTGGTTTACAATTAACATGTTACTTTACCTTTATTGTATGTTGTGTTGAGTGTGTCACAGCAATATATTGCTTATTGTTTTGGCCATAAATCAACAGGGTAATAAAACTGAAAGCGATTTCCAGACTGTTCTCTGATTGCAATGAACAGGGAGCTAGCATTGTTATTCCAGCAGGGAGCATGTGTATACAATATAATGCTCCTAAGAGCATTTTTATGGCAGACACTTCCTATTGAAAGTTGTGAAGTGTGTTGTTTTTTAATTCCCGAGCTGGATGTGAATAAAAATGAAAGCAAAGTAATGTGATTTTTGTAAACTGCTGGGAGTTGAAGCCTACTCTCTATTATGCCATTTCTCTTGCTGCTGGCACAGAACAGAATATACAAATGTACTGATGCAATTATTATTTTTTTTTTCTACGCATAGGAAAATGACTACATTGCTTCATACTTTGAAGATGGGGATGACTTTGGCGGGGGCAGTGACGACAACGTTGATGAAGCAACTTACTAACTGTACTGTGCATTTACATCTGTTTGCATACAATAGCTGCGGGCACTTCACAGTGAATGGTTATTTTATGCTATGATGATAAATATCAACATAAAAAACATCCTGTGCGGTTTGAGACACTTAGACATAATGTTTTGTGTTCAGTATCCTCGAATGCTATTGAGAGTATGACTCGTTTCATGGTACAAATGAGCCCCACTGTAACCCATACAATCAGCCACACAGCACCAGTGAGGAGCCTGCTTTCTAGAATTCCATTTCCATGAGGTATGTTTCCGGGTGTGTCTGACTAGCGAGTTTTGCATGTTTGTACACAATGCAAATCGTAACCCTGTCCAAAATGGCTTCGTTTATGTCCATGTCATGATATTCCAGTTTATTTAAAACTACATTTGCACAGATTGAAAGGGGTGGTTCATTTCTCCAGATTATGCATCTGTTATGAAAATCATGTAAAGCTTCATATTAATTTTGGGGAAAAAACTGTATCCTACAGTCCTTGAAATATGAAAAAAATACACCATGCTCACTAAGTAAAACAGGTTAATACAGTTACTGTAACTTGTGTTGTCTAGCAAGCTCAGCCCACAAGTCAGTTTTCAAACATTCTACCTCTAATAATTTAATAGCATATTGTAGATATTTAAAAACACTTCTTGTTTAACATCTGTGCATATCTGTATATCTCTATATAAGTAAAAAGGTGCAAGGATTCATTGCAACTCCCAGCTTTTGCATGGTTATCTTTAATAGACAGTCATGGTGCATTAGGTATCTCTGAAAACTCTGCAGCTACATGAACTTTGCAGGTAGTGTCTTTGCAAAATGGTGTGCTTTGTGGCAGAGTCACTCAATTGACTTTCACCTTAAACTCAAATGGTGTTCTATAGCAGCATCTGCTGTGTAAATATGTTCTTTAATGCACTTCCAGAGATGGACTCGTACCCCACACATCGGATCCATAGACATAAATGTGGGAGTCTGGCTGTGGATGCTTTATTTCTGATTAAAATAAACTATGCAATTTTTATTTTAATATAAATGGCATTTTTTGAAAACTTGAGTATTGCTGAAGCCAGTGGTATCAATTTGGAAAACACAATTTAAGTTCTTATGTTTGCAGACTGCCAAAAATAAAATGTTACAGATTTAAGTGGTATCTTGCTTTCCTTTCTAATATTTAACGTGGTGTTTTGGATTGTATTGGTTATCTTTCAAAAGGTCTTTGCGACCGTCCCTGTTATGTCATGGGTGAACAACGACAGCTGGCATTGATCATTTGCCTTTCAGTTGTAAGAAAAACATTTCGACTGCTGGAAAGAAATAATTGTTTGTTTCTTATTCTTGACCTTAATAGGACCCCACTTACAGTGGTTACTGTACTGAGAATGAGACAAAGTGATGATGTCATCCGATTCATAACTGGACAAACAAGTGAAAGCTAGTGATCTTAAGTGGTATAATTGCCATATTACGTTTAATACTGTATTACACATATCAATATTTCTTGGACATCTACCAGCAGACAAACCAAGAAAAAATCAGCTAATCACTGTTAATGATTTGTTAAAATATTTTCTCATGTATAGAACATAATAATATCTTTATTTTACATAGTGCCTTAAATAGTGGACCACCATAACAGTGCTTTACAGAGGTAGGCTATTAACTGTGCATTATATGCAGTCACTTACAATAGGACATTGAGATAACATCTCATCCACTGGATGGAATACAGGGAGGTTAAGTGACTTGCTCAAGGTCACAGGGTGAGTCAGTCAGTGGTAGAGTTGGGATTTGAACTGGTGACCTTTTGGTTACAAGACCTGGACTTAATCCACTGGACCACACTGCCTCCTAATATATGGCACAACCCTCTATTTAATAGCAATGCTTGAGTACAATCTTTGTTTTGTGATTTAAAATAAGTTAAACACATTGTGGGTTAGTTGTCTCCTATGATAACAGTACATTATTTTGTACAGTTTGAGCAGCCAGAACTGCTCAACTTTGCATTGTGGCCATCTTGCCCACATTGAGACACAAAGAGACAACCTTAACACAAAGTAGTAACATATAAACAAAGAATGAAACCAAATCAATATACTACTGTATCTAAAATATATTTATTCTTTCTCTTTAACAATGCCTTTCTTGCCCATGTATCCATATGGAGAAGGCACATACCTATACAGATGACTGCTTGTAACCACCAGATAAGTTTGTCTTCAACAGTTCTATATACAATTCAATCAGAAAATGTAAACTTTAAAATATTAACTCAGTGGAACATTTCAACATCACCCATCTCATAAATGTATTAAAATTAATGATCATGCAGTTAACATAATATTTATTTCACATGTATGAAAAGCAGTCAATGCTTTTATTAAGGTAGGGCATTAACTTGTGTAGATTGCTGCAAGTGCTCAAGAACTTACCAAAAGTACCTATCCATAAAAAATATATAATACATATACAAACCACATTCCTTTGAATTTAAGACACAGCCCAAATTTCCCACCCTCAGTTTGAGGAAGAAAAAAAAAACATCAAATAAATAGCATTTACAACCTCAATTACGGATATGGAGGCAGTCTGCTATCACACAGAGTATTACAGTTATGTGCTACTTCTCATTACTCACACCTGTTTTTCTCCCAATTTGTGAACTGTGCTATTGCTTAGTATACGGTGTCTTATCAGCATTTCCCATCTGTCCAAGCTGGTACTGTTTGTTAGAAATGCTTTTAATTCCTCATTAAGTTAATGATGCTTTTTTGAAAATGGCTGCCTCTATATCATGGATGATTGAAGATCTATCAGTAATGTTTCGGTTCGTCTTTTCTCGACAGAAAGTCACGTTGCTGCTTGTGTATTTGGGCAGTGACGTTTTTGTTTGTCTTGGCAGAGAATTACGTTGCTGTTTGTGTACTCGGGCAGTTATGTCTTTTGTTGGCGATTTTAATACATGCATCTCTATACTGTACTCAAATTTAAGACTCAGGATATTTTTGAGATGCAAAAAATTGTTCAAAAAGTGCATCTTAAAAGTCAAAGGAATACAGTATATACGTTTGCTTGCACTACAATATGGTTGGGTTCTGCAAAGCAATGTATATTAATGTTGCAGATTGCAAGAAGTAAACTTAAGTTATGAAGTATCCTGTTCATTGATAGTTAAGTTAATGCCCTGAATAGTTTAGTACTGGTATATTCCTGAGCATAGCATAGTGGAAGCGTCGGAGAAGTCTCAACTACAGTACATATACAAACAGCTGTTTTAAAAAAAGTAAAACACAGGTGTGCCCACAATAATCTCTCTGTGTAAAGTACATACTTTATACATTGAAAGTTTTTTTTTTTTTTTTTAATAGTAATGTTTTCTGCTGTCCATTATGTTTAAGATTGCACCTTTACAAAGAAACAAAGGCTACCATTACTGGACTTGGTCCAAGAGAATTGTTTATGGAGATTGTTTTCAAGCACTGACTACGTGTCATCCCTGTGTAGAGAAGGAACAGGATTATTCAGGTTGAAATGTTCATGAACCTCCCCAGGTACTGCTTCCCCCGATTTTATGTTCAACAGTTCCGGGTGCTGTGTGGGGATCATGGAAACTGAACCAAGCGACTCGGAGGTCAAATGATGGCTGATGTCCGCTTTCATCAAAACTTCATAGTAAAGAAGGTAAAACACAGGAGTAATAATCCCAACAACAAGCATGATTGCCACAGCCATCCACCACCTCATACCCCAATCTGCCCCATAGTAAGGATCTTTGCGGACAGACACTCTGCGTTCAGCTACCCCAAGCTGCCGCGGTGATGAAAAGAAGGAGACCACCTCGTTCAAGCTTCCTCTGGAGGAGTCACTGGACTTCACAAGCTGCTCAATGTCCTTGTCCACCTCCTGTAGGTAGTTTCCCACGCTCTCTGTCGATGAAGAAGAGCCTAAGGCAGCTTCGGCTTCTTTTGTTTCTGGGGTGCTGCCATCAGCTGGTGTGAGCTGCTTCAGCACGGAGGGGCTGTGGGTCTCTGTCAAGACACTGAACTTTTTCACAGGGATTTTTATAGATCTCAGGGCAAAAAAGTCCTGTTCATTAAGAAGATTGTTGGCCCGCTTGATATCTGCAACCTGTAATGTGAAATACAACAGGGATTGTGTATTTATCCCAGATCTGGGTCAAATATAGTTGCATTTGATATTTTATTTGTAAACACCAACTATTTCAAATAGTTGAAATATTTAAATATATATGCTTGAATAAAT